>NW_024040707.1:26143325-26743325 GCF_014851395.1 Micropterus salmoides | reverse complement strand
AACCATTTATTGGCACTGAGCTTACAAACCAACCACCAGAGCCTGACATTCAGCGTGTGAATGAATGTGAGGCATGAGAAAAAAGTTCAACATTCAGTTCGGTGTGCTTTATTGGCATGAAGGTTTCATTTAAACAATGTTGCCAAAGCAGTTTCAAAATCTAAAGTTTACATTTGAATGAGACTAATAATTCATTGTATATCTAAGGAGACAGAAGGAGATATATATGTTGGGGAGCAGGCAGTGATGTATGCAGGAGCTAAGACCAGGCGTGGTCATATGGAACATGTTACTTCAGTGCATGCCTGAAAAAAACATGAGGCTTCAAAATCAGCAGTACACAGAATGATACGGGAGATATGTTGACAGAGATATCTGGGTCTTTCATCCTGTTGATCTTCAGAAAACAACAGAGTGCCAACATGTTGAGGCACGATGGGAAAGACACGGACGATTTTAGATGGAATCATAAGCATCCTCGTAAAAAGAGCTGCATATATGCATTACACAGATGACTCAGTAATGGTGGAGAGCTCTTAATCACTCATTTACATACCACTCTGTGATCTATATGATAATATTTGTATTGTTAGGTAAGCATAATTGCTGCTGCAATTTTTATATACATTAGAAGCTAATTTAAATGAAATAATATTTTCTGAGTGCATGCATGCTCTATGATTAGCTGTTATAATGGGGACAGATGCTGTGAGAGGCTATTTACAGAGCTTACTGATCATGTATGCATCTTGGAAAGACAAATGCATTTACGCCTTTTCTTTTTTAAGTGCATAGCTATACATTCAGGCATCCTGAAGACAAAACATGAGTGACAAGATCACACTCAAGTGTAGGTTGGCTCCAACAGTAAGTTAAGCTCTCCACGTCTTTGCCCATTTTTGGATTAGCCAAGAGGTCGGCGAGTCAGTTGCCAAGATGGCGAAGGCCGGAGCCGGTCACATCTCTTCTCATCTATGGATGACATCATGGAGACTACGTCTATGGATAGTTTCTATCTCATAGGTGTTAACACCAAGTCTTTCCAGGGTCTGGCAGTATACTAGCTCTAACAAGTTTGTTTAGCAGCTTTGGGCCCCTCATATAAACAAAGAGTGGTGGTGAAGATACGAACCTGTGGAGTGTAGCTCGAGGTTCAAATAAGTAGCTATTATTTAGCATAGTATTTATAGTCAAAGTCATTACAAAATACATCATCCCACTATCTGTGCCATTAGGTGATTTTTGGAATGAAATAGATTTGATGATGATTATTTGCAAAACTACGCTCAAAAACCAAAACGTTGTGAATATACAGTACTAAAAAATTAAATACTGAAAATAATTTAATGGAAAATCGTTCTCCATTTTCCGAGAGTAGAGAAGACTACAGTTCCTTCAGTCCTTCTGTACACACATATACAAAATGTGTGTATAAATCTCTTGGCTCCCGTTCAAGTAAAAAGATTTAACAGAGGCAGATTTTCTGAATTCCTGTGAGGCATTAACAATGCCTGACTGACATTGTTAGCCGGTCTACTGATAAAACTACCAGAAAATACACCACACGTCTATAATGTTATTCCACTACATAAATATAATATGTAGCAAATTTAAAGACGGATTACAATAAAATGAGACACATTCAAATTTACAGTATAGGCAGGTATGCACATGTATAGTGTGCACATGCAGACGTGCACATAGATGGGTTAGAAGACAAACCTGTGGACTGTAGATAACAATCAAACACACCCTGTCCAAACATAAAACACAAGGCAGTGCTGCAATACTGAAGCTCAAGGATGTAATGTACAAGGCATCATAAAGGAGGCATTTCCTAAATAAACACATTCTAGGAGAAGAAAACTATAAAAATGCTTAAAAATGGCCCCTCAACTAAAACAACCCCTTCAAGAACATAGAAACTGACTGAGAGCTGCAACTGGGTTTCACCTGACCTCGCTTTACAGGTATGACATTACGCAATGGGTTCACTCACTGGTCAAATAACCTGCCCTAAATAAGACCCCGCGAAATACATGGAAATCTTCAACAGTGCTTGTACTTCACCTGGCTTTGGATTGTAACTAACAATGAGAAACTTAATAAAGTTTGGAGTTCAGGAAGGTTAAAATGCTGTGGTTCAGTTTGATTTGTAATTCATTACACAAGTTCACGTTCATGAATGTACTTCAAGTTGATGGTACTGTGCAAAAGTTTGTGTCTTCAACATGATGCTGACAGAGTATTATGGCCACTGTTATAAAAATGATCTAAAAATACTATGACTTTTTCTAGTAAATTTGTCTATCCTCAACATATTAAGACTTCATTCACAACGTTCTTTCTCAGAATATTATGACATTATTCTCTGAATCTCAAAGAAAAAAATCCTAATGCTCCATCAAAGTTTCTCATTTGGGTGTGTATTTTGGTTTTCACCACTGCAAAAATAGTTAATCAGATGCTGCTAACTGTGAGAAACTAGCATACAGAAGGATACAGCTAATGATTTCATTTTGATTTGAGTCCATTTGTGTTGTTTGATTTAATTTCAACTCTCAATGTTTGAGCTACCCCTTTCTCTGTCTCATTACAGTTTGTCACACTGTTCAAAACATCCAGATGTGTTATGAGATCCTCTCCCGACACTCTGTCTAGGCATGTACTACTCAGTAGTCATAATTTACCCTCAGTTTTAATTAGTGAGAGAGGTTGTGTTCTGTCTTGAAATAGACCACACATGCATGGAATGTCGCTACTATAATATATGCCAGTTACAAAATATCCATCTAAAGGCTTTCTCCAGTCTGTAAGACTATGCTGAAACAGAAAAAAATGGTGTTTGTGTTGCTAATTACAAGGCAAAGCCATTACACACTCACACGTGACAGACCCTCATTTTTCAAATGATGCTTCTGACATCTGAGACATGACAGTAGTGTTGATCCCCCTGTCTGTGTGGGCCATAGGAAACATATCCTTTACTTGGTTTTCACCTGCCCCAACTAGCATGGAGAACTTCAGAATGCATATTTTGAGGTGTGCATTCTATTAATTTAGTGGTGTATGCAGTAACAGCCTGACGTCATTGTTTTCAGGCGAATGTATTAGCATTTGTTCATGCATTTTCATTCATATATTCTACGTGTGTGCATGGTGCAATTGGAGTGTGCTAGTGTGCTTGTAGGATGCTTTTAAACTTTAGGAACCTACAGATTTGATTGCAGTAATGACAATACAGCACAATAATAACACACCAGACAGGAGAGGATGCTTATGTGACCAATAATAAAAAATAATTGTTTGGAAGTGCCATTCAGCAAGGCACTTCCAAACTATGATTGCTGTACTTTAGGAAGTGTACTTTCTAGGGCTGCCCCTGATAATCGGGTAAACCGAAGATTCTTAGTCGTCAAACTTTTCAGTAGCCACAGAATAAAAAGCCTTAAACCTCAAACTCCATTCGGGAGCTGCACCTGTCACCAGGATGAAAGTATCAGGGGATTGTTGCAACACGGACCTTTTCTCTTGGGACACAGAAGTAGGGCTGGGCGATATGGCCAAAACTGTTATCACGATAAAAACATTTCATATCATTCGATATCGATAATTATCACGATATATGTCAAATCATTAAGTATCATAAGTTTAAAGGCTGATTTTTGCTCCTGAGTAAATATTGAAGAAAGCAGATGGTTAATTATGTGGTTAAACTTTTCTTTATGGTCAGAACTTCAACACTTGATGCTAAACAGTGGATCACTTCAGAAGTCTGAGTTAGAACATTTAAAACTATTATCTTTTTCAACAAATATGATTAATCTTTTTTCAACAAAATAAATATTTTAATAGGAAATATTAGGTGCTAATTTGTTTGTGATTCAAATTAATTAAAGCAAATATTTATTGACGATATACTGAACATTTAGTATATTGTTATTTAATTATCATTATTGTTTTATTGACCAGCCCTAGACAGAAGTAATTTACCGGCGCACTGCTGTTAACTCTAGCTGCCATTAGCTGGTTAGCTCAGTGTTGGTGTCTATACAATAGCACAGGAACTTTGGACGGCCTAGAGGAGGAGGTTTTCGGACCTTGGGTGGGGCACCCAGCGTGGAATGCTCCAATGAGCGCCAGAACCGAGCCGAGTGAGCAGGCAACAGAACCGGGCTCAGAGCATCCAAGTGAACACAGACCGGGACCGAACACAGCCTCCGAGACCCACAGAGGCCAGTTTGACGACAGGGAATAGAGATATACAGAGGCTCCAACCCGGACTCTTTTACCCAGCCCAGGAAATTTTTCTGATGCCCCAGTAAATATATATTTAAATGATTAAATTAATATCATAAATGTGCAATGACTTGTCGACTAATGGCTTGAACTTGAACAGAGTGGGAGCATATTGTAACAGCAACCACTAGTTAAGTACCTGCCATTTCTGGCAAGCAATAAGCCTTAATTAAGGGGTGCTATTCTATATTGAGAATTTGGTTTTCTGGTAAAATGACAAACCAACACAACTGCCTGACGGACACCAAATGAGTTACTGTATTACTGTACAGACTACTGAAAAAGAAAGTAAGGCTGAGATGCAGGAGTGTGACTTGAAATAAAACCAGTTGCACAGATGTTGTTTGACACCAGCTGGTTTACCAGCGTGTGATTAGAGTGTAGCACGTGGCAATGTAACATACACACACGTGCACAAAAAAGCTGAAACATAGGGGAGAAGTCAAAGGTAAACACACCCTGGGGCATCTCCCACCTTTATACACCACTATGGCAAGAATGCAGGGACAGAGAGGAAAATGTTACTCATTAGAGAAAACATTCCAGGTGTCAAGGTGGTGAAGCAAGCGATGCAAACACACGCTTCTGTTCTGCATGTATAGACACAAACAGTATGTAGGCCAGAGAATGGAGGTACAGAACCGAGAGGATACACACATATTTTTTTACTAAACTCCAATCAATAAGGCTTCAAAGGGATGCATGGTACAACGTTCTTAAATTTATAAATCTGTGTTGAATTAGTAATCCATCATTTCTGTTGGAAGTCCAACAACAGTGCAGCAGGAGGCAGGAATGTAAACACAACTGATAATCACTGTCGAATACAAGTGCCAAGCTCTGGAATCCATCTGGAATCTTTGTTTCCATCTTTGGATCAATCAAACTCTGTAGTTTGCTCCACTTAAGCATATTTGAAAACACTCATTTTATGTCTTCAAAGTCCAGTTAACATCCAATCAGTTTACAGGCAAAGCATCAGTCTGTATTTTATCCTTTCCTCGGCTACTTGTTCAGCCAACCAACCCGAATTTGCCCTGATCTTTCATCAGCCAATCAAATTGCTGCCGTCAACCTTTAAATCTGTTATCCCCTCTGCTTGCAATCAGCTGTCAGTTCAGTGTGGAATCATTATCAGGTACGCTCAACTTCATGCGGGGCTGCGCGGCGCTGACTTAACGTGATGCATGCTGGTTAGAAATTGTGTGCTGCAGAACGTCGCCATGTCACATGAGCAAGGCCGCTGCAGTCGTTGAGTCCGGTGACCGTAGTTGCTTTTCTCCGGTAAAGGTCCGAAAAGATCATCAAGGGCACCTTAGAAGGTGTCAGAATAAAAAATTGGAATGATCTCATATTTTTTTGGTTTATAATACTTGGTCTATCGATTAAGAAAACTTGAAAAGAGATAAGAAAAATTTAAAACATTCTAGTGGGACAGTTACATGTAGTCTATCTTTGGTAGAAAACGCCATAACTGAAATAACTATTTAGTAATTTGTTGTATTGTCACCCTTAATACACATTTATTCTCTCATTCATCCATTCATTCATGTGTTCATTCATTCTTATGTCTTGAAGGACTACAGTCTTCTTGCAGTTAATAATTAACATAGAGACTGACCCAGATACCTTTGTGCAGGCACCTTGGGAAAGGCAAGTATAATATACTTAGTCAGTCTCCATTTCAAGGTGTGTGGGTGGTTAAAGACAAGAATTTCTCTTTAACTTTGATAAAATTGCTGTTAAGTCTCCTGAGATCCAAACACAGAAACATAGGTAACAGGGACAGATCCGACAAGAAGAAAAAGCACCTTTAAAAGTGGCTTGTGTGTGTGTGGCCCTTTTGAAAAATGCCCCTCAGTCACCAATTAACCCTAGAGGGCCTATCTGCCTCCGATCCAGTGCTGCTGTCAGTGGCCCATCATTTACTACACATTCCACAAATCACCGTTTACAAATCCTACAAGCTGACCTAATTAACCTGCGTTTCAGTAGGAACAAGTGAGCTTGGGCCTAAAAGACATAGACAAGGTCGGGAAGTCACAAGGTATTCAGAGGTCCTGGCATTATAAGTTGGCCACAAAACCCACTTTCTATTGCCATTCAGCTATATTATGAAGCACTATTTAGAGGCAGGATGAACGAAGCTAATGTAAAGACTAACAGAAGTGCATTTGCTCCAGGCACTATGAACTGGGGCACAGATGCATCCACTTGAATTTAACATTTTTAAAACTTGGAGATTTGCAGTTTGTATGGCTTGTACGGAGACAGGAGCAGACAGGTGAGGATCTGCAGAAAAGAATGTGAAATTGGAGTTCCTCAATTTTGAGTCCGTCTGAGTTGTCACACAGACAGAGATGTTTGATTGATGTCTGTACTCATCCAATGGCTGCTTCTAGACAAAGTCAGACTTCTGGCCAACACTTGACTACAAACTCAAGTCAAGCCAATTTATATAGCCCAATAGCACAAATCAGATATGCACAGCAGGCCTATTAAACTGGCTATTCAACTCCAGACCGCCAGTCAAGTCAGACTAGTCTCTTAACAAATAAATTAAATTTAAACCTGAATAAAATAAAATCACACAAATAAAAGACATTTTTGACATAATAAATCCTTCAATCCAGCAAAGTGCTCCTGTGCAGTCAGTAACATCCAGTCACAAACAAACACAAATGTGCCATAAAGAAAAACTTTGCAGAAAAAATTGCAGCTTTCTCGTGAACCTGAAGTGAAGCCAGTGAAACTCCCTGCTGGAGCCCTATTGTTTTGGTTCTCATTATTAGGGGTCAAAGCAGCTCATGATTCTTTCTTTCTTTCTAACCTTTCTTTTTTGTTTTACTCTCAAACTGTTCATGCAGCAAAAACTACCTGACCAAAACTCATCATAATTGGCATGGCGGGGCTGCAAATTCCATCCACTACTAAGGCGCAAAAAATGAGTTGACCTCAAGGTGGCGCTGTAACAATCAAGTTTACTTTTTAATTATCTCAGAAATTAGATGGCTTAGAGTCAAATACTTTTCATCATTTTAATCTCTCAATTCATCTGCACCTTTGCTCCAATGGCCTTCTGCTCTACAAATGTCAAATTTTGCAACTTTTTCTCAATTTACTCAAAATTATATTTTTCAACACCTAAAGCGCTGGGCCAAATCTTACTCAGGAACATCTATAGATTTCACTGATCTTAAGTTGTTAAAGAAAAGGCAATATGTTGATTTGTTTCAATTAAAAGTCAATTCATTTTTATCAAAATAGTGTAAATGTGAAACACGACTTCACTGAAGGTCATTTCACTATCAAATGTTTCTGAAAGTGCACATTGTCACTTTTTATTGAAAATTCTTGTGCTGCAATATATCATAGGCCTTTTGGTTTGCACAACAAACAAAAAAGCTCACAGGGAGTGTGTTTACAGACAACATCCTTAAGATCCCGGATTAAAGCATTCGCATTGCTGAAATGTCACTTAACAAGCAACACACTCTTCTTCCTCTCTATATATGGCGGTAAATCAAGTATGACACAATTATTGGTATGATTCAGGGTCCCGCCACCCCCGTCAACACAATCCAGTACAAACACCTGTGGTTACAGCTCAATCCTATGATTAGCGTGCAGGAAATAATGATAGATTGGACCTAATGACAATGTACAGGGAGAGTATGAGTCTGTGAGGACTTCCTTTGGCTGTGAGTCTATTAAGGCAAAAAAACAACAAATATGATGGGGGTTCAAGGCTGGGAAGGAGAGGACATAATGTATCATCAGAATGCCTGTACTGAGAAGGGATTGGCTGGCAAAACACGCTTTGGTTGGGATAAAAATAAGTTGTGCTTATAAGTTTTTTCCCACTGTTCTACAGTCTACAGATGCTGTTGCTTCCCATGGGTTGATTACCAAATATTTCCCTTGAATCTGTATTTTCGTTTGGTATCCTGTTTGTCTGAGGGCAGCCAGGATGACAGGGACTTTGCTAGTATTTGAAGAAATTACAACATGCTTGTTGCCTGGATTTAGAATGATATTGTTTCATTTGTTCCCTCAGTCAGGACCAAATGAACCGAGCTACAGGTGTGAAAGCAAGCTTACACTTTCTTATTGCCCTTCTGAAGAGCAATTGTGAAGCTCAGGCCGTCACTGTCTTGGCAGTGCCTGACACTGGGTAATCCAAAATTGAATAATAATAATAATAATTCACCCCGCACAGGCGTCATGAAGGGGTAAATTAGCTATAGAGACTAAAACTATTTTTTTTACCAGTCTGCAAATATGTTTATTTTAACATGGTGGTCTATGGAGATTGACTCGCAGTTGGAGCCAGCCTCATGTGGCCATTCGATGAACTGCATTTTTTTGGCACTGGTTAGCTTTATGTTTCTGCCCCTGAGGTTGTCACAAATAATGCAACTTCCATCGCTTTCACATCTGTAGTTTGGTCTGGACAAAGACAAAAAATATATATAGTGTTGCCCCTTTAGTTCTGGTTCGGTTAGTGTCCACACTGACCTCTTACAAACAAACCAGGATGGTTAAACACGAAGTCACTAGGACTGAAAGGTATTTCATTGATTGGACAGCCTTGGTGATTGACTATAGTCCGAGCGATACTGGATTTTTGAGGCTGATGATGAGTTTTAAAAAATCCCAAAACTATAAATCTGCCTATAATCTAGATGTCGGTCCCTTAGATTTGTTGTTTTTAAAAAGTGTGACCAAGATACATACTGAAGCCCCCTTTTCCAGGTGGCCTAGATGGCTTAATTCAGATGTGAAAGCAACCCCAAACAGAAAAAGACAAAACTGATCTATGACTTCTACTCACCCAGCATGAGGAGGCTCAGATACACAGCCATGATGGGCATCAGGATGCCTGAACGCATCGGCACCAGGCAGTCTCTCTGGCTATAACAAGCAGACACAAATCATTTTAGTGTGACAAAGAAATCAATAAAACATCCATTAACAAAGCACAATTTACTAAAAGAGGCCAGGGTCATCAGAGTTGGCAGAATTGTTGAAAGCGAATTACAAAATGTCTCCTATTCAAATCAACTCCAGAATTTCTCAAACAGCTTAACCTTGCTCAGTAATCCAGATTTGTGATCTAAAGTAGGTCTCGGTTGGAAAGCATTTTTCACACTCAGCATGGCAATAGGAGGTCCACGTGGCCACGCGCTCACACTGTCAAAGGCAGAAGCACTGACAAATGAGCCCACAAAATCTCAACACTCAGTTCAAAGGATTTACATGTGTATTGATGTGTTGACTGCATTCATAACATCGTATTTGTTTTCTTGATATGTAAATGCAATTACCAAATACCAACAGCCTGGATAAACTCGTATCCCAACTTCCCATGTCAAGAAGATGTTGTTTGCCAATATTCCTTCCAACCTTGAGGAATAATGTGATGTGAACAATGCTCTTTGCTTCATCACTAAGTTTGTTTTACTTGAGGTTCTTGCTAATATTCAGATTACACTGCTCACCCTAGAGCCATAGCACATGGGCAGGATATTAACCAAAAAGATGAAGTATTGTTGTACAAAGAAAACCATGCATTTATTGAAAAAAATAAAGATTAGGGGTGGCTTAATAAAATTGACAGGGGAATTGACAATCACCATTTTATTAAAAAATTTAATATCGATATGTGTCAATAATACACTTATAGTAATATTGTGTAAATAATCCCCAGCACCTCTTAAGTCGCTGGTGGCCATAAAACGAAAAGAAGAAGAAGACGTAGTAAATAGCTAGCATGCTAATAAGTTACCTCACATTGTGTGGCGACTGCTGACTCGCAAATTACATCATGGCGGTGCCGGAGTACATGGCAGACAAGACCAAGACACTCTACCCGCAACCAAAAAAAGTTAGCCAGCCAGTGTGACAGGGTGTTAGTAGACACCCCTGTCAATAGTAACCACAAGTGGGGGAATACCACAAACCTGTTCACCCATCGTCCTGCAGAAGATTCAGGTCAGCTCAGTAATATCGTTATCGTGAATTGTTTTGCCCATGATAATTGTGTAGTGAAAATCTGACATTGTGACAGCCCTTGCTGAGATAACTATACCGCTTCTTACGCTAAATAAACGGTTAGCTGGGAAAAAAATGCATTGTCACAAAGCAGAAAACTGCTGTTTTTGCAAAACATTCTCACTCCCAAGTCATCACAAATAGACTGCTGTTAGAGTCTAGACCCTTGGCGTTTCTTTTTAATGCACTGGTGACCTCTTTATGTCTTCTAAAGGAAAAAGTGACCAAGGGGTCTTTACTTTACTGCGACGACTTGGGAATGGGGAGTGTTTTTTCTTCTCTAAAGAAAAGTTGACGAGTTGGAGTTGATCTTCCCTGAGATATGAACTAATTATCAATCTTACAAAGCACCTGGAGAAAGAAAAGAAGGTTCAACTAATTCAAGATTTAAAGACAAAGAAACAGATTCAGAAGACAAAATGCTCACTTATGTACCATTAAGTCATGTTATGTTGTTTAAAGTTAAGACCATAGTGGATTGAATCGAGATTGTTTTTTGAAGTAGTTCCATCAATCCATCTATCATGGCCCTTGTGGGCTCACAACAGAATAGCTGTGCAATTGCAGGGTTGTAAACCCACCCCCTTTTTACCACTTCAGACCTGGTGAGGAGCCCCGCATTGCACAGTCTCCAATCTGTGTCTGAGTAGAGAGATCTCCACTGGAGAACTTTAGAGATCTTTAATGACATCTAAAACTTGATTGCGATTACGTTCATCAAAAGCTACAATCATCGCAATATAATGAACTTTCTGTTAAATAAACTGTACATTAAGCCACAAGCCATTTGCGAAGAAATGAAACAAAACAAATAAAAAACACCTGTTGACCTGTAAAACTACAACACTATTGTTACATTTTAACAGCTACATAGTTAAAAGATGGTGATGACACTACAGGGTCACATTTTATACAAAATATTCCCTGCAAGACTAATCCACTGAAAACACAAGAATTCAAGAGTTTCAGCTGACTGTAAAAGAACAGTGACAGTTTAATAGTCATTATCAGTAAGCAATAGATGATTCCAGCTTCATACTCACACAGGTCTCCTCACTCTCCTCTGCACTGCGTGGTCAGAATTGCTCACTGTGTCTCTGTAGGCCAATTTCATCTGACAGTGTGTATGTGTGTGTGTAGATTCCCATATCCGAGTGTGCACGTGTGCAAGCCCTAGATCCTAATGTGTATATTTACGCGTGCATGCACATGTGTGGTGTGTAAGAGTGCCAGAATGTGTAAAACAAACTTGAAAGCACAACTGACGGCAGCGATGTAAAAACAGAGGGAACAGCACCGGCCAATGGGAACCCCGCGTGCAGGACCCCCTTTTATTCCTCTCCTCCCTCCGTCTCCCTCCGTTTCGCCCTCTTTTGCTCCCTCCAGCTCGTCACTGGGGCACTGGGGTGAATGGACAGCTATTCTTATTCTAATTCCTCTGTCACTCTGTGGGCCACTGGCTGAAAGAGGGGAATGGTCTCCAGGCTTTTGGAATGCATCACCCCTTTCTTCTGGACACTGAGGGAGAGTGAAGGGTGAGAGAGGCAGAGAGGAAGCCGAGAGATACAAACAGAGAGAGAGATAGTTAAGAGGAAGAGAGGAAGATGGAAAAAGGAGAAAACCTATTGGAAAAAAGAATGAGGAAAGAAGAAGAGAGGTGTCCGTGTCTGACAGGGACAGACATTTTAGCTCTCTGGGAAGTTTCAGATCACCACCACAATCCACTCCACCCCACCACTACATATCACCACTTTCTTGGCACTTAGGAAGAGGAGCCGACCAACAGATGAAAGCTTCACCTCTACTCTGAGCAAGCAAGCTCGCTGCACTGAAAGATAAAACTGCACTCTTCCCAAAACTGCTAGTCGTAGGAGACATTTGGGGCCAACTCTATGCAGAAATTTGAAAAGGTTGAAGCAACTGGTGCTATTAAGACAAAGAGAAAGGAGTGGGAAGGTGTGTGTTTGTGCTAGTGCATGTCAGTGTGTGGGATATGTGCATGCATGCGCGTGATTCAAGCTTGACAACTAAAAAACTGCAGGACAGAACAAAGCGTTCACATTCACAGCGCTCTGGTGATGTGACCTTTGCCCTCTGTTAAAGAGGGAGATGGAGAGGCTCACTCACCATGTCACACAGCAACCACAGAAGAGACCAGTAGAGCTGCTGGCAAGCTATAGTGAGATGGCTCGATGCTGCAGAAATGATTTATATGTTTTTATTCTAGATTCTACATTTTTTTAAACCTTCATCAGCTGTGAAAATTTAGAAGTCATTCCAATCACTGCACTCTCACTCACTGTCTTCTGTACTGTAATTTCATTTTGACTTGTGAGGCAACTGAGATGCCATCCCGGGGACTAAATGTAGCACCTTCTCCTAAAGGACTGCTTTCACAAACCTAAAGTGAAAATGCCTGCGCAATGAATGCTTTCAAATACGTCAAAATCAAAGTATAAGCAATCCATATCTACAGACATTCTGTAATCTTCCACATCACGACCATCCAGGTATTTAGTAAAAGAAAAAACAACTACTGTACAAGTAACATAAAGGAGAAAAGTCAGACTGCACCTGGTTAACCTAGACCTTGAGCAAAGAAACCACCCCCCCCCCCCCCCCCGCCCCACACACACACACACACACACACACAATCATGACAAGAAGATAAGAGGGAACGTGCAGAAAGTTCAGTGCCACCACTATAACTTCTGTGTAGCGGTCAGACAAAGCTGAGAAATCTCGAGACACTAGTCCAAACAATCCCAGGCTCCCATATCCGTGAACACGTTAACATGATAAGCCTGACTCTGTGTGTGTCTGAGTTTGTGTACACATCAAATGAAGGGCTTCAGACTGAGCTACTGAACGCACTGCCAATACGCTACAGCTTGAAACACTGTTGTTAAAGTATTGTAAAACAAGGGCGGGCTGGATATGGGGTCAAATCATTCAGATGAGGTCATGGAGGAAGTCTGCTTTACTTATCCAGGCAGGTGGCTCAATACTCAGAGCTGTAAGGAGAAATAAGTCATCTAAGCCACTGGTTCCTAAACTTATTTGTGTGATAGATCCCCACAGCCCAGATGAAATCAAGTACCCTTCATCCACACTGCCCATTATGATCCAAATGTGTATCTTATTTTGCACCATAACTTATCTAAAAGTGGATATTGTTATAATATATGTTATACTACTGAATTACTACATTACATTAGGTCAGTTTAGTCAAACTTGCATTCATTCTAATACCTTGGAGTGGCAGAGGTTTCAACCATTTATCCATTACTTTTAACTTCTCCATCTAGTTTTTATATACTCTCAAACGAAAATCTGCAAATAGAATAAAGCAATCAGTCCACCTCTGGCAGTTAAACTATTTACAGTAAATGTAAGCCTCACTTGTTCCACGCAGCGCAAAAACAGGGTATAATTAGTACATACCAACTGGAACAAATATATGGCAGTGTGCCGCAAACAGCAGGTGAAGTATCAAAGAAGACAGAACGGCTGGTTAAAAACTAACATCTGATATTATGACACAAAACAACTCACAGCAGTAATACTCCACTCATATCTACTGCAGAACAGCCAACCTAAAGAAAGTCTAACAGGAGCTTGAAGTGATATCACAGGCTTTAAATACTTTCCAGTGCAGCTCAGTTCAACTCTCATTAAATACTTATGCACTGCTCAGCAAATCTGAATGATACACACTACACAGAAATGTGTTATTTTGCCTGTGGTTTAATAGGGAAGACAAATTAATGCTGCTTCCAGAGTGTGACTTTTAATTCTAGTTTTATTGCTTCCACACTTCCGCAGTCACCTGCACCTTGGAGTGAACCATTTCCAGCCTTCAACCTTTACTCTAATTCAGTTAGTGATTTACTACATTGTTAATAAATGGCTTTCAGCTACCCAAAGAGATGAGGACTTGTTTCATTCAGCTTTGGGGTAAATATCTCATCATGTGTAAATGGAGAGAGTGATTAAAACAACAGGTTTGTACAGCGCACACATTTTTTAAAACTAACTCCCTTTTTGAAATTTATAGTGTTGTTTACCTTACAATTACACAGAAAGAGCTATGTGCACACGACATAAACAGCACTTTATGGTTCAAATGATTCTTTCATGGATAAGAATGAAGCCCTGGTCTTCACCAACAGATTTAACCAACTGCTTCATTTGATGTAAAAAGACCACCAAAGCAGCATAAAATAAAATAAAGGGATTTGATTCAATCATAGTGTCAAACAGGCAAACAATTTCCTTTCAAACAACTTCCTAATCCCCTACACACATTGCCAAAGGAAATCTCATAATGCTTAATTCATTTCTGCAGGCACTGTACAGTAAATGAAAGATTATCATCAAAGATAATTCTCCATTCAGGTTTGCAGAGAGAGTTAAATCAGTAGTAGTGTGAGATGCACTACAGATTTCACTGCTATTGACCCAGACCTCAAATAAGGCACACCTTATTCCATTTACTGCTGGGCTTCCTTAGCGTTTCTTCCACACCACCTATGTACACACACACACACACACACACACACCACAACAGTGTGTATAGTGCTTCCTGCTCACACACAGCCAGTAGAGTCTTCTTTTTTTGCCTGTGTTATGTCCTCTTACTAAATCCTGTATCTGATCTACTCTGAAATCAGCTATGTTGTTTGGGGTCTTAAGCAGTTTATCACAGAAATGAATGTATAACTAAACTCAGAGGGACACACCCAGAAGACCAACAAAAAGCTAATGTGAGGGCATGACCAGACATTAGCTAGTGAGGAGCCGTTAAGGTGTTTTAATTCAGTTCAGACGCACACCAACCAACACAATCATCACATTCATGTTTGTACTAGAAAGCCAGAGAATCAAAAGGTGAGCGGTGGAGGTGAAATGCAGTTTGTAGCTTTGTATTAAGTCTTGGGGAGAAGGAAAGTAAAGTACATGTTAACCAGGCAGAGCTTTAGGCCACACTCCAGGTGAGTCATTTCAGAAAATGAAAGTGCCGCCAGAGTTTATATATGGAAGAAAGGAAGGGACTTGCTAGAAACCACTGTTTACCACTAAATGTATGCAACAGCCATCCTATTTAAAAAATATCCTTTACTACACACCAGATGTTGATGTATCTGTCGGTGATGGCTAGCTAACATGACAAGATGGGATTCTAGTGAGAAACCACAGCTAAAAGCAGTAATAACGGTAACTGAGACAATAGAAAGTTAGCTCTTGCATGTTTTGACAATGAAAAATGAACTGACAGTGGGGTCCCAGGCTACCAACAGGCAGCATCGTTAGCATTTTTCAAAGTTATGTAAGCGATGAAATACCTCCCGTTAGCTTGCGCCAGTGAGGAGCACTTCGTGGATAGTGAAACTGATTACCATCAAAATATACCAGACACTGAATGTATGCCAGATGTTTTATGTTAATACTCAGATGACTCCAATGTATACAGGTAAAGCTTCACTGATAAGAAACTATAGGCCCTAGTTAAATACATTGCTTTGTGGGCTCCGGATTGAGGTTGCATCAGAAACAGAAGTGGTTCTGAGACATCTTTTCACAGTGAGAAGTCTAAGACGCATTGTCCACCAAAATACTAACAATTTGCGATGCCTCATTTAAATTAAACTCCCATCTGCGCACCTTGCACTCTTAGCTTGGCAACAAAATAGCACACTGATGAAATTAAGGTCAATTAAATTTAAGGTCACAACAATAGCTAAAGATAGGAGCTTGATGCATTTTAAATCACTTACAGTCTGGACCACTATCAGCTTTTCTCTGAGTCGCACACTGACGCTCTAAACACACATCAGGCTGGTCAACAAAGCATTGATCACATGGCCTGACATATGTTCACTCAATTCAACAGATGTCTTTCATTAAAACTGAAGTTTCTTCCTCGCAAGTTTCAGTGCAAATCTATCCACCACCTTATTGAAATTCAGAGCTCTGACCAGATCAGCAGATGCTAAAATCTAATTACTTAACAGTTCCTGCAGTTTATGACACAAAACAACTCCTCATGTTGTTCACCTAATCCTAATAAGCTATCAGTGATCCATGTGTGTGTGCATCTCACAACAACGTCACTCGGAAGTTACAACAGTTGGGTAATACTTGGTGTTATGAATTCATCTTCTATAAAATTTGATAACTAAACATTTATGCAAATAAAAATGCAGTTAGGTCAGTTCTTCACTATATTCAACATTCAGTGAACTGAGCTGATCTGTATTTTCTTTCAGTGAGCTAAATATGAAGCCTTTATGCATGATAAAGTGAAATGGAAGTGATGTTTGATACTTCCATTAACATACGAAGGCATAATGTCCTTCTCGTCATTATGTAACTGTTACAGCTGTGAAATGGACATGGGGTTGCCTCAGAGGTCGGAGCCTTGTTCTCTCTATAGTGCGGACAATTTGCACTTGGAATTACAAAAGAGGTTATATCACTGCGTAATATAAAACAAAGAGGGGCAATCAGTGCTTAGAGAAGTTTCCTGCCTACATAAAAGACAGGCGGGATATTTGGCAGAGTTTTTCAATAACACATCTAAGGAAATTGCATTTCCTGTTGTTAATGAGACTATCTATGATGGGGTTGGCATGCTATCAGCCATTTCCAGTGTAAATTTCCTCTGTGTGTGTGCAGGAGAGGGAAGAGAGGACACGCCTATAGAGAAAGAGAATTGTGTTATATGCTTTTTTTCTGGAATTTCTTTTCTGCATCAAGTATTTGGTAGGAAGAACATGAAAAATAAAGAAATTATTAGGTATTACATTTCATAAATCCCCATTTAAGAATATTTTTAAAGAGACAAACAGAAAGGTCTTAGTTCAGTGACGATTTTTTGTAGTTAACAGCAAACTAAAATTTATTTATTAAACAAATGATTTGTCTTCAAAAGATTTTACCACCACTCTTCTTTCCAAAAATGGTTTATGGGTGTAGCTACCGAGCGTCAGATGCAGATGCAGAGGTTTATGGGACAGGCTGACAGGATAAAATACAGTTAACAGTGGTTAAACCTAACAACAATCAATCTGAACTTTTAAAAGATGCACTAGGTCTTATTAAATCATCTTCAAGATGTTGTAAAATGGATACTTCTGTGACTGGTGATTGGACTAACTTTACCATATAAAGACGTGGCATTTTTACATTTTATACACTAATTAATTAATGAATTAAATAAAAGATAATCAAAGCAATATATCTCCTTTAATTAAAATAATCATTAGTTGTACACACTCTATTAGTCTGAGTTAGATTAGCACAGTTCCCCAGAGACATACGTTTTAGACAGAAAGAAAGGAGCAAAAGAGACAGACTTGAAAAGCAGCACAGCGTAATCCGTCCCTCTTGTCAGTGTGCTGCAAACAAGGGGTTGATTTATATCAGGGGACGTGATTATGAGCATCGCAGCCAGCAGAGGCTGTACAGAGGCTCAGATATCAAAGACACACTGATAGAGCTTAAGGTGGCCGATGGCAGCAAGATCCGGAGAGCCCTCCTGATCTATAGATTATCCAAGCACAAAGGCACACACACACTACACTTCACTTACACTAAAGCACATCCCCTCTCACACACACACACTCCCACCTACTCAGCCCACATAACCTGCCAAGGTAGGTTTCAATTTATTATAGTATACTATCAAAATCAACTCGCAGAGACGTGAAACTTGCATAATAAAGCACATGTCCTCACTGGTTTGTGGTGGTGCGTTCAAGTGCTGCAGTGACCAGTGTCTCCCCGTTCTCCCCGACTCGTGGATCATATTAACCCTCCAGGTTAGAGTTGATCTCAGCAGTAGGGCGAGAGGCCAGGTCCTTGAGCTGATTAAAGCTAGACTAAGCCTACAAGGGCCATGGGAATATGTACCTCCAAACATACATGTCTAAATACCCTGACAAGCTGGTGAAAAGAAATAAATGGCAATTTGACATTCCTGAATTCAAGGAGAAATAGCAAAAATTCTCAAATGTTCCCTTAAGTACCCTAAAGTAAAAAATAAAGCTGTTCACACTCAATGAATGCCCCTTAAGCTTTTCAAGGTTACACGAACAAGAGACAACACACCACTGTATCAAAGCTGCTGTCTGCTCTTCACCTGCAGCAGAAATTTGAATATCATTCATAGCATTTTAGACAGTGAACCTGAGCTCTGCACTCCATTAATCTGTGCTGCTGGTTAATCTGGTAGGAATGTGTGCAACAGTGTCAGAAATCTGCCTCCCAGCCATAAGTGACCCACTGGTGTCAATTAGAGGACAGGTCCACACACACACACACACACACACACACACACACACACTGCAAGTCAAAGCTTTCAACTCTTAATATCAATTTCTTTTTTTTCAGTCTAGCCAAACATGCAGGACATTTAGCTATAACCGACTGCTTCTGTTGATCTCACCATCTCGTTGCTTTATTTTGGCAAACGTCTTGCAAAGAAACAAAACAGTAATTTAATTAAATTAATTAAATAACGGTCCACTTACGTGCCCACAAGATAAATTAGCCTAGCACAAAGTCCGCTAAGTGTGTTGAAATTCACTTTTCTGAATCCTACTGAGAGTATTACAGTAGTACCGTGGGGAATATGCTACAGTAATAAGGTCCATGCAGTATTAACTCGCTTCAGCAGACACCTGTAGGAGGAACATTATTGTAATATCGCCTACTGTAAGTTCCAATGGTGATTTTGCGTTATTGGGTTTCACTGAGGTGTGGTTTTAAGAGAAATGTTTGCAAAGACGGAAGGATAAGATGGAGCGCTCACCTGCTCGGGAAGTTTTCTGCGACTCCTTTCTCTCTCACACACACACACACACACACACACACACACACACCCACACGGTAACTTTATCTCTTTGGCTTTATCTCTCTCTCGCTCTCACACACACACACACACACACACTCCCACACACACTCCTACACAAGCCGTCTGGTAGCGGCTGCGCTGTCTGAATGAGCTCGGTGTCCGGTCCGCAGCGGTACAGTGGAGGGCTCAGGCCGGCGCGAGGAGGTGGAGCCCCGAGTGACACCGGTAGCTCACAATACAGTCCCGGGAATACAGGAGCAGGTAGGCCCCCTTCCACAGTGCTGGACCCCACCCAGTCCTACCAGGCCCAGCCCACTGTAATAGGTGAAATTCTTAAGTGCTGAAATTTACTGTGACCTATTTTCGGGGTTGTCACTATGTTCTGAATGTTGACTTCGTTAGGCTACTGAACCTAAACTGAACTGTAACATGAAGAGAAAACGAAAACCCATAGTGCATACATACATACATATGGGTTTTTAAAATTCTACAATTTTGCATTGCCTTTCGCTGGGGAGAAATACTTTTAGTTAAACGATTATTAAGCCTTTTTTTTACAGCAGACATTTTAATTGGACATTGTAGAAAACCAAGGTCGTCTCTTCGTGTTGGTGGGGACACAAAGGATCAGATTAGGGGTGTGATGATACATTTGGGTTATAAGATGTGATGATGCACGAGGACAAGACAAAAATATTTTCAGCACTATTTGGATATTTGAAGATTTTGAGCATAAAAACTGGTAATTTCCTGCATTCTGGAGACATTTTCTGCTCAAGGGAAAACTACATTGCATTGCATGTATTCTTGTTGTGCAAATAAACCTTTCTCTAAGCATTTGTTAGTTAACATTTCTTGGTGCTACTTTTCTGAACGTTTATAACAAATGCTTTCAAAAAGTGATGCGGGCAAAATCAGCCATTTCAAATTGTGGTGGGGATATGTCCCCAGCGTCCCCAGTGTAAATGACATCCTATGTAGAAAACACACCCTACTAATAACATTCATGGAGCCATGGCAGTGAGACGGAGGCATGAATAATAACAAAATCTTAAACCTGAAGAAGCTAAATGGAATCCAGCTGTCAATTATTTTATCTTACACCAGTGCTCTTCATGTGAAAATGTCTTCCATTAAAATAGCCTTTTGAAATCCTTTCTATTACACACACTATATCACCTTTTAAATGTTGCCCAGAGAAATTAATTCACTGGTGGTAATATACACCATATCTGTATTTTATTTAATAGCATAGGTATGCTACTGTAACCTTAATTCGTGGGCATTTAATCACCCATGTGATTCCTTTCCATATGAAAGCAGCAGGGAACAGTATTTCCCTTCTCATAGCATGCAGCCCTGACTTGGTTCATAGGGGGGAGATAGTGGGATTGCTCATCAATGACAGAATATGTACCATGGGAATTATCAAGAGATGATGACAATCCCCATCGCCAAGCTCATTATGTGGTGCCAGCCAAGTCAACAATACATATCACATATCCCCAACCAGCAGCCACCTAATATGTGGACAGTGTCCTTTGCAAAGTGTTGATGTATGCGTGTGTGTGTGCTAAGGTCTAATGTGATCTTTGGGCATGTGACCAATATAGTAAGCTGCTAATGAAATGAATGTTCTACAGAGAACATGCTGTCAGAAGATGGAAATGGGATTGAAAGATGGACATCAGCAAAATCCAGTGATGTGTTTACACTGATACTGGGTTGAGCTAAACTGAAATGAGAGAGAGGGGAGAAAAAGAGAGACAGCAGGACAGAAGAGTGGCTCTAAAGTATACTTTCAGGAGTCTGTGCAGGTTGTGCAAGGTGAAGGCAAGGAATGGCTGGAATCCATAATTATCAACAATTCTTACAATACTTGTCAGCGGTGTTCTCCTGTAATACAAACATGAAAGTAAACAACTAGTTCAAAAACTGTGTGTATGTGTGTGGGGAGGGGGGTGGGGTGCTCTGAGTATACAGGCCCTCATGTAAGGAGAGCCTGCAATGATATTAGAACGTACATCCATGGATGAGGGGAGGTGGCCCATAGAGAATGCCTATGTACAGTCTAAAAACACCAAGGACAGCATTCAACAAAAACTCAAAGGAATAAGTAGTAGTTCAGCAAAAAGAAACAAACAAAGAGATGCATTTAAAAAGGTTTTGTTAACTGGCCTCAGTTGATTCAATCAATTTCTGCTTGACAAGCTGGCTGTTAATGTATCATAATCTGCAGCAGTGAGTAATATATTTTTTTTTTAATTTGTATTGATTTTTTTAAAACACAGTTACAACATGCTGCACATATAGGATAGAATACACATGTGCACATACAAGTATACAAACATACACACATACAACCATGTATTCATATAAGCATCAGACATAGCCAAAGATAAACAAAACAAAACTAAAGGCAAATAGAGAGTGTTTATTAAAAGGCTATTCTGCAAGAATTTGTTTTCAGCTGTCACTTAATATAAAACAGATTCAGCATGATCTGATGGAATTGGGAATTCTATTCCAGAGTTTAGCAGCTACAGCCAAAAACGCGAGGTCACCTGTGGATTTAAAATAAGAAAGGGAACGGATTAAAGGCCTAGATCAGATGATCAGAGTGGCTGAGAGCTCAAATTGGGGCTTAACCACTCTGCTACATATACAGGCGCCAGACCATGCAAACCTTGTAGGTGATTAGTAGGACTTTGAAATCAAATCTGTGTTTTACTGGAAGCCAATGAAAGGAGGCAAGAACTGAGGTGATGTGGGACATTTAACTATTATTTGTTAACAGTTTCGTTGTTGCACTTTGCTCTAACTGAAGATGGGCTAGAGAAGACTGAGTAATACAAGTAAAGAGGGAGTTACAGTAATCAAAACAAGAAAAAGAAAAAGGGTTGATCTTTGCAATATTTCACATATAAAAGAAACAAGATTGAGTTTAGTGATATGGGGTTCAAAGTTCAAATGTTGGTCAAAAAGGATGCCAAGACTCTTGGAGGCAGTCTTGATGTTGCTAGCGCGTGGTAAAGTAATCATGGCCGATCACAGGGACCCCAAGTGTGTCAGAATTGAGATGGAGGAAATGTTTAGACATTCAGTCTGTAACAGAAGCTAGGCAGTCATGGATGATGGTAAGGTCATCTCTTACACTTGCTACACAATAACACCTAGCAATATTTCTAATTCAGCATTTATATTCAATCCTTTATGTGTTGGCTGTTTTTGCTGAAGTTGATGTGAGGTCAATTTGAGGGTCTACCACAGTATTATAACCTACCACAGATACTGAATACTAAAGCCTTTTTGAGTACGTGCCTTTTGCTGTTACATATAATGGTCAAGGTCTGCCCTCTAGTGAGAATACAGCTCCACCCACATTTGCCTGAACTTGAAAACTTGAAGTTTTTAAAAGTGAGTTGGAACAACCACTTATTCAGAGCCCAAGGCTTTTCATGTGGAAACGCTGACACACAGCCGAGCTGAAAGAATAAGGTTAAAATGGATCATACACACCATGAGAACACATGAAATCAACACATTCATTATAGGGTATACTTGTTAACTTCAGTCACACGAATTTCTGTCTTCCTGCATGTGTCACATGCAGCTCTTCGTTTGTAAAATATGACCCTCTGCGACTCACATGTTAAGATCACAAATGAACAACTTCATCTGTGAGGTCCCCGTGGTCCCAAAATCATGAAATTCCCAGCATACTGTAGATCCATCCAGACCCCATCTGACTAGAAGTCTAAAGCTGCCAGTTTAATTACACTACACACAACTATTCAGGTCCACCTTAGTAGAGATCTAATCAGGAAAGATAAATGAATGGGTTAAGTTATTTCCATAATGTTTGGATTTGACTGGATGCTGCAACTTGAAAACCTGCAGCATAACTTGACACTTATTATGACATTACATTTATTCATTTAGCAGACGTTATAATCCAAAGCGACTTACAATTGCAATTCATGTCAGAGGTTGCACACCATTGCGCCATCACCACCCAATATTAGAAAGTTGGCTTTTGTGCCTGAGGAAACTTGAAAGCAGGGGTGATCAAACATCTAGATCCCCATGGTAAAAATAGTGGGAAATGCAGATGATAACGTCAACCAAAGAATTTTAAATTAGTCAAGTGAATGAAAGGGGTTTATTATGAGCTCATCTCAGTGCAAACAAAATGTGGGGGAGGATTGGGAAGACGTTCATGCCAAACACATAATCAATATAATAATAATATTTTTATCAGCTTGAAATTGAACAAATCCTGTCGGCTTTTCAATAACTACTTGTGTATCTTTCACCGGACACTCTGCAAAATGCATTAGATGATAACAACATGGTTTGTAAGCAAGACTGAATATTGTAAATGAGATTGTTGCCACTTTATAACAATTAGACTGCAGTTAGTAACATGACTGTAATGAAAGGGTAAGCTAAAGCGACCAGTAGAGAAGGTGTACCAGATAACGTTAGCAACTCCTTGACTTTAAAAGGGAGCTGTCTATCGCAAATTTTTGTGCTACGCTGACTTCTTTCTACCACTGCTTATGCTGCTGACCTCAGGGTGACAATGCCTAAATATGACAGTTGTGACCGATATTAAATTACATTATTATGCTAAATTATTATTTAGGCTTTTCATATATTTCAATAACATGAAAATAAACATTATAAATAATGTTTGTCTGTCTGTGTGTCAATCAATCAGTCAGTCAGTTGAATTGTTGAATCTCAACTAGGCTGATAAGCTCTTGAAATGTTGAAATGTTACATTTGCTGCATAGGTGGGTCCTAGTGCAGAATTATATCCGCGGATCGGTTGGGTCTTTGTCATAAAAATTAATCTTCTGATTAATTGGGGGGCTAGGGGGATTAACATCATTGATTATTTGAATCTCCTGCTTTTCTGGATTCGAAATGTTTCTTGGTGTTGGTGAATTATTAAAAAAACATAGCACTACTTAATTTCGGGTCAAAATGCGATGTAACGCATATTACTAAGATTGTAAGGGGTATAATAGGCTATTACAGATTTTTTTAGTATATCAAAAAGCAATTCATTACTGTAATTGCGTTACTTTTGTAACACGTTACTCCCAACAATGCCTCCCGGTGAGTCTGTCTTGCCAATATCTATCTGTAAGGTAACATTACAAAGTCGTGGGGGGGAACGTTTGTATGTCTGTGTGAAAAGCTACAGCCGGCATGCCTGTGTTTCCAGGATCTCTGTAGCCAATGCAAGCCTTGTGTTTCTGATTTTGCTCGCTCATGAGTTCAAGGCAGGCATGCGTGGGCGCACTCACCTCTTAGCGATCTTAAAACCACACCACTAGTGGCCGCTGAAAACCACATATTAACTATGTAAGTGTATTGTGGACAGAAGGACAGTCTTTGAGAGTTCAAAATGCTGTAAGAAATGTAAAAACAAAAAAATGACTTATATATGTGACTTAAAAGTAATTATCAATGCAAAAGTCTCAAATATAAAAACAATGTAAAACGTACATTTTCCAACTCTTGTGAATTTCCTTATCTGCTTGGGTATATTGCTGGAAATAAGATGCATAATTACAAATCACTGTGGCAGGATTCAAAACGTGGCACAGAGAAAGAGAGGGTGAAACAGTAGCTGGGGCCATAGCCCCGGCGCAAATCTTCATAGCCCCAGTTAAGCCTCCCCCAAGCAATTGAGCTGGACCGTTTTTTGATCAAGAAGAAAATAGTTTATTTATGGTCTATCTGTCTGTTCACCTGTCTGTCTGAAGCTGCTGGGTTGTGTGCGGCGGCAGGAGGACAGAGTTCCAGAGAGCTGCATTGGAGTGTCAGAGGGACGCATGCAATCTCACCTGAGCAGGGTGTTCAGCGCAACATTGAAAACTGTTTTTACATTTTTACATCTTTGTTGTCTGTTTTGGGGATGCTTTATTCAGCTGTTAAAGTGGCAGTTATTTTATTTCTGTAGCCTAATATCGCTTGTTGCACCTACCAGGGTGTCCATACCTCTTTATTTGTTGTTGGTCATTTACGTTTAATTGTAAAAGTCTCTTTTCTCATTACTTCTGTGGAATGCGTAGGGAACTAAAGGGATGCTGATTACTATTTTCTTTCCCCAAATATTGGTCTAACCCCCTCTTAGCACTGGTAGAGAAAAAAATCCTGGTGCTGTGCCTGAAACAAAAGCAAAATGAAAGTTTGTAAAAGCAAAATAATGATGATGGTTTTGACAAGAGTAAGGTACAGATATAAAGAGAGCAGGGAACATGAAGACGGAGTGTAAAGGTGAAAATTATTTTTAAAAATTGACAGTAAGCAAAGCAGCAATCCGACTGGTCCTGGACCACGTGGCAGGCAGTGATGCTGTTTGTCTGGCAGTCTCCTGTATCCCCTGAAGCCCTTCCCAACCCCTCCCTCATACACTCCTATATTCAACCCTAAAACCCCTGCCCCCTCTTCTCCCTGTTTCTCCCCCAATACACTGTCCTCTTTCTGATCCAATACTATGCCTGCATGTATGCAGCATGTGTGTTTGACCCCGTCCCCACCCCCATGGCCTTAACTGCATTACAATGATAGTTATTATAGGACCATGAGATCTGGAGTTCAAGATAAGAAAATGTTAAAGACGACACATCATGACAAATGTTTTTATTCATTTTGTTTTTATTTCAAACCTGAGTATATGAACATAAGTGAGGTGAGATTCTTTCACCTTTTACTAGGAGACTTGCATGCTCTGCAAACACACAAATAAAAGTATCTTCCAGTGATTTAGTATTGTACTTCCATAGTTGGAGTACTAGTGAGATACTGAATGGTCAAAATAAAAGCAGAAGAGGTTGAGATATCATGACTTTTAGTGCCTAGTATGGGACAAGCTCCAAAACCACTGGATCCTATATTTGCCACAATGCAACAATCTTTTCATTTGATCATCCCTGCCTGGTAAATGCCCACATCTTTCCAACATCACACAATTTGTAACAGACTTTTTGTTGTAATTTGTCATCTAAGGCGAGATAACCCTGACATCATCACACATCTTTAGGGTTAATTAAAATGGCTTGATGTATAAAAATGGTGGGGTGTCCCTTTGACCTTGTAAACCACTTCATACATTACGAATGTAAGTTTTAGGTCATAAATTAGATTATACCTTCTAACATAGGAAAAAAGCATGCAGTGATCAAGTTCCCTACCTCCCCCTGATGCAAAGTAGTTTCATGATGTTGCCATGGCAATCACTGCAGCCTCATTATAGCCTAAAGTATCTCATGTATCTACCAGTGAAATCACTTAATAACGGTTACAGGGATGGATCAAAAAGCTTGGGACAGAATCATTCCTATATAAATGCTGTTAAAATACTTTGCTTATAGTAATCAAGTAGACTGATTATAATTTTCATACATGAAAAGATATAGAAAAATATCTGAAGATTTTGTAAATTTGTTCGTTTTCAAACTCTACCTGCTACCAGCTCGACACTGATCACCTGTAGTAAAAATGCACTGAAACCACCGCCTTTATATTCATTTAGAAATTAATTAATTAGTTGGTCATTGCTAAAAGCACCTCCTTTTCACCCTGTGTGTTGAATACGGAGTGAAGCACATGCACAGTATATAGTTAAGAATTACTAGTCAATCAGAAGCAGAGTAGAGCGGGTCCTGATAAGCAAGGTAGCGTGATAACTATGGCTTTGGTTCAGCTGTGCATGATCCGAAACAGCTTTGCAAGCTAGACTGGAGCAAGACGTTTCAGAGAGGTAAGTTATTAATCTGTAACAAATGTATCTTTCATAGTAACGTTTTAACTGCGCACTAGTATCTAACGTTTGGTATGAAGGGTGGGGGTGAGGGGAGGCAGCGGGTGGACGTCTTGTAACTGTGTTTCTTCACTAGTGTTTTTGAGGAGCATTATGTTACAAAGTGACAAAGTTAGGTTACAAAATGAAAAGCTGAACTGCGATCGAGCTGTTTTCAGGCAGTTCAGGGTTTTCTGTGGGAGATGACTTTGGGCTTTTTCACTTTGCAAACCTATTACATACACAAAAAAGATATATAACACAATAAGGGAAAGGGAAAGCAAAAAAGCAGAATATGACTTCTTTAAATGAGGTAGGGGACCTGGGACATAATAATAATAATACATAAAAGTAAACAATGAAAACTAAAAAAATCCATTTGACATATAGACATGAACATTTCACCACCTGAAGGAGCATGCCTTAACGTTTAAAATAACCAGTCTACTTGATGCCTGCCACCATGTGGATCCACCAGTTGGCCTGCACGGTCCAGCCCTTTTTCTCACACTCATAGATTTGCTGGAGGAAATGCTCCTTGGCCTCTGCCTCACTCTGCTCCTCCTGAAGCGCCTCCCGCAGGTAGCGCATGTCCTCTGCAGCACTCAGCTCCGGGATACCCGTCAGCAGCATGAGGGAGAAAAGAGTGATCAGGAGACGAGAGTGCGAACGCAGGGAGAGGTATGCTTCGGCGCATGTGTCCTAATATAGGCAGGTGGGAATCACAAGAGAAGGAAAGGAGGACAAGGAAAAAAAACATAAGGAAATTCAGTGCAGGCCACTAGGGGCCTCGCACGTTTAGTGCTCAGGCCCTAATTAGCATTTACACACAAACATCACACCAACACACACATAATCAATTCTTCTCACCCTGAATCGCTCAAAATAGAGGCTGTTGCCCCTTTGGATCCTGCCCATGACAAACAGGAAGTCAGGTGTGAGGACGAATGGCACACGCTCCCTGCTCACGCCGAGGAAATGCTTTCTGTTCCCCAGAATGTGACCAAAGTCGATGTGAAACAGGTTCCCTGAGAGGCCCAGGAAATACAAAAGCATTTAAGTTCTTCATTCATTTTCTCACTGCTTCACATCATCAATAATGTTACTCAATATTAGAGATGGAGTGTTCATTTTTACACAAATGCAGGCAGGTTTACTCAGCTAATTCAATTAATAGCCAGAGCGATGCGAACAAGAATTTGTGGCGCTTACCTTGGTCTGTGATCATAATGTTGTCATTGTGTCGATCACCTATTCCCAATACATAGGTGGCCACACAGTAACCAGCACAGGACTTCACAAATCTCTCCGTAGTCTTGTAATGCTGTAATGAAATGAGATCACAACTGTTCGAATACAAAGGTGGTAGCATGGCAGAGCATGAACGGTTCTAATGCAGCTGATACCTACACAACAATTATATACATGTATAATATTTTATATAATTTTATACAAAGTCATAAATTAATAAATTGGTCTATAGACAGGCTTTTAAAAACCTTTCATTGGTAGGTAAAAGGGAAAGTGTGTTAGAGACAGGATATTTAGTAGCAAGATAAAAATGTCACTGTATGTCATGTCATGCTTGTTTTGCCCTGTGTGCAGCTGCACAGACCGATGTGACCCAGTGTGTAATTTAAAGGCTTGGATGGAGCATGTTTTATTTCTAATCTTATATTACAAGTTAATTTGGGTCCAGACTTTGTATAAAACCTGGTTTTGAATCTTCAAGGCCATGTTGGGCGGCTGTGGCTCAGGGGGTAGAGCGGGTTGCACATTAATTGGAGTTCAATCCCTGGCTCCTCCAGGCTGCATGTTGAAGTTTCCTTGGGCAAGATACTGAACTCTGAATTGCCTCTGGTGGCTGTTCTGCCAGTGTGTGAATGTTAGTTTCTGTTTGAGCACTTAGGCTCAGTGAATGGTGACTATGATGTAGTTTAAAAGCACTTTGAGTGGTCGAAAAGACTAGAAAGGTGCTATACAAATACGGAACGTTTACATTATACATGTTTTCCACATAACTTACAATTTCCTGCAGTGGACATTTTGACTTCAGCCACTCAAACAGAGCATCATTTCTGAAAGCACTAGTTGTTCCTCCATGGCTCTTCTGGACTGCAGCGATGGTCACTGCATTCCTCACAATCTCAATCATACCTGTTGAGGAAAACCTTTTTATATTCTGGGTGCTAGTAATTATTAATGTAAAAGGCTGAAACGGTCATCGATTAAATCGATTAAGTCGATTTCTAAAAAGCATCAACGCAAAATCTTTTAGTCCATATAACTACACAGCACCCCGTTTTAAGAAAACAACAACTCTGTAATGTTACCGTCTGTCCACCGTAAAACACAATTTATGTGGCCGCCGCCGGCAAGCAAAAGAACTTCTTATACGATGCATCAATGAAATTATCTGTAGAAGCTTCAAGTACTAAAATCATCGTTAGCTGCAGCCCTCCACTCATTTTCCCTCAATTATGTTCTAACATCCTTTGCCACATATTAAAAAGGGGTACATAAATCTGCCTGGAACTTTGAGACACACTACCAGGGGTGACTGTGGCTCAGGGGCTAGAGTGGGTTGCCTGTTAGTCCGAAGTTCGACAGTTCAATACCCGACTCCTCCAGGCTGCGTGTTGAATAATAATAGGGAAATGGAGAGTGCATTAGAGTAAGTCACTATAAGTAGAGTTTAATTAGTTGTGTTAACTAAGCAGTCACTCCTGGATACCACACAGATGTTGATACCTATGTTGTATCCTGTAGAGATGCAGCCATATGGAATAAGATTCAGATCCAGAGATTTCTCCTGCCAGATAGACTCCATCACCACCAGGGTCTAAAGAGGAAGATACACAGAGTCAGGTGTCACTTCACCCACATAAAACATGAACGTTCTTTTGTCAGTAATACTAGTAATTAAAACAGACCTGGATGATCAGCATGTCCTGCCTGAGGTCGTCCCCCTCTTTGAAGATTATTCCAACAGGTGTAGCAGAAGTGGGCGACGGCATAGGGCAGAACTCCAGCCACAGTGGCTTCTTCTTGGAGGCCATCACCTTGCATTTGTCCAGCTGGATGAGAGGGATACAAGAGAACTGATTTGTTTGTGTAACTGAATTTTTTAAAACGGCCCTAATCAACTTCTTACCATCAGTGATGAGGTCTTGAACACGAACAGAACATTTTATGCCAGTTTTTGAGATTTCTATTTGTGTGTGTTTATATGTGCTCTTCTCACTGATTTGAAGTGGGCAGAGCTCCATTAGGAAAAAGTGATGTCCCATATTACCATGAACCAATCAGAGTTTGGCAACATTTCAAATTAAAATGAGACGACAGGCTGTTTGCTTATGTTGTGTTAAGACACATAAATAAATAAACATAATAAACATAAGACTAAACATTCAATACCAACACGCTCATCACTTACCAGGATCCGTCCAACTTTGATGCGAGGGTCAAAGGGCAGCAAGAATTCATTTGGCAGATAACAGTCTCTAAGAAGCTCTTGAAGCTTGAGGGGAGCTAAATCACAAAGATACAATGAGGTACATTAGTCTAGTGATGCAGCAAATGGCTTTTTACTTTAAATATGGGAAAGAAGGTTTAATATCTTTCAGCATGATGTCTATGTCAAAGCTTGAGTGGAGACAAACATCCATTCCTCTATTAATCAGTGGCTGTTGAGCACCATGTGTGCCACCATCTAACCCTTTACCCAACCACTCACATTTACATAAGTCATTGTGGATTGGATTTCCTATTAAGGGGAGCTATAATGAAGATTATATGAAGTACCTACAGACCACTTTTGATGATGTTTTTATGCTTAGTCCTTTTTACACTGCGGGTATTGCAGCTAATAGAACATAGATTAGAAAATTGATTAGTCTATTGGTATTTATTATGGATAATAGACTTATTAAAAAAAAATTATACAAATTTTACTATGATTTGGCCAAAAACTAAAGTGATTTCCACCACAGTGTCAGATCTAAATGTACTTCTTGAGTATCATGTTTAAATATCAAGTTTAAGAACTCTAAAATATCACATTAGAAACGAAAGATGAATGAACAATTTTCACTTGCCGTATTTGCTGCAACAGACAATTACCAAGATGGCAATCCACATTTTGACTGTGTTCTATCATTCTGTAAAAGTATAACTAACTCATATAAAGTAAATGAATCCACAAGAATGGCTTTCTTAGATGTGTCCCACCTGTTGGAGGAAGGTCGTTCTTGTAGAGGTTTTTAATCACTATAGAAACCTCCTTTAGGGCCTCAACAGCCTGGACCTGCTGGGTAAAGTTGTCAAGCATGGCTTGACCACATCCAAGCAGGTAGGCCTCCAGAATCACAGCCATGCGCTGGCGGAAGTACGGGCACCCTGCCACCTCACTGCGGACATACCAGAAGAAGAAGTGGCCAATTCTCTTGCTCTGCAGGGAAGGAGGACACAGTCGATGTGAGGGGAGGGAGTCAGAGAGCAGGATAAAGATGTACAGATGTACAGTAGCTGCAGTCCACAGATAACTGATCCAGACCCGAAGAAGAAGGTCAAGGTGAGAATCCACCTTTCCATCAACTTTTCAGCATACATTACAATACAATACAATACAATTTTTAATTTTTTTTGCAGTTTGTTTTAGTAGCCTATAGGCTAATTCATTTACATAATATTCTTGCAAACTATTTAACCCGAGTAGCAGCGCACTCAGTAAATGTTTGCTTGCTACTTTCAACCTATGCCTAAGTTTCGATCAGTTGTGCACCAAAAAAATCGAGTTGTTTCAGAGTTGTCGTATAACATTACTTTATAATCCCACGAGATGGTGTAACTTGTTAAATGCACACGTGTGCCTTATTTTTATAAACAACAATTAACAATTGTGCTGCAATGACATTAAACATCAGGTTGTCAACCCATCCACCATCCCTGTTTGTTTTAGCTCAGGTGATGCAAAGTAGGCCCTTCATTCCCAAACACCAACTAGCAAAATTGGGATACAATCATGAACTACTAGCAAACTAGTAATTAAACAGAAAACTGTTGGTTACTTTACAATTTGTAAATTAGGATACAATCATGAACTACTAGCAAACTGGTAATTAAACAGAAAACTGTTGGTTACTTTACAATTTGTAAAGTTGTAAAGTATATCTGACAGGCAACCAGTTAACAGATCTGTTAACTGGTTGCCTGTCAGATTTATCGCAGAGGAAAACTTTTGCTCTCAAACATTGTTCACTTCATCAGCTGTCAGTGTAGGCTACTGGTGAAGGGATAGATCAAATAGGCAGATAGAAGGTTTGCGAAGTGATTTCATGGTACTTGTGAAAGTATATAGTAGTTTATTTTGATACATGGCATGGATGCTGTATTTTGTAAGTGTATTTTGATACAATTCAAATTAGTGCATTTGGTATCTTATTTTAAAATAACTTTTGATGTATCTTTGTTCATCCCTGGTCAAAGTCAAATCCTTACGCTTGCCCATTTTTCCTACTTTTAAGACATCAACTCTGAGGACAAAATGTGCACTTGCTGCCTAACCCTTTCACGCATAGTGGTCATTCAAAAGCCTTTTACTTGAATGGGCAGAGGTTCTGATATTCTAGTTGCACATCAACCACTACAGTGCCACACTCTAGTAAGCCGTTGTAAGTGCAACTTAAATTTGTCAAAACCAAGTTGGCCGACGGACGATTGGAAACACTGTGCAGCTCAGGTAAATCTTTCATCATTCCTCCAATTATAGGAGACCGCTGCAGGTAAATACCATTTGGTAACATATAGTAACAACTAAGGAGTAATACAATTGTTAAACTTTCCAAGTATTGATTTTATGTTAGGAGGAAATTACGAAGAATCATCTGTCTACTAAATTGGACATTATACATCGCTGGCTATATTTCAACAACATTCAACTTTTACTGAGACTTTGTTTTTCTTGAAAATACTTAATGTGCACTAACTTTTTTGGATGTAAATCAGTGGATTTATGTTACACTTGTAGGTTTTGTAACCAAAAACAATATTTTGTGCAGATTAGTTCCATTATGTGAGTAACATTTAGTGTGTTGCAGCAAGTAATAGAAAGGCATTCAGGACAGTGGAGCCAATTCTATCAGAATCAAGTAAGTATAATACTAGTGGCAGGGATGATGAATGGCTACCAGAAATAGGAGAAACCTCAGATGCTAGCAGCAGTGATAGTGGAGCTGAGGATGCTGAGAAAGAGAGAGGCTGAGTAGTAAGAAGTGAGGTTCAACATTTTTGCATTGCATTAAACAGTATTAGAATATGTTAAAATATGTGACCACATTAGTTTAACAGCATTAAAAATATAGTTTTCACATAATATATAATTTTATTTATTGGTTTGTTAAATAAAGATTTCTACAGTTAAAACCTTACGCCTTAGTGGACATGTAAGAAACTCCTTGAAAAATGTGTGTTTAAAAAAATTTAATTCTAATTTTATTTTGCATGCCTAATGAGCAATAAAAAAACACATAGGACAAAAATCCTGACAGAGGCTGTCATAATTCATGCATGAAAGCGTTCTAATATGGCCCACCCACCAACAGGTGCCAAGGTAATAAGACAATCAGCGTTATTCACTTCACCTGAGTGTGGTCATAATGTTATGGCTGATCAGTGTGTATGACTAATGTCTTTCTGATGTGACAGGATGAAGTTGCAAATATAAAAATACTAGACAATGTATTCAGTGTTGATCTATTGTATGTGACTTAAGTTATCCGAAGAAGGAGTGCAAAAAAAAGCCGCACATCCTGCAGGTACACCAGCACACTCCGTTTGTAATCTACTCAGCTGTGTCAAACTGGCAGTACCAGTTTGACACAGCATCTACTAAACACTAGACGCTATAGACTACACCACAGTGCTTCTTTAGGGGATGGTAGAAGTAGCTACATCCTGCATGTGGCGAAGAATAGTACTTTGAGGACAATTTTGAAAAAACATGATCTTGCAACCAAATATTTTCATGACTGTTGAAACATGTAATTTGCTTGTCATGAAAGTAAGTACTTAAATTGTGCATTTTAATTTGTCAGTAAATATGAAATGTATTCAAATTAGCAGCTTTTCAAAGACACAGTTAGTGCACTGTGTCTTTGAAAAGCTGCTAATTATTCTTGTTTTATAAGTTAGTAAAACCTACCGAAAAATAATAGACCCATAGTGAACAAATTATTAACAATATGCTTTAAAGGAGGGAACATGGCAACAAAAACGGATGTACCAACACCCTTAGGTTCTGAAGAACAATATGTGTTATGTACACTGAATATTAGGATGCTGGATGACTCACCCGCAGAGCTCTTCGGATGAGGTACAGAGCGAGGAAACTGTCATGGTAAGGTTCCACTTTGAGGGTCTAGGATAGAGAAAAACGTAAAAGTATTGTCACCAATCTACAGTCTCAACCTCACATTACATATCCACAGATACTTTAGTAAATACAGTGCCTCTTACAGTGATCAAATCTCTCCGGGTCAAATTAATGACTATATGCAAATTATTATTGGCATTTGTATATTTATTACATGATTGGAAAGTAATGAAATGGAGAGTTTCACTATTTACTGAATTTTATTGACTGGTTGAAAATATAGTACAGCTTTTCAAATTACTGTAAAAATTGAATTACTGGACTGTGTATAATTCAAATATACTATAATATATATGTCTCAAGCTTTTTGATCTATATAAGCTGTTTATCGAACTTTATAAAAAAATCTTAAGTGCCTCTTTATACCAACAGTATTTGCTTTTAATTTCTTCTGCTAAAATGTGTTTACATCTTTTTATACAACTATATATACACCCTCCCATTTTAAATTACTAAGAAATACTAAGAATTTAAAGTGGTAAATCTGCCACCATTATCATAAATTGCATATGCACTGTTCAGGAATAGCAACAGTAACTAACACAATAAGTAACGCAGTAATGCAGTGGCCCTGAAACTTTTGTGGCCCCTGGTCTGGTGCCCTGTGGTAGCTGCCTGCTTTACCCTGTTGGTAATCCAGGTATGGTATGAGTCGTTGAATTATTAATAATTTTTGGATTTTTTTTTTATGTCTCAGTTTACTAGTTTAGATATTTTTTCTGTTATTATTTATTTAATATAGGCATCATAGGTGTAGAAATAAATAACTTTTGAGGTCATAGGTGTGGATGTTTTTGCACAGAATTGTATAATATTATAAGGGGCTTTTTTAAGAAAGGTATGTTCAGATATTTTGTTTAAGTTCTTCCACACAATACACTTTTAATATTGTTACACTTGAACTCTATCTGTATGGATAGAAACCCATACCTGCACCAGCTGCAGTAAATACTTCAATACATCATCATTGGACAGGCTCTCCAATCTCTGGACGGCTAGTCTCCTGACTGTCTCATCAGCAAAGTCCATGCTTAACAGCTCCAGGGCCACTGTTACATCCAGCTCCCCAGGATCCCAGCTTCCCAGTAGCCAGTGGACATCCTCAACCGCTCTGCGGTTCATCCAATCAACTTTTCGCAGATAATGGGGGAGATTTGAGGCGTATTGGATGCTCTCTTCCCGAAACCTTGTGAAGCCAGCCCTCTTGGAGCTGCTGTTTGGAGATGATCTGAGAGTTACAGTGTCTGTCTTTGAGTCCAGGAGATCAGGATTATCTGTGCTGGATAAGGTGGAAGGGGGTGAGGAGGGCGAGGAGGGCGAGGAGGAGAGTGCATAAGAGGAAGCAGTAGATTTGGTCTGGGTGAGGCTGGAGGTGGGACTGTTGGATAGATCAGAGGGTCTAAAGCTATTTGGGAGAACCACAGGGAAGCTGTAGCGGTCTAGAAAGAAGCTGATCGCCATGGAGTCAGCTATGTCTGGGTTAGTAGCAGAGGATAGCTTGTCTGCCTGGTAGGTGATGGCCTCTTCCTCCAGATCAGGGTAGGGCCACATGTGCAGGGTGTAGGGACCCTGGCTAAGGATGGACCTGTATGGACAAACAAGTGTCCCATGATGACATGTATCTACAATTTGAAACCTTATCTCTTATTAAACATATCAATCCACATATTCACTTCCATGAAATCTGAAGTATAGAAGACTCAGGAAATGTCATGTTAGCGTTTTATTATCGCTTTGACATTTTAACACCAAAAAGAGTTACATCACAAAGTTGTAAGTGATATTAAAAATCTGACCTGTGATCTATGAGGAGAAGATTGACAAAGTAGAGAACCTTTCCCTTCCCTTTCTGGAGGTCTGGTGCTACTTTGATTGAAGATGTTGGTGGCTTTGATTCTTTAGTTACTGAGGGTGTTGAGTCTTTGGTTGCTGGAGAGATGTCACCACCACTTGTGTTAATTGTGAAACCCAGCTTGGCTCCACGTGGCAGATCCCTGAGGAGCACATCAAAGTCCAGCCACTCATTCCACAGTACTTCATCTGCGAAGGCCTTAGGAGTGGAGGACACTGAAGAGAGAACCTTGTTACCGTAAAGTATTGAGGCCTTTACATAAACAGACTGAGGGCATTTGTTTGGAAGTGTTGGGATGTCAAAGCCAAGCAGTTTGACTCTGAGTCTTCTGTTGCAGTCCAACAAGGAAATCATGAAGATGTCATCCAAATCCTTTCCTTCAAGGCGGAGATCATCGTGGGAGCTGAACTGGCCACTGGAACCATCAACAAGTGGCAATTCCACAAACTTGACAGTCTCATCCGCAAGCTGTGACACAGGGATCACGGAGAGGTGGAGGTCTTGATTGGTTTTCAAGCACTGTCTAACCCAGAGGAAAGCACTGAGCGGGTAGTCTCCAGATAAAAACTCCTCCCTTCCAGAGACTTTCAATACCAGACTTTCAGAAGTGTCATAATCAAGACACTGGTCTGACATCACTCTTCTAAAGACTTTCAGAAGAACATTTGGCATCGTAGTAAAATCAACCTGTATGCTGAAGCTGATCTTGCTCATGAAATGCATGGTGACAGTAAGCTTTCTGTTTAGCTGGTCTTGTAGGTCATTTGGAATAGGGGCACATGTTATCCAAGGCTCTGTGGCATATAACATGTTATCCCGATTCCTTAGCTCTTGTCTTCTTGGAGATGCCAGTTTCCTGCGGGTGAATGTGAGCTCACCAAGTCTGTCAGACGCTTCTTTCTCAAGGTTGTGTCCGATCAGGTAAGCAAGACACTGCTGTTGATTCTTTATCTCCTCAGAATCTACTGCCACCAGTGGTTGTACCACTATGTGGGCTAATAGACGCCCAGTGTCGTCACATGACCAAGGAATGTCTAACGTCCTGATTACTTGACAGTCATCATAGGCCTCAAACCAGTCTTTCCCCCTGAAATATAGCAGAGTGTATTTCTCTGGGTCCAGCATTGCAAGTGGGTCTGGGTGGCAGTTTTGTTCCTGCGCCTGAAGGCATAGAGACAGAGATTTGAAAAGTGTTGATGGATGCTGCTTGATTATGAAGGTATTTTTGTGTCTTTTTAATGCAGGCAACAATACCAACAATAACAACAAAACACAGTTCTGAGAGCATATTTCTCACACTGCAATCAAATATCAAGTTTGTAAATATGAACAGACAGGCCCTTTTTATGTCACAAAAAGTTTTGATTGCTGTCCTTGATTGCAAGTCAAAAAGTTTTGCCAGTTAATAAGTTTTGCAAGTCAAAAGTTTTGAGAGTCAAAAATGGTCGAGATAATAGTTTCTATTGGGTTTGACCCACCAATCATGGTAGCAGGTATTGGCTTCTGCATACATAGCATGTCAGGTTAGCTCGTTAACTAGCTAATTAGGCAGCTTTGAACGATGCCAAGCTGTGCTAATGATGCTAACTGTTTAACGTTAACATAAAGTCAATGCTAGACGTGGCTAGGTACAGTAAGGGAGTGACTGGTCAGGAAGAAGAAGGATCTGTGGACACTAATAGAAGAATAGAAGTGGCTGTGTCATATGAGGACCAGAGGGACTGACCACAAAGTGCTGAAAGGAGAGAGCTGAGGTGGGTACTCTGGAAAGCGGCACTTGGTGCGGATGGCCAAGCCTAGCAGAGTGCTCCTTGCTGGGGTGGCTGCCAATGTTGTGCCGAGAATTGCATTCACCTCCAAGTACTATTTAAAAACATACTCTTTTTGGTGTTCATCAGTGTTGATAAATGATTAGAACTACATATTTTTTGAAGGTTTAGAGTCATCAGTATTTTATTACACTTAGAAGTAGCATTCCTTGAGGTTCAGCAAAAATATGTGCTGATAACTGCATTTCATCTGAAAAATGCGTGAAAAGTGTCTGAAAAGGACCTTAAGAGGTGGATGCATTATTTGGCAGAACAGATGTTGTAGACTACCTGCCGAGATTTTCATCCACCTTTTTTCTCCACGTATGAGTGTTACCTCCCGCAAGGTACATGCAGAACTCAGCACACCAAAGCGTGCCGGTTAGGGCTGCTGGCGAAGATGACAGGTAGCTGGGATGTAGGGCGAGGTTCCTCAGTTATGTAAAGCTAGATTACTTAGAGGAACTCTGTGTGTGTGTGTGTGTGTGTGTGTGTGTGTGTGTGTGTGTGTGTGTGTGTGTGTGTGTGTGTGTGTGCTTTGTTAGTAACTGCGTCAGTAAAATGTACTCAGCTGTCAGCAATGAATGTGTGTGTATATATTTTGAAAACACACATACAACCAAGAACGGAAAAACAAAACACTTTTTAAACACACTTTTGAGCATTAGACACTTTAGTGGCGTTTGCCTACCTGTATGCAGATGCGTAGCCGCAGCTGGTAGACGCTGCACTGTGCAGGGAGGATTACTGACACTGACTTGCAATCCATATTGATATTGTAATCCTCATCACCAGACACCTCTGGTAGACCAGGTCCAGGCTTAAACTCACAGATAAACTTCAGGTTGTTGTCAGAGCAGCTTTGAAACAGCATCTCAGGAGGACAGTCCACAGTATGTGAACTGACAGTCCGATTCAGGAGCAAAGGAGGATCCATCGATACTTTGGGAGAACAAAACCTGAACTTTAATATGTTGTGTTTATTTTTTATTTGGTGCAGATTAATCTAATTAATTATTAGATATATCTCTGCAATATGATTTCCAGGTTGTTAATATGGCATTGCAGATGTAGTGTGCTAACAAAGCGATTTATTAAGAAAACTCTTACCACAACAGGTGCTGCTTTGTTGAGATCCTAAGGTGGAGTCAGGGTGAGTACCTGTTTGACGAGACTATGTTCCCTTTTTTGTGATCGCTCTGGGACTTCCTCATTCTTTTATAACACAGTTCTCAAAAACCAGAGTAGAGATAAACACACCACCAAAGCATTTCCTGACATTGTAAAGAGGTTAACTTCCTCATTCCCTTTTTTTCCCCACTTAGATAACAGTAACCTTTTCTGATGTTTTCACAGTTAATGCATCACAACAGGACTGGGTAAATAGTACTTTAAATCAAATGCAATACACAATTGTATGTTTTTCCCTTGGTTCATCAGTCAACATTTGTTACGTGTGCAAAAATATGGCAGTGAAAAAGAGGAAACTGTTAATGGTGTTTCAATTCATAATCAAACAGGATAAAATGGAGCAGCACAGTTTGTCTTACAGCAATGCGCCAAACCTGTTTGTGGTGTTTGTTTTGTTATTCTGCAAAACTGCATTGCGCACTGGATGTACCAGGAATCTTTAAGTGAAAGGTGCAACTAGTGATATTTTACTGACTTGACCTCATTTTATTCTACATACTGTAAATGCTGCCAAAATGCTTTTAGTCAGGGGTGATGTTTTAACATTCAATTAAAAATTAGCAATACATAGAATTTTAGGGAATTTTACATATATATTGGGAGCCACTGGTTCCAAGGCAAGAGTGAAATGGATGGGAGACAGTGGGCATTGTAACCTCGCAGCTAAAACATGAATGTAACAAATGACCCAGTTGCCTGCTTTCTCAGTCACTTGGAACAGCCACTAAATGAAGAAATCCGTTGGTTTATGTAGGCTGTGATGTTAATGTGCGCTCCCAGCCTCTTGCCTACTGATTATGAACTGTATACACAGCAACAACACCACAGCTAACGAAATGGAGTCCACCAACATCCAACAACAACAGGCTCCCAGCACAACACAGACTCCAACACAAACTCCTCTAGGGATAAAGAATAACAAAAACCTTCTATGTGCTGAAGCCCGTCCCGCCAGGAGAATCAGATCAACGTCGGGCAAAAACACAGAAATCGGAAAAGCGTTTGAGTCACGGAGGGACCTCCACTTTGTTTTGGATATAAAAACCAACACAGTGTTGTCTTTCATCCTATTGGAAAGATAAACATTTTTGCAAAGCATGTGAAATAAACTGAATGTGTTTTAGTTGGCTCAAGTTAGACAACAATAGCAACTGGTTGGTGTTAGCCAGCAAGCTTCTCTTACTTGAGCAAAATAATGTCCCACATTACTTCACCAGCTAACTCTGGTACTGGTATTCTGTCAAAGTGTTGATTTTATTCTGCAAGTAATTATGTACCCCCATCCACTCTGTTCTCTTGCAGGTGTTGTCCTTTCTCTGTGGTGTCTGTCTGTGTGGTGTTTGCCCTCATTACTGCCCCCTCTGTCCAAATCAAATCAAACATAATTAAATAAATCAAAAGGAATATATTAAAACTCTATTGTTTAAGTAAAATCTGTTCTACTTGATTGCCCTGCCCCTTTGGCCTGTACTACAAAGGGAGTTACTTACTCAGAGTTAACTTGGGGTTATCAGGCAAACTGAGGGTTGACAAACTGACCGCCTACACTGGAGTTAAATGGTACTACGCCGGTGGATAAGATGGTTAGTTGAGTCCGTGTTAACCTGGTGTTAACTTAATTGGAGTTGGTGGACCTTCGCATAAAAGGGCCGTGCAGGCAGAGTTTTTTTTGCAACGGCGCATGCTCCGTATTTCTCCAGAGGAATGCACGTTGGTAGTGTCAGGGAATTATGAATGTAAAGACATCAATGGCTAAATCTAATATCGTGGTGGACGACGAAGCCAGGGAGGCTTGTTGGCATCGCATTGAGTAAATTTGTTGCCTTATTATCTTCCACAGTGTTCTTATTGTAGTTCAAATCTCTATTATGTATTTTATGGGCTCTTCTTTTATGTGTAATATTATTAAGATGTAAAGGTACAACTGCACATGAGGTCCATTATAATAGGGGGGAAAAAGGAGCCAGCAGAGAGGGGTAATAATCTGAGAAAAAAAAAAAATTAATTTCCAAGATGAATCTACAAGTAAAACATTTGAATATTCTCTGACATTATATAGTTACACATTTATGAGAGAAACTTCCCTTTGCAAGGCTGCAACATCACACACACACACATGCACACGTCTGCCGTGTATTATGCATGCATTTGAAAGTTAAATTAAACTTTGCAATTGGATTTAGCAGTGAGGAAATACTCTTGAGTTTATGAAGCTCCCATTATGCTGGGAGCACAGCGGCTCCCAGCATGATGTCCGAACAAAAGTAACTCCAAACAGAAACATCATCCTCAAAGAACAATCCACCGGGTAAATCCAAAAACACGGTGAACAGGGCATCGCAGAACACTCAAACATTCGACGAGGACGTTAACAGACACTGAACAGAACAAGCAAACATTTAAACATCAGGTAACGGGCAGGGCGGGACCAAGACCAGGTGGAGGACATGAGGTAATTAGACAAGACACCATTAGAACACAGACACAGGCAAGCAGGTGAAACCAATTGAGGGGGGACAGACATGAACAGACCAAAATGCAGAAACACAAGCTGAACACTCAATAGATGAAAACTAAACAGGACATGAAACAAGCAGACTGAACACTAAAAGACAAACTAAACATAACAGAAATCTGGTGAAGCTCTTTTTCTCTTCAAACAGAAATCAGGACAGCCAAGCTGCCGTAATCATGAATCCTGAAGCACAACGGAGCCTTTGAGAGGGCAGCCAGATCGCTGATCCTCCTGGCCGATGTCAGAGCCACAAGTAAGGCGACCTTGGCCGCAAGAAGCTTCAGGTCCGCCGTCTCTAAGGCTCAAAAGGTGCTTGGATTAGCGCGCATAAGACCAGCGTCAAATCCCACAGTGGAACAACAGGCCATGTCACCGGCCTGTGCCTCTGCGCCCCTTTCAGGAAACGCTTCACCAGGGCGTGAGCGAACTCCGTCCTGACACTAAAACCCTCGTGACAGGACGAGATGGTTTTAACCGTGCTGAATCCCAGACCCCTGTCCACGAGCAGCTGGAGTAACGAAAGCACCCCCGGCAGCGGACAGGCCACTGGTTCCAACCCCCGGTTCAAACAACAGCATTGGAACGCCAACCACTTGGAGGAGTAAGAGGACTGAGTAGAGGCAGCTCTCGAGCCCTGGACGGTGCAAACCACCTCACGGGAGAGAACTAGACCCTCCAGCTCCACCAAAGCCTCCACCCTTCTCTGAGAGAGCCGCGCTCTCCAGAAGTCAAAGGAGTCAAATACCACACCCGTGAACCCGTAACCATGCCGCTCCCCCGACGAGGGGGGGAGGGCAGGGACAGGCAACAGAGGAAATGGTCTGCCTGCGACATTGGAGCCCGGCTGCATGAAGGCCGCACAGCCAGCTGCAGCCGGTCCACGCAGTGTGACGGCAGCCACTGACTTCGTAGAGACAGTAGCCAAAGAGGAAATATTCTGCTTGTGCCATCGGAGCCAGACTGCATGAAAGCCATCCGGCCAGATGCAGCCTGTCCTTGTTATGCCAATCCCCCGGTGAGGGGAGGGAGGCAGGGGCTCATTGCCGTGCCACTCGACTGGCAAGGGAAGAGGGCGGGAGACGCGTACATGTGGGCTCAGGCCAGCCACCTGACCATGTCAGGGAGGGGGGGCAAGGGGCTATACTGTCTGCTTGAAGCGTAATGACCGCTTCAAGGGCTCATTTGACACAGCCTGCCTTCTGTGAACCAAAGTGGATGCACCTTGGATGCACAATAGGACCATGCCAGTGGTGCCGTGATTATGCATGAGCTCGCAGCCGAAACCCTACGAAATAGAACTATTTGTTCATCAGCGAACTCTGTAAATCACAGATGGTTGGAGCAGGGCAGCCAGCGGACATCAGAGGGAGAACCAGAAAATATTGCTCTCCATCAAATATTATCCAGTTTCACCAAAATCAGTTAATAAAGATGTGGGTTATCAGTGAGGTCCGGTCATCCCCCAGAAACACTACACTCAGGTGGCGTCATAAAAATGAGAAAGCTTTTCATTGGACGCTCAATTAATACACACCCCCCAGTGCAGGATCATCAAAATTGACAAAAATGTTTTCCAGGAACTGTCACACTCTAAAATACAATCAAGAGTACTACACAACAACGGGGGGGTTATATCATTGTTGGGCCAGATGCTAGAGTATTGGTGACATATAATGCAAGACAAATGCAATAAAAACAAATTAACATTGATTTTCATTTCATGGGGCCTTAAACAAAACCCACCCCACAAAACGAGACAGGGCGGATGGAGGAAGGACCGGAGGAGGGTAAGTCGAACCAGGGTGTTTGGAAGGAGGACAGGAGGAGGGCCAGAGTCCATGACCACAGGAAAAAAAAACACAGCCCAAGGTAAGCAGGGAACAGAAGAAAGGCCAGAGTCCAGGGGTAGAAAAACAAACAAAATAGAGTCTCTATGTCCAAAGTTGGAAAGGGGCAGGGCAGAAAGGGGCCAGGGGATATCAGGCAGGTGCCTGAAGGCAGGGCAGAGAGGGAACTGGGAATCTTAGGCTGGTGGAAGGCGGAACCCCTCTGGAGGCCAGCGAAGGAGGCTTGGGCCCTCAGGAGGTTGAGCTGGATGAAAGGCAGGCAGTAAAGCTGCACCACAGGAAACCTGGGACAGGGCTGCTGGGCTGACCTTGGCCCCAATTGGTACTTGTAATTGTAGGTTTGTTTTGTATCTGTAGAATCGATCCGTACCTGTAAACTTTGGGTTTTTCTGATTTTCAGATACACATTCAAACATTTCACATAGCTGCAAAACATTTTCACAAGATCAAAACTTTTCCACACATTCAAACATTTGAATGTACAAATACAAAACATTTTCACAAGCACAAAATATTTTCATGAGTACTAGGGATGCACCAAAATAAGAATTCCTGGCTGGAGTAAAGTTGCCACCCTCCTGATCAAGCCTGAAAAAAAAGAAAAAAATTCTGTTTCCTCTGGAGAGTTTCCTGCCTCTGTCCTGCTGTTGGGGGTTTCAACATAGGATCAGGTTTGGTTATTAGCTGAATATCAAAGATATTCTAGAAATATTAATAAAAGTATTAATATTCAAAAATTATTAATTAAAATGAATGACTACAGGGCACCACCCTGGAATCAGGGACCAATAACCAAATATGAGCCCAATATAATCAGTCTAAACAGGTTTGTCCGCCTGTAAAGCAAAGACGAAGGGTGAATTCATCCACTGGCCGTGGTAACCAACTTACCTACAATATTATATACCAGTAATCACAGGCAACGACTTCTTAAAATTATATTAGGATTTATTAAACTGTAACATAGATCAATGATCAACAACTTTAGCAAGTAAATCACATTTCTAAGCAAAAACTAAACAAAGCCAACACAAAAACAAAACATAGCCTACAATAAATCAGCAGGCTCAGCCAATAGAAACCCTCTGTTTGGTTTCGATTTGACGTTAATTTACATTCACAGGTAAATGTAAATTAACTGACGTTGTGAGTATTCTCCTTTGTTCTCTGACCTCTTTGTTTGAAACAGTACTGTACTGCGCACATCGAAATGTTAAAAAGGACTGATAGCAGCATCTCTAATAATGAAAGTAAAATGTTAAAGAAAACACTCATTCATCAATACAACACACAATAAAGAAACCACTATACGTCCTACACTGTTGCCGAGCAAGAAGAGTAAGTTGAGCTTGCCTGCTAGCTCAATAACAGTATTTTTCCCATGCTAACAAAATACCCGAAAATGTCACAATAGCCAGGTATGAGGTAGTTTATTGCCTGACGTGGGAAACCTTTCTCAGATGGGGAATTCTTAAAACAGTCCCTCAATAAAGTCGCAGGAATAATGTGCCCGGAAAAGATGCAGGAATTCAACAACGTGAGAATGTCCAGAAAAACTGTTGTGCAGCTAATCTAAGACTTGTCAGCTAACTTAAAGGTTCAGTGTGTAATATATCTGAGGATCTGTCGACAGAAATGCAATATAACATCCATAACTATGTTTTCAGTGGTGTGTAAAGACCTTAAATAATACACCATTATGTTTATATTACCTAATGAGCAATTTATATCCCCAAAACCACGGGCACCCCCTTCCACAGACATTGCCAAGTTGCATTTTCATGTTTCTACAGTAGCTGAAAACGGACAAACAGCGCTGCAGCGCGTTTCGTCACTATGGTCTTCTTGTTCTACTTTTGTTGGAATTCAGGCAATGCAGACACTCATCACTATGTTGAATACATATGTTAGAAGAAGAAGAAGTAGTAATAATATACTGCAGGGGTCTGCAAATGTTTTGCATCAGAGAATTATTTTCAACCATTAGATGGTGGATGAGAATATAAGCCTTAATATTGACTCTGGATTCTGCAGTGAATGTTGCTCAGATCACGGTATGTGCTGCATTGTTTTTGTTTCAGTCTTTGATCCGTATCCATCAACCTACGGACGCTTTTTCATTTCCCCAGTATATTCAGTCAGAGGACATTTAGGGGAATCACATTCTCTGACGGCTCTTTCAGAGGTGTGTCAAGCAGGCTACAGACTCTTTTTATGTCGTTCAAAGTTTTTCAAAGTAAAATCTTAGTTCAACTCCAATACTGTATTACTGTATTTTATTTTGTAGGCAAACCACTAAAGAGGAAGTGCTTATGTGAGTAACTGCTGTCATGACAGAGATCTATTTCAGCACCGATATCAAAGTATTTATTTATTTATATTTTTTGCCGCTATCAAAGCACCGTAATCTGGCAGCGGGCCAGATATTATTGTTGGCGGGCATTTTTGGTGAGGGTCCATAATCACAGACAGAATTAATGTTTTTCCCTTGTCAATGTTTGCATAAACTTTATCTAATGTGTGGTTTATAATGGACTGTGGTGCAAAAACAGTGAGTGTTTCACACTTTTTCCTTACGTTTTCCATGTTATCTGCCAAGTCACAATAAAATCACAACAAGTCACAATAACATATGGTTTTACTGAATAATTAGGTAAATATAATTTCTTCATAAATTTACCTAAAGAAACCTAATTTCTTGACTGGCCACTCTGCTGTCTCAGAAGAGACACCTTTTGTGCTGTGTCAGACACCGTGGCTGTCCTACGCTCTTTCTAAGGTTAGGGGGCAGTGGTAGACTGGACAGATGGTTGCAATTCACAACCCTCACCACTAGATGCCACTAAGTCTGACACACTGAACCTTTAAAACAACAAGTGTCAGATTAAGCTTGTGCTTTTGATTTTAACTTGATTGCATGCAATGAGAGACCTAATGCCACAGACATCGCACAGCTGTTAATTTCTTGGCTGGGATTTGACGATAACTTTTTCCTTACGGAGGAGCTGCTTGATCGTAGAAGTCGTAGGCTACATTCAGACTGCAGTCCTTAATGCGCAATTCTGATTTTTTTCCCAGATCCGATTTTTTTTGTTTTATAGTTCACATTATTGTTTATATGTGGCCCATATCAGACTCCAGTGTTAACAGTCCACAGCCTGAAAGTGACCCGCATGCGCAGAGGAATAACACAACCTCATATGCAGCTGCACGCTGTCGTACAGAAGTAAACAAAGCCACAGAGGTTAGCCCCGATTAGCTCCTACTTACTACTAACCCTCCCAATTTTCACAGGAGGCTCCCGTGACAGGGACAGAGGACATGTTATTGTCCTCTCACGGGTCACATTTCTCCCGAATTATGACAAGTGTTCACAATTTTCTGTCCTTTTCATTACGGTTTCTGGCGCTGTAAAACGCAATTGCCCAACTCACTAACACGTCTCTCTGTCTCTCTCTCTCTCTCTCTCTTCCCAATGTGTCCCCACGGACAAGCAGCATGCACATAACTCAGAAGAGCGCTCGGGTCCAGTGGCTTTCAGGTGGAAGGAAGGGAATTTGTAAACAGATGATAGCAAGGTAGAGAAGAAGGAGAGACACATGTTTAATAATGGCTTTTGTGGAGCTTTTTCGTTCATCGTGGTTCCTTCTACAGCAGAACTGTGACAACAGAGTGTCCAGACTCAGGTGGCATTTAATAAGATCCGATCTGTATTGGATTTGGACCACATACGAAAGAGGCTCATATACGAACTGGAAAAGATCAGATTCCATGTGACTTGGCCTGTTCACACTGTTATTAAAAAGATCAGATCGGATTTGGGTCACATTGGCTTGCAGTCTGGACATAGCCTAAAGGGCACAAAAACGGGTAAGGACAATTTTTGAAGCTCTGACAAAATCAATTGACAAGATAGAACTTAAATGGGACAGGCTATGTGGAGTTAAAATGAATGGGGCTCCAGCTATGACAGGCGAGCGCAAAGGAATGTGTGCCAAGGTGAAAGAAAGTGGAGGTGAGGCTGTTAAAATGTAAAAACTGTATCATCCACCAAGAAGCCCTCTGTGACAAGGCAGTCCAGCTTGACGATGTGATGAGCACTGTTGTGAAAACTGTCAATGTAATTCAAGCACAAGGGCTGTACCACAGAGAATTTCAAGCTTTTCCATTTGATGTCGATGTTAATTACAGGGACATATTGTCCGTGGCTGGGGCAGTCACAGGCACTCGTTACCTTACCATTCTGAGGTACGCTGGCTAAGCCGTGACTGCAGCGGTTTTATTCCCTGAGATCAGAAATTGACCAGTTTATAAAAAAGAAGGGCCAACCTCATCATGAGCGGAGTGATCCTCTATGGTACCTTGCATTTAACACACTGAACAAGAGTCTACAAGGCAAAGACCAGCTTTGTGCACACATGAAAGCTGTTCAAAATCAAATGGGGTTTTCCAAAGGCAACCTTTCTGCTAAAAATAAGTGTCTGTGATCACATCTCTCACGACAGAATTCAGTCAGCACTTAGAAATCAAGCTGTCCTTGACTCCCTTTCTTATGGATGCAGAAGAAGTGGAAAAGAGAGAGTCTGTAGTTGGAACTTAATCTTGACTCTGAACGAAAGCAGATTGAGATTCAAAATGCTCAGCTTATTTACTTATTTGTATAATGATCTTAAATGTAGCCATCCCCTTTTCCCCTTGTTTTCCCCACTTTATACAGGGCTGTGAAGAGGGATCACCATCCTGAAGCAATCTGAGGTTGCTGTTTTGAGAATGAACTGCCAACCCTTTTTGTAACAAAAAAATAAAAACCAATTAATGGAAAGTTGTGATGTAGGCTGTTTTTTTAGTGTAAGCATATTTAATTATCAAGCACAATTTGCTACATTTGATTGATATTACTAACTTTAATACACTAGAGGTGAGGTGATATACTTCTCCTCTAGTGAGTGGCCCAGCCTTTCATATATTTTTCTGTATGTGGCTCTCAGTGAAAATTTGGACACCCCTGCTATATTCACTCAATTATATCTCACTGCAAGCAAATCTAAAATGTCAACAAATGAATCATATTCTTGACATCATGATGCTGAGTGATGTCTGTATTCATTCTTTGTGAACTTCAGTCAGTATCAGTCCTTCCTCATGCTCCTGAGAGCAGGGAACAGAGGCTGAAGCAATCATAATAATATTACAGTCTTTAGTGATTTAGCCCCGGGTAGCCAACTGTGCATGTGCAACTTTCAAAAGAGTTTTGTTAAACAAATTTTTTCTTAGATTTACTAGCCCAAAGTGGCATTTTACTTGCCCCAGGAAATCGTGCAATCTTTATTGATGAGCCCTGCAATAGTGTGAACCACAGCCTGTAGGAGAAACTAGGGACCTCAAGAGGGAAGACTTCCTTAAAGTTGTAGAACTTTCAATGTGTGTGACATTGCTGTCAAACTTGGGCTTGACAGATCTTATGGTGTTTTGACCTTTGAACTGGGAAATTCCAACTTCCCATGTCAAATGGAAAGCACCATTATCCGAATTTCCCACTTGGAATTCCGACTTGTATAACCAATCCATTGCACTTTACCGTGTACAATGGATTGCAGCATTAAAGGAGCTTGTAGTTTAATGAAAACAAATTTCGACTTCCTTTTAGTCAGTGGGCTCTAAGCTCACTTAGAAATGAAGCACACGGCAGTTTTCTCTGTTGCTTGGAACAGCCACTATTCTGCTTGTTATGTGAGGACAGGTGTAGCCCTGTGCGCACTCCCTAGCCTCTCTCCAACTACAGCGACAACACTGCCGCTAACGAAATGCAGTCCGCTAACACCACAAAACAAGAGGCTTCCAGCACAGCACAGACTCCAACATAAACTTCACGGAAGGATACTAAACAATAAAGTTTTATGTGCAGATGCCTGTAAGACCAAACAAGATTCAGATGATGTGGGGTGAAAACAGTGAATATCAGAAATGCTGGAGAAACACTGAGAGTAACGTTAGCTTGCTGGCTAACAGCGAGCAGTTACTAACATTTTAAAGTTGTATCACTCTCCACATTACTTCACCAACGCAACAAATATTACTATCCTGTGTACCACCGATATTATGTCAAAGTGTTGATTTAGCCTTAAATGTGGAGAGATATGTTTACTAGCCTACAGTAATGCAATGCAGGGCAGTCAGCTAACGCTACATTTGCTCGGACCTGTCACTGTTTGTTTCGTAACATTCTATTTATATTTAATGTGAGCGATGCTCACATTGCTGAGCCTCCGGTGAAAGTTACACAGATGGTAATCTTAAAAGTTACTGAAAAGCAGATAGGCGAGATAACATCGATGTATCACATAAGCCTAATGCAGTAAATGTAACGTTATCATGTGAGGAGCATGGATTAGTTCAACCCCAAGCTGATAAAAATATTACTGTAACTTTGCAGTGGGAGTTTACCTGAGTTTCCAGCATGTTGTGTGAAGCTGTATCCCTGCTTTCTGTAGCAGTTGTGTTTCAGATTATGCTCGTGCATGAGTTCAAGTGAGCATGCGTACGAGCACACACCTGGTTGCAATCTTAAAACCGCACCGTTAGTGGCCGCTGTAAATTATATTGCCCCTTTAAACCTAATGATGTATTTTGTCTTTCAGAAGGGAAGATGTTACACAGCTTAGATGGCACGTTACTGCTATCTGTTGGAACCTAGGTAGCACTGCATCACCTGCTGCATATTACTGCAAATGGGTTGTACCTGGAATCTCAGTTGTCACCAATCATGACTCATCTCCTCATTTAACATTGAAACATTAAACTTTTTGCACGCACGTGTGCGCACAGGTGTACCCACACTGGTCAATATCACCACCATTATCCTCAATAATGGCACAGCGATCATTTATGTTTCTGTCTTGCATTAAGTCAGCAACAATTAAAACACAAAGGTTAATTCAATAATAAGCCAAACATAAAGTTATATAAAATGTACAATGACACCAATCAGTAGATCTAGACTTCTTGTAGATAAAACCCATCTGTTGATCTTTCCATGTGAACACATCAATTAGAGCATTGCTATCTACCAGTCCAGTGAAATCGAGGTCAGCGAAGTTATTGACAAATCTTCATCTGAATATTGATAGTAGATGCGAGCTTGTTCAGTTTTGATTGACAGCCCATTTGTGTCTCGCAGTTAACGAGTTCCATCTCATCACATTTTTCTTCAAAATGAGCATACAAATTGTCAAAATCTTGTTGCTTACTTGCTATCCAAACTTCTGATGCGATCACAGTATAATGGCACATCCATCGTTTTAGAGTGAACGGTGCTAACAAGGGCATCGGTCTCGTTGAAGATCCTATCCAAAGGCTGTGAAAAAAAAACAGGTAGATTCTTTTTTACAGCGATAAGTCAAATCCGGCAGCCATCACCAGTGTTTCCCAGTCCCAATTGTAAGGATTCTCATCAATGATTTCAAACATGCACCTAGATAAGGAAGGTGAAATAGAATGGTTTGTGCCAGCTTTAAACTAGAGCTCGATCTGATGAATGCAGTCCTGGGAACACGATGCTGTACAGTCTCATCCAGCAGATAGGTGCTAAACGATTTACTAACAAAGGCAGAAAGTCAATCAGCTGTCTTAAAAAACTGTACTCAGAAATGCATTGTGCTGACTGGGCTAGTAAGTTGGTAGCTTTAGGCACTTTTTCTTTAATCTTTGCCTGCACGCCATTCAGCTCTGAGGCCATGATGGACGCTCCATCATATGTCTGTGACACCAGTTTATCACAGGAACTGTGTTTCCTATTGTACTCAAAACATACTCCAAAGTCATTCCTGGTCTCCTGTTGTTGCTAATATCTTCGAATCCAAGAAAGGTTTTTTTCACCCCACTGCTGCTCACATGGCACAAAACCACAGAGATTTGGGCTCAGTCACATCAGATGACTCAACCACATCTACAGCAATGAAAGGGGCAGCAATGTTTTATCTCCCTATGTCCACTACTCAGATCATTCTGTTCTCTATTTGATGTTCCATACAGTACAGTTGATGTACATAAATGTCTCTCGTCTTTCTCAGCCACAACATCCAGCATAGTCAAAACTGTGGGCAGGTTGTTCAGATTGAAGTATCCAGCATTCGTCCACACATTGGCTCATTGATAATACAATACAAGCTTATTATATGAAATATTATTGGGTTAGAAAATGTGATTTAAAAGGGAGCCATGGAAGGCACTGCCTGCCTTGGCTCCCTTGACCACACAACACTGCCTGTAAATCCTGTGTTTTCCTGTTTTGTTGAAACGCACTCTCGGGGATCTATTTTGGTGTCAACTAGGGCGTACTGACTATTTCGTCGTCTGCGGCGATTAGGTATCCTGGTTACTCGCAGTGTGCCACAGTGGGAGGAGAGTCTTGTGCCCAAAAAATGCTGGCCACCTGCTCAGAGCAGGTCGACTTTTGTCCACAATATTTGGCTCACTATTGTGTGAAAACACACCAATATAAATTGTGACATCTCCAATCACACAAACACCTGTATTCCTGTTAATTTCGTCTTTCAATGTTTATTTTATAATTTTCATCCAACTGACACGGGATTGCACTGCTGGAGAATTGCTAATGCAAACTGCTGCTCCTTCAAATTGATTCAAATTTTCTTGACAAAACTCACTCTATTTGATGCACTATTTGTCACCAACATTAGTGCCAATAAAAAATAATAAGTGACCAGAAATATAGTGCTGTATGGGGTGGCCAGTCTTTAGACACTGCCTGGTGACTCTTTTTTGTGCCCCCCTCAAGTGAAGAGGTACAAGGGGGGCACAAAAGGGTTAGCCTAAGTAATAGACTGGTAATGATGAAGTAGTAACTACTGATTAAGTAATTAGTCATTACTAGCTATTTGCCGCTAAGTTGCTATTCAGAAGTGGCCGGTAAGTCGATTCACAGATAGCCTATTTATGAACTAATCATTATATAATGATTCGATAATATAGCATCTCTCAGTCTGATCGCCATTATCATTTATTACAGGGATTTTCAAAGTCTGAGACTGTGGGCCTCCCCTCAGACAAAGCTTGGCCTAATTTATGCTTTACAATAAGCTCAAGAAGCTCTGTGGTAGTGGTGAGCATTAATATTAATTTTAAATCACTTAATTAAAAGATAAATCTGAGAGAAAGAAAGCTCTATTTGACAAATGTAGCATCCCATACTCCAGAGGCAAAGTATTTCTGAAAACATATGGGGGCTATATAGGCTACATTTCGAAAACAGCATCTGCCGCATTTTCAAGGCTTTTCATAGCAGCACCAATTAAAATATGGCTACTTGATTGTCATAAAATGGAACTGTAAACAGACATAATTGAACTGGCTTCCTCTTCCCCAATTTCCCTGATTGCAGCTGTTGTCCCACTTTTATGGTATGGAAATTGCAAAGGTTTATAGAGGAACTGTAGTTTTAGTTGTGCATACTCATTTTGATAGTGTCTGAATAATAAGCCTGAGCTTAGTTTTGACGCACAATGTTCCCAGTTATTATCCCCTCCACTCACACACACCCCTCTTCTTTATCCACCAACGGAACAGTCTGAGTAGCGCTTGCTTCATCTCCAGGTTCCTCAGCCCGTATACCAACGGATTGATGCATGGTGGCACTAAAAGCATTACCAGCAAGGACATGTGGAGTTTCGCCTCGCTGACACTTTGAGATTCAAACTCCCGCAGCGCGTCCGAGATGGCTTTGAGCATCAGCGGCAGCAGCTGCAGGAACAACATGCCGCAGTAGAACACCACAGTCTTGCGCGCTGTGGTGTTGACCGTGTTGAACGGTACCACCGCGTTGCGAGCGTCCTGGTACATCCTCAAGTAGCAGAACGCGTAGACCAGCAGGCACAGCAGCAGGGTAAAGGAGCCGATGAGTTTGCGAAAGACGGCAGAGCCACGGGGGAAACCCATGTGCTGCTCCACCATGTCCGGCTCGCACAGAAGCCCCCAGGTGACCTGTTCATTCCCACCACCGTTCCCCATGTGAAGCAACACCATACTCACGGTGCTGACGGAGATGGAGAAAACCCAAATGAGGCTCAGGACTAGCCGCAGGCGCACCTGAGTGAGGATGACCAAATAGTGGATGGCGTGGCACACATACAAGTAGCGCTCCAGCGCCATGCAGGTGATGGTCACAAGGCTGGAGAAAATGCTGACGGTCCCCACAAAATACTGAGCGTAACACCAGGAGCTGAATGCCATCGTCCGGCGTTGGACTAGTGAGTGAATGACCGCCGGACCGAAAGTGACAGTTTGGACGAGGTCGCTCAAAATCAGATTCTTAAGGAAAGCAAAGCGCGGTTCCCAGGAGAGGTCATCGGACTGCCCAAGTCCGAACAGACTAAGCCCGTTAACCACGAACGAGAAGAGAGTCAGCAACACAAAAATGCATAGCAGTGCTGGAACTGTCTGTCCATGGGGCAGTATAAATAGAAAGAGGCATTCGGCAGCGTCCAGACGCTTAATTACGCGCGGCTCAGTTCGGTTCTCCTCACTGAACCAGTCGCACTGCTCGGTGAGGTTGTGCGACTCCATGGCCGTCATCAGGGGTGATGGGTGATCACGGGTACTGTTAGTATTTTGGTCTAAGTAGCCTGTGTTGTTGTAATCATCTTTCTTGGCAGAGACATTGTGCACCTCACTGGCCCACATCGTTCAGCATATCCCCCCACATAACCTCTGTTGTGCACGTAATCTTAGTCGTCATCGAGGTGTTTAATTACATCAGGTGTGGAACATGTTGCTGCAGCAATGGATGAAACAGCTTGAATCGTCTCCCCATTAAAAACAACGCTGTGCGCATTTACGCACGAGGTACAGCAGCATAACGTCAACGTTGTTGATTATTTGAATTTCCCGACACTCCGAGATGATCGGTCAGGATGAACTGACAGCAGCCTCTATAATCATTAAAGTAAATCGTCAAAGAAACACACAATCTATAGGAATCTATTTACGCAAGGTCCATCAGGGGAGCTACGGTCTTGTGAAAAGGAATCCCTTCGGAATTTGATCATTCAAATGTTTCAAGTCTCTAGTGCTCTGTCATTGTGGGTATCAGGTACAATCAATATATCTGGTAGGCTAGTGTTCAAGTTCCAGGGTTCTTTTGTGTGCGTTGTGTATGTTGACTCACTTGCATGAGTAGAATATGTGGCAGGTGGACTCTTTCCATAATATTTTGCTCACTTTATTCAAAGAAAAACTTTGCATAAAATACAGCCTGAGTAAAATCATCATCAACCGCTTATCCTGCGTACAGGGTCGCGGGGGGCTGGACCCTATCCCAGCTGCCATCGGGCGAAAGACAGGGTACACCCTGGACAGGTCGCCAGTCCATCGCAGGTCTGGCAATACTCATGTAGGCCCAATTTAAAATCATCCACCCGCCCCCACTAACTAATTATTTTTCACAGATTTATCCCAATTCTCCCGGTCCTTGAATCTTTCCAAGCGGTTTCCTTACTTGTATGTATGAATTCTTTCTCTAACATATTACTTGAGTGATAAGAGAGTCTGCTGTAAGTCATTTTATACGTTTCCATGCGCAGTAATGTCACAGCAAATACCGTGGGAGATTTAGGCAACAAAACAAACAGGGACAGGACAGATAGAGGAAACTCTCTAGAAGAAACTAACCTTCTAGCATCTATAATCTATGTTTAGACGCTCTGATGGAACTCAGATTTGATGAGGTAGACGGTCACTTTAGTACTCCAAACAGTTTCACTGTCACCTTTTGGATGTGTAGGAGAACACAGAATATTAATTAACATTAGAGTCTGACCGATCCTGTGCCGAGATATTTAAATATTAGCCTAAGTTATGCTGCTGTGGCTCGTGCGTAAATGCGCACAGCGTGTCTTTTAATGGGGATACGCTTCACCCTATTTCACCAGGGTTCAGGGCTGCGACCGTGTAATCAGCTACTTCCGCATGGCCCTAAGCCTTTATTTATGTTAATCGTGTTATCGATGGTTATTATTGGATTTTTGTATTGATAGGCTATAGCCTACATAGAATTACGGAGTTCCGATACCTGGGACCTAGTTGACCTCACTGGTTACGGCCATGTAGCCTTTTTATCTGGAATTGTTCGTTAGTCTAACTCTTTAGTCTATCGTAATCCAACCTGATGAAGAGGAACGACACGCTGTATTCACTTACTACTGTTTACAACTTTTCCCACCCGTGTTCCAGCACAATACCTTCACTGTTTTTTTTTATTGCTGTGACACCTGTCTTGCCAAAAAGTCATGGTCCGCCGAAAACGGAGTGGGCCATCCGCGGGAGCGCGCAGCGTGTTAGAGATGTAGCTGTCGCCCAGTTTATAGTCTTTACGGCTACAGCTGCTTTTATCTGGATCAAACCGTTATAAGGTGCAAATAGGCTACTTGTGTCTGTGGTAATAGGAAAGGTCCAACTTTAACGTTTCTTGTTGGAATAAACACAATTGTGGTCAAAGAAGTGTTTGCAGTCTAATATCCTGTTTATATTTGGAAAATGGACTGTAGCCTAATTAACATTATTTACGGCTGGTTTATAGCTATATAAAATAAAGAAATTATCTATTTTGCAATAATCCTTATGGCTCTTCATTATTTTACCTGCTCAGTGCAAACCAACACAGTCCTTTTTACCAGTTGTTGGGTTGGTTGAAATACCTTTAAAGGGGCCAGTACAACCAGTTTCAGGTTTTCCACTTACCAAAAAGTTATTGCAGCTCATACTGTATTACTAAAAGGTTATTTAATGACTTCATTTTTATTTTTAGCCAAACCATTTTTTTTTAAATAATACAAGAGACACAATTACAGACTGGTGACAAATGACAGAAAAACCAACATGAAGTGTCTCAGCATGGAGTCAGACCACCAAAAGCCTCAAGTTGAACACCACTCCTCCACAAGATATTCCCTTATTTATATGTACTACCTAATCAGGTCATCTCATTGAGATCAAGAGAGAATACAGCTGATAGAAAAAAAAACATAGCCAGACATAACCAAAGAACATCAATCTCAAAAGGACATAGCATCGGAGACATCACTAAATAGATTTGGATATTAAAGTTTATATTATATATACTTACATATTGTGATTTGGTGTAGTAGCGAAGAGCATTGTCTGTGAACCATCATCATCTGATCACATTGCAAAAGAGATCTTTTCTTTATTTTATAGATAACCCAGATATAAATCATGGGAGACCAGGGATGGTTATAATATGGGTCAGTCGTAACGCGTCCAATTTCACCAATCAAGAACAAGTTGCAAATCACCTGATTCGCTCTGTATAGACTCAGTTTAGTAAGTATTCTTCATGTGGAAAAGTAGCACCCTGTGGCAGGCACAGTCAATTTTAGAAGGAAAAAAACAAATTTTGAGGTAAGGGAATGTATTTTTTTTACTTGATTTATTTTTGTTATTGCATTACCTGCTTAAACTCACCAAGCTTAAATCCAATTAATTGTGTGTCTTTGTATCTTTCATGTTGTTAGTGCTGATGTTTTAGCTCAGTGCTGTAAAGTAAGTTCATGGCTACAATAGTTTGGGTTGGTTGTAACACCAATGAAAAACCTACCTCAAGAAAATGTTTATATCTTTATTATGTTCAAATGTTAGTGGAAGTGTAACAGTTCTCCCCAAGGTTGTACTGCTGCACAGTCCTGACACGAACGGGAGACAATGCAAGACAAGATACAGACAGAAATGTCAAAAATGTAACAACTATCCTAGGCTACAGTCACTTTTCCCAATATAAACAACAACAGTAGGCTACTATTATTGTCATGGCTGATTATTGTGTTACAAGAAATGTTAAAGTTGGAAAAAGACCTTTGTTATTACCATGGAAGCAAAATGATGTGTATTTGGACATACCTGTTTGATCCAGATAAAAGCAGCTGTAGAGATTCAATAGAAGCATGCTATATTCAGAATACTGCATACATTTGAAGCATTGCTACAAAAAGTCCAAATAGAATTAGTTTAAATGATATTCAAAATCACATTAAGAAACTTAATAAATGAACGTTCCCCACTCTGTTAGACACCACCACCAACAGAGAAAGATGTAAGATGAGCCAAAGTGCTTCTGGCTCATGACAGAAAATCATCTTTTGTGACCAAAGCTGCAGACTGACTCCCAGTGTTGAATGCTGGTAACTGCAGTGCAGAGGTCAGACAGTCATACATCTGAGGCAGGACTTATGCTGCATGGTGCAATTTCTATAATTAGGGCCCGAGCACGAACCATGCGAGGTCCCTATTGATACTGAAGGGATTATTTTTTTCTTTTTTCTGCAAAGTAACCTCAATTTTGGGGGCCTGAACAGCTACTCGAAAACTCACCAAACTTTGCACAAAATTCAGGAGCGGCGAAAAATTTTGTATTTTATGGGTTTCGCACATGGGTGTGGCAAAATGGCTCGCTAGCGCCCCCTACAGAGCAGCCCCCAGAAAAAGTTTCACATATGTGTATTAAATTTTTGTGGTAGGTGTATCATGTCCAGACCTACTAAAAAGCATCTTGGAGCCATACCCGAAACGATTTGCACACTTTGTACTTCAACAAACTCCTCCTACAGATTTAGTCCGACCGACTTCAGATTTGTGCTGTGGTGAATTTTTCTGTATCAATTTATGGTGGAAATATTTTTATCTAGGCTATGTCAATAGAAACCCAAAACTCAGGCAGCAGGTGACAATATAAATTATACCAGAATTCAGTAGTGTTGACAGTTTTCTCTCCCGATATCTCTTTGATTCTGTTTGGACTGATGGGCTATTTTATTTAAATTTATTGTTGTTTTTTATCCATTCGTGGAGTTTGTGTTGGAGTCTGTGTTGAGCCTGGTGCCAGTTGTTTTGTGGTGTTAGTGGGCTGCATGTTGTCGCTGTAGTCAGAGAGAGGGTCGGGAGCGTGCATGCAGCTAGATCCGGAGCCGATACCTTCACATAAGAAACAGAAAAGTGGCTGTTGCGAGCCACAGAGAAAACAGGCGTGTTGTTCAGTTCTAAGTGAGGTTACAGCTCGTTTACAAAATGGCAGTAAAAATATTTTTATTCATTAATAAGAGAGTTATTTCCCTGACTAAGGATTTACATAGTCGAATCAGAATTGTGAAGGTTTGCCTATAGTCTGTGTGTGGTTTGGGGGAGGGGGGAGACTCACTGAGAATTGCATGCACATCACGGTTCCTCGCAGATCTATTCCGAGTAACGTTACTGTTAAAAAAACAATATAATATTCTTCGTGTGGTTCATCTGTGGTGATAAATGTTTCGAACGTCCTGCAAAGTTCACGCACAACCCTGCACAACACCAGTGCTGCTGGTGCTCTGTCTCTTTTTCTTGTTCTAACACACACACACACACACACACACTATGCACACATCCCTACCTTAAGTGTTAGGGTTCCAATTTTGGGTTTATTTATGTACTTTTATTAAAAGTCTCTGTTCACATTTTTTTACAGCATTATATGTTGATATTTATATCATAATAGACAGTATATTAACTTACTGGGAGAAAACCAGTAGTTCTATGTAAAAAAAAAGAAAAAAAAAAGGCATGTTCCTTGTTTTATAATGCCTATGGGAAGATTTGACTCTGAGATTCAGGCTCCTTTTATCAAATCATCGAATCTTCCACTATTCGGGGTCACTCCCTACTACATAAGCCCCTTTAAGGGTCTGTATACTTATGTCAATGAGATATTTCCATTTTTTTTCTTATTAATAAATTTGCTAAAAATGCTAAAATCATGGTTTAATGAGTTGAAAAAATGAACAATTTTAGCATAAAGCTACAACATAAACAACATAAAGAAAGGGAAAGGGGTCTGAATATTTTTTTAAATGCAATTTATTTATATTCTCCAGTTCAGTGGTTCTCAAACCTTTTCACATTAAGGACCCCTAAACTGACACAAATTAGACCATGGATAAAATGATAAATTGATAAAATGTTGTCCTCGGATCGCCCATCTGACAGGATTTTGGCTGTTAGATGTTTTATTCCAGAAAGCATATGAAACCCATGACCAAAATAGTCTTGCGTTCTGTTACTCTGTTACTTTTGGATAGTGAAAATAAATTATCCCCCTTTTTGTTGGGGACCCCTTGTTTGGTTTCTTAAGTGTTAAACAAAGACAAGCTGCTTCACTCACTGTTGGTGGTTTGTCACAAGATTCAAAAGGTTTTTAATGAGGTATCACACAAACTGAGAAAGATCTTTGTGGGTTTTGAAAGTGGGCTGAATCTGTTAAAATATATGATTTTGTAGTTGTGCTCACTTGTTCCAACTGAAGAGAGTTGATTCATGTGAACACTTGAATCAAAATACTACTACTACAAACTATACTAATAATTTAATTAACACCTCTCTGATGCAGTCCCAACACAAATTCAAAAACTGTAAGCCTCATTCAAATGTTTTTTGTTAGTGATTTTTTTTAAGTACCCCTGAACATCACTGCATTGGGGGTAAAGGACATCAAGGAGTGACATGGTTGTTGGAGAGGCATAGAGAAGGGTGGCCAGTGAGAAGGGATAGTGAGGAAAGGGACAGAGAGAGGCATAAGAGGAATAATGGAGGGATTGGGATGGAGGGATAGAGGGCTGGAGTGGGAGGAGTGATGGCATACCTCCAGCCTTATATAGGGTGTGTTTGTCTAGAAGGTTCAGCTGCTCCCCGGGGAATGTCCAGGAATAGAATGAGGTAGAAAAGAAGAGGCTGGAAAGAGGAGGAGATGAAGGAAGAAAGAGAAAAAGAAGAATGATTAAAACAGAACAAGCAATGTCCTCATGGTCTTTCGTTATTTCTCTGCAAACAAAAATCTTCCACCTTTTTCTCTCAGCAAACTAGAGGGGGAGCACTCCTGGAAATTCTTGAGTCGGGGAGAGCATCAGCTGGTGCTGTCAGTCAGGAACCAAACGGGCACTCATGGAGGGCCGTGACATAAGTTGGACGGCATTGAAGCTGATCTTACTCTGTGGCCCTGAGGGGGGGTGAGAAGAGGTTAAGATGGAAAAAGAAGATGATCCAGATCAAAACATAGAGAATAGCAAAAGGGAGAGGAGTGTTGTCTAGAGAATAAAAGTATGGAGAAAAGGTATGGAGTTTGTAGTAAAGAGAAGGGGAGAATCCATAGTATTTGTTTTAAATAATGTATTTAATGTCTTCAACAACAAAACACAACACAACACAACACAACACAACACAACACTCCTTTGCCCTATATAATCACAGCACATGGACAGCATGTACATATACACAGCAAATGTGTGTTTGTTTTTTAAAAACTCAAAAATAAGAAATATATCCCCTCCATATTGCGAGCTCCATTCAGACAGTTCAAAAACAAATGCAAATATCGACATGCTATGGTCACACAATGCTAACATGCTGTTTAGCAGATACTGTTAGCCACAGTCACCGTGTTATTTTACGAGGTGGTTGGGCCAACAAAACATCAGACATTAACACAGGAGAACGCTCCTCATTTCCTGTTTCCTACGAACAGCCAACATTGTTTTTTTAACTATGACAAATGTCCCCCAACCTTACCAAAGTATTAATTTTAACCCGAACATTGATATTTCCTTAAACCTAACAAAACTTTAACCATAGCGTTGTCCGATTTAAAAAAAACAAAACAAAAACCTTTCTTACAGTGATTTGTACGACCTTGGAAGAAACAATGTCGCCCTGACAATAGCGAAAATGCTTATGTGTCATTCTAGGGGACAAGGAAAATGTATTTTGTCCTTTAATTTAGAGGACTTGTTGTAGTTTACCATGTTAGCATGCTAAGGTTTGCTGACTTGCACTAAACACACAAAGTGCAGGTGAGGCTTTTGGGAACGTTATTTTGCACGAATTTGCGCATAAACCAAAGAATTGGCAAAATTTTGACCTGATGATGGCCCTAGATTCAGTTTATCCTGAAGGAGCCATGGAAAGGGATGGGCAAAATAACATCAATGCATTTCTAAAATACATTTCCAAGGTACTATGAAATCACTTTGCTTACCTTTTATGTATCGGCCTGCTTTGCACCAGTACACTGACTCAGCTGATTAATCGGACAGTTTTTGAGAGAAACAGCATTTCTCAGGCGATAAATCTGACAGATGCAACCATCAAATATTGATACATATCCCTGTGATCACCCAGATGAAAACTGGTTTTAAAGCAACATTATGCAGTATTTTTATCTTAAAATCTAAAAAAACAGCTTCAAAATCATTTAGATTGGTCACTGACTTATAACAGGTTGAGATTCTTTACTGTCATTGCCTCTCTGGGCCGTGCGAGCTCGGCCTGGCACCACATAGCACTGACGTCACGGGCAGGATTTCTATTGTGAGAACAAAGCATCAACAAAACTCTTCAGCAAGCAAGCTATATGAAAAAGAGAGTGGCCAATGCAAGAGGCTGCTGGACATTGACGAGAGCTTTTTAGACATGAAAGGTTGCAAGACAGACGCCGAGCTGGCCTTCTTTCTGTATACACAGTTGAGCTAATATTGCTATGTCTTGTGTTGTTGCATTTGCTTGATGTTTGGGTGTGCTAGCCAAGTTGGAGACTTGCTAGTTCTTGATGGTAATGTAATTACAACAAATGTCCAGCTGTCCTTATTTATATAGCAGCATAATGTTGCTTTAAAGTAAGAGTTTAATGTTTAACTAACAGTTTGCTCAACTCTGAAACCTAACATAGGCTGGAAGTAGAAAGCTAATGTTAATATGTGAGCTTCTTCTCAGGTCAAGTAATTAGTTAGAACATTACGTACCCAATGATTTAGCCTAGGCTACTAAAATGAACACCAAAACTTAACATGAGCTACAAAATGGATGGAAAGTGATGGAAACCCACACATATTTCACCTTCACCTTCTTCTTTTGGTCTGGATCTGTCTGTTCTGATCTCAACAAGTCTGAGCAAATTACTGAGCAAGCACCAATCAGAGGCAGCATTTTAATGATGTCATCATGTAGACTTCTCACAAAGTATTTTATATTTTAAACTACAAAACACTAAAGTATTTTGGTGCAAAATATGAAACAAAAAAATACTATTTCCATATATATATCATAAATACTGACCAACCCTGGCCATGAATATCAAAAACATTTTTTTATTATGTGCAGGCAAATGTTCGCCATGTGAAATCCCTTACACAGAGGAGAGGAAGAAAATATGAATAGACAGCACAGGAAGTCTGTGTGTGTTTTTGCCACCAAGTACACCCCTGAGCTTGAGGCTTGAGTGTGTATTTGAATAAGTTGTGTCAAAAGATTGAAAAAAAATTGTCTCATTTGAAAGCTAAACTAATGACATTACCATGATTTTTTTTCCTTTTCTTCTTGCTGGGTTAATTATCTAATATGTTGTGTTTGTTAATTATTGTTTTGCATTGCACCCTTTTGATTATTACTGTATATATCACTCTTATGTGCTGATTGTAATTAGTCATTTACTTTCATTTGAATTTGAATTTGTTATTTTAGGTTTCCTTTTTAATAACTGGGTTAGGGGTGATATTGAACTTCTGTTCAAACTGCTACAGCGACTTGACGGATTGGCTTTCAACTTTGGGACAGACACGTTCCGCTCAGGAGGAATTCTAATAACTGGTGATCCTTTCCCATCCCTGTGTCAAAGAATTTTGACCAAATACCTGCAAAACTAATGATATTTTCATCAGCCTCCGCTATGCTTTGTATATAGTGCTAATTAGCAAGTATTAGCATGCTAACACAGTAAATTAAGATGGTGAACATGGTAAACAAGACCTGCTAAATATCAAGGTCTAGCTGGGCTTGTAGGGGATGGGGTTTTGTAAAGGCCGCTGAAAAACAGAAGATTGACTAAGTTTTTCCAAAAACTTTGGTTCTTACCTAATTATATGAAGCAAGCCACATATGACATACTGTTGAGCAAGGTTACATTCCAAGGCTGGATTATTAGTTATTTACAGGAACAGAATTCTGGTTTCACTTCAGTTCTCCAGTAAGCCTTGAGACTGAGTGACATACTAATTGGGTCGCGAGTTTGTGGTTATATGAGATGGTTTTGTTTGTTTACTTGTTGATGGATTGGGAACCCAACAGTTAAAATGGTTAAAGATGGGGTACAGCTGTGTGAGATTGTGAAAAGTCCATTTGCACGCCTCTTAAATTACAATGTCATAAGTGCAAGGGCAAGTCAGCGGCAGTGAGGACAGGGAGACAGGCTGATAGATGGGTTAACGGACACTACGAAAGGGGTGGAGAATCTGTGCACGCATGGAGGTGTTAATCTGTGTGTGAGCGTGCATGTGATGTGTGTGAGCGTGCATGTGATGTGTGTGAGCGTGCCTGCATGGTTCTTGTAAAGTATGTGAAATCAAGTGTCTATCTGCACTGAGATGCTCAGTTGATCCTCTGCCAAAATAACCTCCAGCTGCCTGATGCCTGCACTGTGTTTTCTTTTTTTTTAAATAAATGTCACTGAGCTTGTCTGTTATCTAAATATGGTTGATTAGAGTGTGCCACACAAGGGGATGTCCATCAGGAGATTGTACGAGGGCACAAACTAAAGTTGGATTTGATTGGCTGTCTCTTGTCTGAGGAGGGGGCCGCTTACCCAATCCTGATCATTTTCAGTAAAAGTGTCCTGGGATGAGAGGGTACTTATGGAGGGGAGGAAAGCCACAGTGCAACCTGAACTGTGAAGGGAGACTTTCTTTCCCCGACATCTGTCGTTTTTCCTGGTGTCTGTTGTTCAACACAGCCAGCCGCCATGGTAAGAATCCGAAAACTGTCAAGGAGGTAAAATGGAAACCACAAGGAGAAGGAAATTTAATTTTAGTGAATCTTTGAGGATTTGCTTTTGTTTTCAACTGATGTGGAAGGAAGCCAGATAACAGAAGATGGAAATTAATTTATGACGAAAAACTTCTTCTGCTCAGCCACGTTCACCCAGCAAGCCCTCGTTTGCAGCACAGCTGGGTTATCAGCTGGATTTCTTCACTAGGGATGTTTTCTCTCTTGGAATTCCTGAATTTTGAGGAAATTAGTTTGGGTTTTATGATGTTTGCTACAGACAGAGAAACATATTTTCCTGACTGGTAACCTGCTGTTGGAAACTTCTGTAATTCCTCTTCGCTGTTTACAGACTGATGTGATTTTACTCTGCTTTTGTGTTCCATTACTTTGTAACTAAACTCAATATTATTGATATTTAGGTTGGAGGGAGTGATACTAAAAATAGAAAGTACACAGCTGAGTAAAGTGAGAAGAGAGTCCTAACTTCTGACATTCACCTTGAAAAGAATCCCTCTCAAATCCTCTCCCACGTCTCACCTTAAAAATAGCTTTAGCATAAACTAATGAGTGGGTTTATTTAAACTTCCATATGTTATGATATTAATGAGATTCTGGTAAGCAAAGAGGGAAAATAAGTTAGTGTGCTCCTGAAGTACAGTGGAGTTTATGTAACAATTAAAGGGGAATAACACTCAATTTGACTAGTGAGTAGTTCTCAACAACTGTCCTTTTAGAAAACTAAAACAATGTTTGGGACAAGTACTGATGGTTGTTCTTGCCGTTTCAAATTGTTTGCATTATAAACAAGATTAAGACTGTCAAGAAAGATTCCCATTGGATGTGTGACCTACAGTGCAGTGTAAACAGCGATGTCATCAGACATAAGGTTTGGATATAAGAACAAACTGGAAAGATGGAAAGACTGGGAGAACAACTGCCAGTGGGAAGGATACACGTTGTTGACTCAGACTGGAACAGCAGAGATTAAAACCAGTTTCAGCATAAAACCTCGACGTTCTGCCATCTGCCACGTCTTCCTGATAAAAAAAAAGTCTTAATGTGGTAATAACATGTTTGACATTGAGTGGTGTTCCCCTTTAAGAACCATCATTAACAAGTACAGACAGCTGGCAGAGGATTAAACATGACTTCTTACCTGACATAAGGCTATTTCCAGTCCTTGGCTGTTACTTTGTCATAGATAGTTCTGTCACAGGCTTTAGGTTTCTCTTTTGGTTTTCTCTGGCTCGATGGTGAAACAAGGCTTAACTATAAGGAGGTAGAGTGACCAGAGTGTACCAGCGGAGGATCATATGAACTTTTAAGCATATTTTATCCCACTAAAACATACAAAAATACACGTTTAGCACATATTTACTTCAACTCAGGCATACTGTATATTACCAATAATGACAGTATGATGTATTTTTTAGATGTTTTTTTACCTTCCAGGCAAGTATTTATTTCCACTCTTTTTTATCATGGAGTTTAAATGCAGCTATGATTTTAATCTACCAAACAGTTAAACAAGATACAACTTGCATCTTAATTTTCATACTGCAAAAAAGCAGAACACTTTAAAAAAGTCAATTACACTTTAGTATCACTTGAAAAGTGGTCACCAGTAATCTACAGCACAGGAATTGTAGGAAATGGGCTAAGAAATTATTATTATTATTATTATTATTATTATATAGACTGACAGGTTTTCAAATCACAGGGGGCTGTAAACACAATAAATGGCAAAGCACTTCTTAAGACAGCTCATGTGATGCTAGTTAACAGCCTCCAGATGTGTGTGTGTGAGTGGTTGACACCTGATGAAGATTATTTTCTTCAGCAGCTGTCTTATTTTCAAAATCACTCCTTACATCCTGTTCTGGCAATAACCATACATGTGATATCGTTATACAGCTTCATGTTTCATACAGCTGACAGGAACGATAACTTCTCTCTCTCTGTCTACCTCTCATTTCCTTCTTTCACTACTTCCCTTCCCACCTTTTCTGCTTTTTAAGCCCACTGACGCCCAAAGCGATGCCCGCTCCTTCCTGACTGAGGAGATGATTGCAGGTCTGTACCGCTTCCCTAAAAGAATCAATTGGTGGATTACACTTGATTAGGTTCCTCTGCTGATTTTCACATGCTTCAACAGCTTCCTGCTGTTTTTAACGATTCAGATTGAATATGGTGACTAGAAATGGTTTTCTGAAAATCCTTCTCAGAAATTGCACCAGTTGACGGATTTTTGTTCCCTTTGGCCCTTTGTGTTGTGTAATAAATGAATCACATGTTGCCATTTTTTCAGACAGCAGAAAATGAGTATTTCTGGGCTGTTATAACTTTCCAAAGTTCTGCCAGTTTCAACCAAATTTGAAGTATCTCCTTCTCTCCTCCAGAGTTCAAGGCTGCCTTCGACATGTTCGATACAGACGGTGGCGGTGACATCAGCACCAAGGAGTTAGGTACTGTGATGAGGATGCTGGGCCAGAACCCATCAAGGGAGGAGTTGGATGCCATCATTGAGGAGGTTGATGAGGATGGTGAGATACTGTGTGATTAACAAATAGAAAACGGATCTTGCATCCTAATGCATTGGCATTTAAGGATGACTGATGGGATCAAGCTGCTTGTTGAGATTTTTATTTTGTTTCCTGGTTCTTTAGCTTTCTTTTGTGTACTATTGTCTGTACAGCAGACGCAGAATAACTAATTTCTCCATTTACTGCGGCCAGTTCAACAGGAAAGCCAGAAGACAAAGCTATGTTTTAAGCATTAAAATATTCAGCAATTTCAGCAATTTTGTATTTACTTCTATAAAGCTGGGGCAGAGACAGATTCAGAAAAGAATGGTCAACTTTTAAGCAGCAGAGGCTAAGATATCCTGACTTATAGTTCTCAGTATCAGTCAAGCTCCAATATGGTTGGCAATACCCACAAAGCATTTCAATAACATTTTCAGATCAGTTAATTGAGTTATTTATTTTCCTACTGAGGGACATTTGTCTTGCAGCAGAGCACAGATAAGCAATGTCAGTGTACACATAACAGCACAACAATAATATCTATAAGATGTATTTTATAGGATTAGATAAGATAAAGTGCTGCAGTGCTAAGTATAAGCAGAAAGTGCATAAAACTGTTACCTTAATGTGCATGCTTATTGCATTAGGGACAAAAGAAAATATTTGAAATCTATTGCACTTGGCTCTGGAAACCCGTTACCTCTGACCTGAAAAGATAAGATTAAAAGAGAAGATAGGCTGGGGCTCCCTAAAATTGATCCTGCCTTCCTTAAGATCTGGTGATAAAAGACAAAAGACAAGAAGGACTGCTGCTCACTGATGATACAGATTTATTGTCAGATATCTGAAGTCTCAAGCCTTACTCAAGATAACCCTGATGACATCATCAGGGTTATTTTCAGACTTCAAAATGCCCCCTCCAGAACTACAGGAGACGTTATGCAGCTGTCTACACAGGAGTAGGATTACTCATGATGAGTAAACTGAAATGTATGTGTGAAATCTGTGGAGTGCCCCTATAACTAAGGGTTAGCAAAGGCCATTTGGGGAATAGTAAATATAGTAATACAGTAGTAAATAGAAAATCACAAGGGAAGTTGACGAGACATAAAATTACACTTAATGTCAAACTACTTGTGAGAATGCAAGAAATATCATGAATAGTTAAAAATTACCAAAACATACCTTCAAACAATGTTTAAGTGTAGCTGGAACTCAGGTATCACAGCACGTGTAGCCTCCTTCTCGTCATCTCACCTTTCACTTTGTTCCTGCCCTCGCCTTCCTCACTTATTCACCTCCCCTCTCCTCAGGCAGCGGTACCATTGACTTCGAGGAGTTCTTGGTCATGATGGTGCAACAGTTAAAGGAGGACCAGGCCGGAAAGAGTGAAGAAGAGCTTTCGGAATGCTTCCGTATTTTTGACAAGTATGACACCCAATACCATCAGAAAGACAAACGCAAACCCCACATGTTGCTGCTTCAAGATTTCATGTTGCGCTGGGGCTAAAGTCTACTTAGAAATCACACGTGATAGTACACCCAGTCTGTCTTGACATTGCATTGGAAAACTTACCATACATCCAATTGACCAACTGTAACTGAGCAAGAGAAAAATGCATTTTTCACAAAATATTGTAGGCACTGTAGACATTACCAATTTGCACTGATTCACTCTCACTATTCTTGGATATTTGCTACAATTACAAATTTAGGAATAGGACATATCAGTTTCTCATAATATTTAATTTCGGGAACAAAAGTGATGCAAGTTGCACGTAAAAGTTGTAACAAAAGTTTTGGCCACTTGGGGCAGCGGAAACAAGTTGTGAACACAGCACTGACATGTCATTACCCCTTGGGCCCTATCTTGCACAGTGGCGAAAAGCGCAGCTTCAACTGACGCAGTTGTCAAGCGTTTAAATAGCAAATGCAAATGCGCCCATCAGTGTGCCCATGGGAGTGTTGGTCTTGAAATGAGGTGAGGTCAGGCAAATTGTTTGTGCATTGCTATCTTGAGGCAGCAGAAGGCGATTGCACCATTGACCAAAAATAAAAACAGGTTTAAATTCAACGCTGCAGTATTTCGCTGTTTTTTGTTATTTTAGGGGCGCGTTACTCCGATGGTAAGAGAGACGCTGTGAGCATTTACGCGCGAGGCACAGCAACGTCACTTCATTGATTGTTAAAATCTCCAAACACGCCAACAGGTTTGGTCAGGATCTTCTGTGTTCTTCTCCACATCCAAAAGGTCTCACACACAGTCCAGGTTGAAACAATGAAACGGTCTGGAGTAAAGCAGCCGTCCTCCTGATCAATCCTGAGCTCCACTGGGTCTAAATTATTTCAAAAGCTATGAGTGGAATTTTGTGTCCTCTGGAGAGTTTCCTCTGTCCTGTCATGTCAAGTTTATGACTAGCAGCCTCTCAAACCTTGAAAGTAAATCATAAAAGAATCATAAAAGAGAGAGATGTGACCCACGACCAGTTCATCATAGTTTATAATAATGCAGCGCAGTGAGGATCCAGACGTTTCATAGAGGAGACAGCGTCTGTCCGTCTGTTAACAGACTCCAGTCAGCAGTTCAGACACTTCACTGAAAAACCGCAGAGCTGCAGAGTAACATTAGACTTAATGATCAGAGGCGTTTTTTATATCACATCTACACTTCTGTCCATACCCCCCCTCTGCTGTGAGTCTGCTATTCAGTCAATCAACTGATCCATTATAATGACAATGCGCCATGGTACACGCACACCTGGCTTTTAAAGGGAAAGGGAGATGACACTGATTGGTGTATTGCATGTTATGCCCAAAACACACTGATGACTAATCCACAGACTAAGTACAACCCTTCTGAACCATGAGCCTGGCGAACTGACAGTTTTTTCCACCGTTAAACTAGCAAAATTGGAGTTGGACACGCCCCAAATGCAACTGCGCCACCCACTTGAGTAGTTAAAATAGAGCCCTTTAAATCAAAATGGCAAACTTGTTACCAAGCAGTTGCATTTTCACAAATCCCGCAGTTACAGAGAAGAATTATCATTATTATGGAGTTGTGTTTGTGGTTGCCTGGTGAATGTAAGGCTAATATTTACTCTGAGCGAAATATCTGGTTCCTTAGCTGCTAAATGCTTGGCCAAATGTTCATAAGCTGTTCGCTAACTTTGTCTGTCTGCTGTTTCTCAGCTAGTGTATGGTGGGTTTTTAGGTTTTTTCTCTGAAAACAACAGTCTGCTGTGGCTGAAAATTAAGCTACAAGAGCAGTGAGTTGTGCGCAGACAGTAAGACAATGAGCTGAATCTCACTAAAAAGTTCTGTAAAGCCAACAGGAGCTGTAGATAAAGGTGAGAATTTTCAGTAGATTTATCACAACAACTCTCCCCTTTCACATTGTCACATTGTTTTCATATTGTCATTTGAAAGAATATTACAAAATATCTATTATAGCCACATTAAAGCTGCAGTAATGAATATTTTTATATTAACAACAGGTCTACACAGCTGTATGCCGTCTTTCAGGTCATTATTTTGGTTTTGTGGCCAACACATTCCCCTCTCGTCAAACTTTCCAGCCACAGCAGACAGCTCTTTTTTAGCTAAATAGAAACCAAAACAGAACTAAAATAATGGTGATAACTGGACTGATATTCACCGAGTGGCCAGAAATAAACTGTTTACCAATATGTTCACCATAGCAGTTTGTCCAAAATCACATTGTTTTTTCTCATGGTGAGCCATGGCTGATTCTAAAGTGTTTTGCAGTTTGGACCAGAGTCCAGCCAATACACAGTATTGTGACCACTTTTCAGAAACTCTGACACCCTTACAGGTTTAGACCACATAGAGCACTGGGACATTTTTCATCTGCAAAATGTCCCACTTAGTACATGTATTGGTAAAGATTCTTTAACAATCAAATTTATGGAAAAGGTTAATCTAAATTAAAATTATTGGACTCTAGTTTAGCCACAGGCAACAGTTATGGCTGTCAGAATATAATAGTATTTTAATAAGAATCTGTGGTGTATGTTAGTGTGTAGGTGTAAGAGGTCAGGGAGGTGAGAAGTTAGTTTTCACTCCGTGATTTCAATATTGCTTTTTTTATCCACAGGAACGGAGATGGTTTCGTTGACCGGGAGGAGTTTGGAGACATCCTACATCTCACTGGAGAACCAGTCGTAGAAGAAGATATTGATGAGATGTTCGGGGAAGCAGATACAAACAAAGATGGAAAGATTGATTTTGATGGTAGGTTTAAGCTACAGAACGAGAAGAGTTTCTTCAGAAAATATTTTGCATATGAGGGAGGCAGTGTCGGCTGTATATTGAGCAGAAGTTATAGGAATAGTTTGACATTTTGGATCATACTTATTCTCTTTCTTTTGGAGAGTTCTCTGTCCATACAATAGAAAGCTGGAGCCAGCTGCCTGTTGGCTTGGCATAAAGACTAGAACAGAAGGTAACAGCCAGCCTGGCTCTTTCTGTACAAAAACAACTGTTCATTGTGGCTTTCTGGAGTCTCTACTGGCAACTTCACAGTGACTCCAGGAAGTCACTCTACCTGGCCAAGAAATAGCCCGGCACATAAACCCTGAATATTCAGCAATATGCATGCTAATTGATATTTTTAGCAAACAAACAAAACATAACGTGTTAGTTAGTAGCCTAAGCTTTAGAGGTGCTGGTAGGCAGATTTTGTGAACTTTGGACAGAGCTGTTTCCCCATGTCCAGTTTTTAGTTTTTTTTTAAAAGACAATAATCTCAACAGAAATATAACTAATACATGGTGGCTCACCTGGCGAGTGCCATGTGTCGGGGCAGGCCCAAGCCCTTTGCTGTGTGTTGTCCCCTCTCTCTCCCCGGCCTTACCCCGTCTCTCTGCTGTCATAATCAAGTGGTGTGAAAGTGCCCGTAAAATATCTTAAAATAAATAAATAACTTATTTACAGAGAGAATATGGACATAACAAAAGAAAAAGAGAAGATAATGATATAACATGTGTATGCCGTGGTATCAATTTCTCTTCTTCTAACTATTGGTGAGAACTATTCCTTCACATTTCTTTTTTTTGCTTGACTAAGATTATTTAATGTAAAGACAATATGAATCTGACAGTAATCAGGGATGGGGAGGAAGGTAAACACATATATTTAGAGTAACCTAAATCTTGATATAATTTCGCAACTCTCTGTGCTGTTAAAAGGTAGAGCGATTGCTTTTACTTGCCTTTTCATTAAGTTACAGTTTACACCATCACAAATCGAGAGTCTAATACTCTGAGCATATAAATAGAGCAAACAAAGAAATATTAATCCTTATTTAAAAATGATCACAGCTGAAAGAAGCAGACTTGCAGTGACAGGGATTAAGAATTGCTCATTATATACATTTATGCATTACAATCACATGTTCTCCATGATTTGAATCCCATAACCTCACATACAGGCTTTGAGTACACACTGTGGGCTGAGCTTGTGAGTGGACTTGAGTAACTGACTGGTGCCCTTTCTTTCTCTCTCCAGAGTTTCTCAAGATGATGGAGAACGTTCAGTAATGAGACCAGATCTACATTCTTGCTCACTTGGTGACCCTTCCTCAGAGAGAATATGAAGCATGCTGTGTGATGGAATTGTGCTCAGAGCAAACTCTAAATGCTGTAAAACCTTGTACAATTGTGAATATGATGTAGCTTCTGAGACATCTAAATGGGTACAAGTGAAATACCTTAACCCACACTCCCCTTTTCCTTCTCATATTAAACCCAGGGGCTCAGTGAGGATATCTATAAATATCCGTTCAAACCTTTTAAGACGAAGGAACCTTCCCTGATCGCCTTTTTGAGCCGGCCACCCAGCTGTCCCCTTGGCAGCTGCTGTTTCTCCAGAAATGCTACACCACTTAAGCCCCACCTCCTCCTCAAAACTAAATCTTCCCCAACCTGTTCTGTGCTTTCTAAATAAATCCACTTTCTCCTTGTTCATCTTTGTAAATTATTCTGCCATGCATGCCTGACACGTCTTATCTCATCTGTTTCAATCTTTTATGAATCCCTCCGTGGTCTTTGTAGGACTTCTGTCTATCTGGCCTTAGGATTTTCATATATACATAGATTTGCACAACCACACATCATAGACACTGACACGCAAGCACATGCACTTACGACACCAACAACATCCTTCCTTTACACATAAAGACACACATTTGTTCAACGACAACTGGTCTTATCTCCCTATTCCAGTGGCAACTTCAACCTAGCCTCCATGCTGTATTTTGAAGTGCCTCTATTTGCATGAACAGTGCCGTATCCCAACCTCCCAGTCTCATTCAACACTAGAGAACTGTGATATCTGAGGAAATGTTCAGTTATCTGGTTAAAACGGATCTCTTCCAATTTTTTCTCCGCATAAGTCTGTGATAACTCTCTGTCAGTGATCTTCAAGCAGTGGTCTCCCAGCACAGAAGAGAAGCCGAGCAGTCAGTCGAGGTTAGAGCGGATGAGTTCATTATCCCTGCAGGTCTTCCTCCGGGTATATAGCCTGCAAGCCCCCTACCATTTCTCAAAAGCAACATCCCTCCCCCTTCTTCATGGCTGCTCCCCAAATCAGCATCCTATCCTCCTCTCCTGTCTCCCCTGTCTCTCACCTCAAGGCCCTCCCTTCAGGAACCGCCCCCCAAATAAGGAGCATCAGGTTGTGTTTATCAGGCAACCGGCACCGCGATGTGTGGGTGCTTGCCTCACGTCCATGTCGTCTCTAAGCCTAATTCTGCCTGCTATTCAGGGAACGGCTAAAGGAGTGGAGGCAGTGAGAGGAGGGTCGGGGGTTGGGTGAGATGGGGTCCAGCCCCGCAGCGTTTTTCTTCGGTGGTTTTGAGTTTCACGCCCAGATTGAAACGCCATCATCACAAAACCCATAACCTACTTTAAAATCTTTGGCTCCATCTTCTCATCCACTGTCTTATATTTACAAGGCCTAAATAGAAATCAACAGTGTGCACAGACCAGCTGCAAGATGTATAGATTTGTTCCCAACTGAAAGGGAGTAACTTAATGCATTAATTAGTTTTTTTAAAGCGTGTTTTGCTTTTCAGTTTAGATTGTTTTTACAGTATGTCACTGTTCTTTCTGACACCCTACCTCTGATAATCACTGTTTTAACAAACCAGGTGAAAGACGATGTAATATCATCTGCATCTTTTGCATATTCCTATTGGCATTATTCCCTTTACATCTCTGTTCTTTCTTGTAGATTCTTCTACCTTGACCTAGATCACAAAAGTGCAAAAAAACTCCAGTTTTACCTCTTTTACATTCTCAACCCTGCAACTTCAAGAAACAAGAGATTTCCTCTCCAAAATGTGATTGGCTTGCTGTGGCCCCAGAACCCTAAAAGTTCAGGATACTAAATCTGGAGGCCTGTGAGAGGCAGGGGGCGGGACCTGGCTGTCCCGTTTAAAGTGTGTCTGAACCTTCACTTGACGTCTAGTCTCTCTGTTGGGGTGCACACGGATTGACCACTCCTTTGGGCTTTTCTTTTTTCCTTGGATATTTGGGGGGGAAAAGCTAATCCACAAACATGGTAAGAACAATCACTTGTAAAAATGACCCTTGAACTATTCCAATTTGGCCGGTCAATCAGCCATTAATCCATAATAAGAGTCTGTGAGTTGGAGGTTTATTGATTGAGCAATAAAGGCACGTGGAAGTTTAAAAACCAATCGACTGAGTTGTTGAGATGCATGGTTCCGTCTGTTGATAAGGTTTAGATGTTTATCTGTTGGCTTCCCTTAAAATGACCAAATATTACTGTTTCTCTAAATATCGCATTTTTAAAATGGACTATTTCAGAAAGATTTCTAGTTTAGTTTAAAATAATTTATATTGAATGCAAGATTCCCATTTTTATCAGTTACATTACACGTATTACTAAATAAAACGTTAAGATGGGGAGTTTTGAGGGAGCTGGATGAGTGTCAGCTGGGAAGGTGCGAATTCTGCTTAGGCGACAGATTCCCGGGGATTGGATGTCTGCAGGCCATATACAGCCAGCCTAATGTGTTGAGCCTGAAATAGCCGGACTCATTTTCACCATGCTCAAGAATCCGCTATAGCCTGCAACACGTGACTTACGGAAGCACGTTATTACCAGGAACAGTAATCACACAGTTATGTATAAATACAACAAGATCTCTTGAATATTCCTGTGATATTCCTCAAATGTATCATCTGTACTGTGCATAATGGTATCTTTCTAAAATAAAATGATGATAGTTTACTTTTCATTTACAGTGTTTTTAGTAATAGCTTATTATTTTTTTAATGAATAATTGGATCGGGGTATATGACATGGGAATCACTACCGTCGCCATCCTTAGGCTCAATATACTGGGTTTTAACTGGAATGATCAATGAAGTCTAAATCGAGCCGGTAGTGAATGATGAAGTGACAGTGTGGCTCATGTTTCCTTCCAGACTGACGCGCAACAAGAGGCCCGCTCCTACCTGAGCGAGGAAATGCTGGCCGGTGAGTACAGGCTACAGTAACGCGTTTCTTCAGTTAGGCTATGTCGTTACTTTGCCCATGAACCAGCAATGTACCAGATTACTAATTAAATTATAAGAGGCCTAGCTGTTTACAAGGATCACTCCTCTAAATATCAAAATGAAATGAATCATTCATTTCAACTTATTATTTTTCTGTCAGGAGCGCCTTTAGAAAAGGCAGACAATTTTAGACCCTCTGCGTGGATCCAGTCCCAGTAGGCTACTAAGTGGATGAATGAACAACGGGTAGTTGGTGCAATGCCACAATGGTGATAGAACGCATCACTTCAGTTTCACACAGAGGCAGATATACCCGTTTTTCAGTCTGTGGAGAAACGCAGATGATACAAACGTAAATGTCCCACTGTAATTCGTTTAGGAACAGCCAAGTAGGCAACACACATTGGGCCACTTTCTGAGTAACGAACTGCATTCTTTCAACTCGGATTTTTCCAGAATTCAAGGCCGCCTTCGACATGTTTGACACCGACGGTGGCGGTGATATCAGCACCAAGGAGTTGGGTACCGTGATGAGGATGTTGGGCCAGAACCCGACAAGAGAGGAGTTGGATGAGATCATCGAGGAGGTCGATGAGGACGGTGAGCAACGGATAGCTACAGTGTATCTCTGATAGCAACACTGTAGGCCTTTTGTGCGCAATAAGTGTTTTTACGCATAAGCAGTGCGCTTTCATTTCATCAAGTATTTCACGTCAGCACAAATAAACAAAGTAGGCCTAACCGTATGTAACGTTATTTGGAACCAAAACCTTGATATATATATATATAATATTACATAATATAGATTTGGACTCACCTAACTCCAGTGTGTCCTTTTGGTTCCTGCGTAAAACTGTGCGCAAAGACGAGCGCAGTGCCGTGTCCCACAAGGAGCGCGGGACAACTGGTCTTTGGTCTGGCTGACCATTGTTAATCAGTTATGTGGCCTTTTTATTACCCCAGGTAGCGGTACCATCGACTTCGAGGAGTTCTTGGTCATGATGGTGAGGCTGCTAAAGGAGGACCAGGCCGGCAAGAGCGAGGAAGAGTTGGCAGAGTGCTTCCGTGTGTTCGACAAGTATGTACACACTATAACCGTATAGAACGTGGTTCACTTACTTATTTTATGAGGGTAATGTTTAATTTACTTATGTAATTGTTTGTTTATGCTTACTATCCCACCCATTTCTGTCTTTTGCGCAGGAACGGCGACGGTTACATCGACAGAGAGGAGTTCGCAATCATCATCCGCAGCACCGGCGAGCCCATCACAGAGGACGAGATTGATGAGCTGATGAAGGATGGAGACAAAAACGCCGACGGCATGCTGGACTTTGACGGTATGTGCAAGATGATGATGAAGGTGTTAGGTCAATGTAAAAACGTCACTTTTCCACATATTGATTATACCAGACTTAAAAGAAAGTATTTAGAACAAAATAATAAAATGATTAAAGCAACTTAAGATTTAACTTAAAAAAATGTTTCAGTATTTTGTAGCACCTATGTTTCTCTTGTTTAACAGTATATCTGGTACTAGTATGAGGAGATTTTAGCGTCCTTAATGTTGTCTACTTGGTATATATGTATCTTTTGTGAGTATGGACTATATATTGTATGAATAGGGTATTACACTCTTTGTAGGTGTCAGTTAATTTGCACTTTGCTGAGGTAATTAAGACTGCTGAAATTTTCCATTTCACTAACACTGTCCAATCTCTCCTTTTCTTATCCAGAATTCCTCAAGATGATGGAGAATGTGCAGTAAAACCAGAAAGACTCATGGACATTCCCCTGTGAACCCAGAACGCACCCTACCCCTCACTGACTCACCCCAACACCCCCCCTCCCCCTCCCCACACTTCCTCTCCTCCATCCTGTCCCTCTGGTTCTCTGCCTCTCTTCTTCATCCTTATAGACATCCTCAACAGACAGCTAGGGCACCTGGCGGGGGTCGCTGGCTGGGCCACACTCTTCCCCAGCTCGCTTGTAAATGCAGACAGCCCATGGATGATGCGCTGACACTGTACCCCGTGACAGGAAGGCATGGCTGCAATGTGAAAATTCTCTGCACACACCTTTTGCGGTATGCATGGCGTTAACAGGCACGTGTCACCAGCGAACCCCCCTCCTACCAATAAAACTCTGATCTAGATGTAGTCTAGATAAAACGGCAGCCTGTTACCTGCTGCTTAGACCAATTAATTCAGCCACTTCACTGTACAAAGAAGTCATTTGCAGAATAAATGAAATAACACATGCTCACTTGTAGTTGGTCTGTCATATTTATGGTCTGTGTAAAAAAAAATTTTGTTTTGAGGAATATCAATAAAACCTGTTTGTTTCTTCTTTTTGTCCATTGTGTTTGAACCCCAGCCAGCCAGTTTTGTCTATGACACTAGATTTTGTGATGAATACAAAATCTTGATTGGGGTAACTGCTTTCAAAAGTGTGTGTGTGGGGGGGGGGGGGGGGGGGGGGGGGGGGGGGGGTGCAAGGTGGTGCCACTTTGAGGAGCCCACACCTAGAGAAGACACCAAAAAATGCCACCAGGATTATTTTATGAAATGCAGGACATTGATCGACCTTTTGTCCAGGCCCAGAGTTCTTAGTTCCCCTTGACTGTTGATCGCTAATGTCATCTTGAGGTTCAAGAAACATATTTCCATCCCATTTTCCCAGTCAAAGGTGACATCTTTAGCTGAATCCCAATCTCCACACTCACAGACCTTAAGGCACGCTCATGGTAAGTCCGCAAAGGTTTAGGGCGCATGAGGTTTCTCGCTCTCCTTTTCATCCTTGCTGTACGCTTTCTGTAAGTCTATATCTCTACAGGCTTTGCCGAGGGAGTGACCCACATTTCATAGTGCAGGGTTGATAGTCTAGGGGAAGCATGCCTCAAAAAAGGTAGCCTAAACATGGAAGGTAAGTAAGTAAAATCTGTTTAAATGTAAGTGTATGATGCTGCTTTAAATCAGACAGTCGGTCACTTTAAGTGCCTTGGCCGTGAAGAAAAAGGTCCCAACCCCACAACTCACGTTTTGGCGTCTTAAGGGTTTCGTGATATGCTGCAAGGTGATGTCCTATTTTATCATTTTGGATCCTTGCAGCCTCTTGCACTCAAGCACTTAACAGGTGACGTCAACTAAATCTATGAGGGGCCAGGAATAGGGCCTTTAATTGTCTTGTTTTGTCCAACTACTGCTCAAAGTATTCAGTATCCACATGATCACAGAACACTGAGGAAAACAGAAAAAACAGGGAATTTAGTCTTTAGAAAACTGCTCAAACATTCTGCAAATTGCTTCAGCTCTAGTCGTCATAACAACAGTTTACCAAGTTGAGGTACTGTGGTGGCACAGTTTCTAGGGTCATGTAACTTTTTTTCACTTGTGCTTGTGATGTGGAGCCATAAATGTCACTGTCAGGTCTCTTCTCCTATACAAATTAACACTAATGACTGGGCACATTAAGGCTTTGTTTAAGTCACTTTATTTAAACAGTCCCAGACAGAATCATGTGAACACTTAGCTCATCACTGTCATACCACCATATAAAATAATGTACATCACATGTCAAAAACAACACTGTCTACTTCAGACAGCAAGTCAACGAACAGACAGAATGAACAATTCAAAGCATTTAAAAAGGAATGAGCCGCCAAATTAGATGAGTGTCCCATTACAAGGTTATGAGCCATAATTAGCTTCGTCAAAAGCCTTCCGGGCTCTCTTCAGCTCTTCGTTCATGGTCAGCAGGTCTTTGACTCTGGCGAACTTCCTGGGGTCCTTGCGAATTAGGAAAACGATGTCCTCCACCTGGACGCGGCCCTGGCGTCCGATAGACATGGCTTTGTGGGTCATTTCCGTGATAAACTCGATCACCAGGTCCTCCAGAATATCCACAGACTCCGTATACGGGTTCTGGTCGTCACCAAATCCGTACATCATACACCGGAGCTCCTTGGAAAAGAGCCTCTTTCTCTTCCCACCGTGGCCGACATCTACTCCGCCGGATCCGTCCTCCACCTCCTCGTCGAAGCCAGTCTCGTCCTCCTCATCCGCCATTCTGCTGGAAACACGCAGATAAACTGTTTGACTTTCACTGAGCGGTAATATATTGTTAAGTTAAACACACGATGATTCAGGGCAACATACGGTACCTTGTAGCTGAGCGCGGGGTCACAACCGTGGTTTGTGTTGACTTCCGCCTGTGTCGTCGACTCTGGATGTGGTTTGAGCAAAAAAAAAAAACGTCTTTCAGAAAACACTGCCCCTGCCGGTTGTCTTCAAGTCTGTTGTCCTTCGAATAATGATCTGCCTATTACTATAACGTTACCACAAAGTTTACACTTGTTGCTCAACCATATAGTCAACATGAATCACGGTAGGTTTCTTTGTTAGCTCCTGATAACGTTACGCCAAACTCAATACAAAAAGATGACAATTTAAAATAACCGTGTCTGTGAAGATCACTGCTCGTTAACGTTAACGTTAGCTACATTGGAAAATTGCTAACTAACGCTAGCCAAGTCCGCATGTGTATGACAACTTGATTAACTTAATTCATATTTTCATTTTATTTTGTTGCGCTTTGTGTGTAACGTTATTATGTTAGTGAAAACTCGGTAAATGGCACTGTAACAGTTAACTTTGGCTAACTTAAGTTAACGTTAAACAGTTAGCCTTGTGAAAACAACAAAGTCAAAATATTATGATAAAATGCTATTTCTTGTCGGGATATGTTGACGCCGAATTAAAGAATTGTTCATTCTGATTCAAGTGAGGTCTTAGGTCACCATGCCTGTGACCTGTAGATGGGGAAACAGACACGGACATTGTTACTTGTGTGATTGATCAATACAGTTCAGAATGAGGGTTTCGCCATATGAATGACACGTACTGGGGGGGCGCACTGTGCTCTCACTTGGTGCTAATTCATTTTTTGAGGTTTTTTTTTATTAACCTGGCGTTATATCAACAATGCAATACCAGTTTGCATAGCAGGCTAATGTAAACTACTCGGGGTACCGTTAACGTCATTATAAGCTAACGTTACGTTAGTTAACCAAGAGAGCAATTGGACCTGTCAAACTTAGCCAAACAGCCATTTGATGTCATCGTCGCTACTGGTGAGTTCATCAGCTAACTAATAATATCCAGTGTTGTCTAGTTAATAGGATGCTGACTCTGTTCCTGTTTAATAACCTGTTTGCTCGCTGTGGCTAACATATGGCTCGACCGCTTTTTTAGCTGACGTGGTTTAGCTGCTAACTTAGCTGTTGCTGGTGGTTGTCAAATCAATTTTGGCGTTAATATAATATAACACATCAGGCTTATTTATAACTCTGGTAACTAACTATGTAGCTACTTGTTCTGTTATATTGCTGTTCACAAATGCAACTAAACCCTAACCTTGTTTTTCTTTCCCTCCCTCGTCCTCTTCCACACGCTGTCTTAAAGCAGTCCTCTGTGGGTGTTAGGACGGGATGTGGATTCAGTTGGGAGATGCCTTTTCTACAGTAGCTGTCTTTTCTGACAGCTGATCCTGGCAGACCTGGATGGCGTGCCCAGTCCAGTTCCTCTGCCGGGGGATTCGCACTATTGGACTAGTTCTCCTTTATTATGTCTTCTCTATAGGCATCACCTTCTATAACAAATGGCTGATGAAGGTAAGTGAATGACTTCACAAAGCCCTGTTTGTTTTGCAGCAATAAGGCTGTCCCTCTACACAGGACATGCACGCTTTCATTTTGGATGATTAATGAAAGTCATCACAGGTCCTGAGTAGATCATCTCCCAGTGTTTCAAGGTTAAGGGCCCTGAGAAAACCCAGAGATACTGGATGATCTGCCTAGGCCATCCGTGATGACCCTGTCTGTCTCTTTGTCTGTCTCTCAGGGGTTTCACTATCCCCTCTTCATGACGTTAGTTCACCTCACCATCAACTTCTGCCTGTCGGCTCTGACCCGGCGGTCCATGCAGAGCTGGACAGGGAAACCCCGTATCATTCTGAGCTGGAGAGATTACCTCCGTAAAGTGGCTCCCACAGGTGAGATGTTATATATATATATATATATTATATATATATTATATTTATATATATATATTATATATATATTATATATATATATTATATATATATATATATATATATATATATATATATATTATATATATTATATATTTATTATATTATATTATATATATATATATTATATTATTATATATATAATTATATATATATATAATATATATTAATATATTATATATATATATATATATATATAATATATATATATATATATATATATATATATAATGTGTCGTGTTTATTTATATTGTATATGTGTATATATATATAAATATATATATATATGTATGTGTATTTATATATATATGTGTGTGTGTGTGTATATGTATATAATAAATTTAATGTTTTTTATTTTTTTTTAGAATTACCTATTTTCTGTTTGTATTTACAGAGTAACTAAATATCACATGCAGTTCTCCATCTTAAAGCTGAAATCTTTACTGCTGTACAGTACAACTATTACAATTATCACCATTGATATTCTACCTCCTTATTCACAGTTAACAGACGCATCAGAATGATGCAATAACGTAATTTATTGCAAGTTTCTTAAAGTCCTACAAAATGTCCCTCTCACCCAGCCTTAGCAACAGCACTGGATATAGGACTTTCCAACTGGAGCTTCCTCTTCATCACCATTAGCTTGTAAGTTTGTGGGATTTGTTAATAGAAGATACTACCTCAGACATACTGTAAATACAGTATTGTATTTACCCAATTATTGTAATGTTCCATCCTATCATGTGGCTCTTATTTTGTCATTCAAGGTACACCATGACCAAGTCATCAGCAGTGCTCTTTATCCTCTTTTTCTCCCTGGTCTTTAAACTAGAGGAGCCGGTGAGTGACCATTTTTTCTCCAAACATTTGTGGAAGTCATATTTTGACCACACAATGCCCAAACTACACCAAGAAAGAAACAATTCTGTCATCATCGCTGAATGATATAATTGTTTCTGCCTGACTTATGTTTTCTGTCATACTGACAGAATTTGAGAATGACGTGCATTTAGCATGTGCATGCAAGAGGAAGTGATTCTTTTGTGTTTCTGGATTTTAGAGTCATACAAATGACCAGTCAGTGTGCTAATATTTCTGATGAAAAAAAAATATCTTCTTCTTTTCTTCTTTTTTTTTTTTGTTACTTCTGCCTGTTTCCTCGACTGTGGAAGTGATACCTGTAAAAAACAAACAAAAGAAAAACAAAAAAAAAAACATGGGAGCAAAGCATCATGGTGAGCTGTGTTGATGCCTAATTAAGTGTTTCACACTGATCTTGCAAGGTCTAAGGTTATAATGCATGTGACTTGTAATGGGTGGAACAGCTTGCTCGTTACCAAAAGGTACCTTGGGTCATTTAGTCTTTTCCATCTGTGAGTACACTTACAGGTAAATGGGATTCAGGTATCGGTATAGCCTGGAAGCTCATGTAGCAGTGATAAATACCTTCAATACCTATTTGCCTCTTACCACAAACATCATCACCACCCAGCTTTTAAAAGACCCACTGGGACCCAAGTCTAAAAATAATCTAAATAGACTCTACTGCTGCCCTGATTCAAATCACTGCAGAACCACAGCAAGGCAAGGATTATTTTTGATACCATTTCCTGCTAATGGTTCTAAAAGACAGGACTCCATGCTTTTTTGTCTGTATAAAGAATATCTGAAAAGCTTTATTCACCATCATGGAGTCATTTTCTTCCACCCTGCAGGCAATATTTGTTTTTTGTTTTTATGGACTATTTCCTTTTTTTTCAGGGGTGATCAATGTGAGATGTGCATTTTTTGTTACAAATCTCCCGGCAACCACAGCCAATCCCAGCATGTTCCTTCAGTGGAGTGAGGTGTATAAATAATGTGTAAAGAATGGCTAGTTTAACAACAAAAATGAAGATAGTTCAAAGATTTAGTTACGTTGGGTGTCAAGGTCAGTTCAGTAATTTAGTGGTAAGTAAATATACGATCCTTCCCTTTCAGTAACAAGCATACAGCTGAAATAATGATGTGTACCTAACTTCTGCACTATGTTTAATCACATAATTTTGAGTATAGATATGGCTCTAGGAAGAGCAATGTCAGTAGGTTGACCCCTTTAATCTAGACTGAAATATCTGTACAATAATGGGATGGTATTACATGAAATTCTGTGCTTAATTTTAATTCTTGATTAAAGTATTTTGTGGATGAACACAATGTAATTTCAATTCAGTGTCTCCTGATTATAATAGCAAGCAGCAAAGCTATGGAGCTAAAGTGATCACATCATTAGTGGCAAATTCAGTTCCCAGTCAAGAACAGAAGAGAGCAAATGCATTCCAACATGGCCGCCAGGGAATGTGTTGAAAACCCCACTCAAAATCTTTACAGAAAAATACATGTAATATACTTTATATTCACATCACATATATTTAGTCTTTCCTCAAATGCAACAGGACTCCCTGGCAATATAAAATATATTTAATTCAGGGGAACATTTTCCCTGTACAGAATAATTGTCTTAGTAAGCAACAGATCAGAAAATGCTGGGGACTAATGATCCATCCATCCATCGTCAACCACTTATCCTGCGTACAGGGTCGCAGGGGGGACTAATGATGCATTTTGCAATAAGAGATTTTTCCACTTTGTGTGTGTTAAGTCTTTGTTTCTATCCATCAGTTCCTCCCTTTCTTATCTTCGCTGTTTCTCACCGTCCCTAGAACCCATTCCTGATCCTGGTGGTCCTGCTGATCTCCAGTGGTCTGTTTATGTTTACATTTGAGTCGACCCAGTTCAACCTGGAGGGCTTCATCATGGTGCTGCTGGCGTCCTTCATAGGGGGGATCCGCTGGACCCTCACTCAGGTTCTCATGCAGAAGGCAGAGCTGGGTCAGTACTGAGTCACTGAAGAATACAATGTAACCTTTGACATGGCTGTTCGATACATTTATATTTGTGTCTATGTTTTACCATAACTGAGAAATGGATATTAAAACGTTATGCAAGCTACTTACCATATTTTCCTCCACTGCACACCTCGCTGGTTTACTTTCCTCCAGGGCTTCAGAACCCAATAGACGCCATGTACCACCTACAACCTCTCATGTTTGTTGGCCTCTTTCCTCTCTTCCTGTATAATGAAGGTGAGTATAGTAAAGAATTACAGTTACTCACGGTATTGTAATTGAGTTTTTTTTGTGTGTGTGTACTTACATAATCTTTAATTTAAATTTTACCTAAGTATGTTTTGTTTAAAGTATTGTACATTTTAAATCAAAGGTAATTAAGGTTTTTAAAAAAAATGCAAGGAAAAGCTCGCGACCACTTCGGCTTCAAGTGCAAGAAAGACAACGGCTTTATTATGCAGTGTAAGTGTGTGTGTGCCCGGGGGGACCTCTCTACACTGTTTCGACCTGACCTCTCTTTTCTCCGTGAGATGGAAGAATTTAGAAAGTTAAGCAGTTCTGCGGAGAGTCCCCAGCTGCTGTAGCACATGGATCATACGTAAAATCAAGAGTGTCAGACTTCATCCAGCCAGAGGGAACGATCACCGACTGTCCGCAGGGCGCTGTAGGTCTACCAGAGAGGAAGCGGGAGTGTACAGGATGAGGGAGAGAAGGTCTGCTGACGGTCCCAGTTTTATGCATGATTCATGATGATGCATACAATGTAAATGAATGCCAAAAATAGCATATTATCAATATTTTAGAGACCCCCCCCCAAAAAAAAATCATGCCCATGTCTTATAAGACATAGATTATACCCTGCTTGTACCATTGCATTGGTAGTTAAAAAATAAGTTTTCATAGTTTGGTAAGAAGCTCTGCTCAAAAAGACATTGGTGCACGACATTGTTGTTGGTTGGCACAACCTGCTGTTAACTAGTTATTAATTATGCGAACGCTTACGATGTCCCATTAAAACTACCACCTGTTTGAATGTAAATAGGGATATGACTTCATATACAGTCCAGTGCGGCCTGCCAGAGTCTAATCTGTTCTTCCACAGTTTCACAATGAAGCGGAAACATTCTCAAACTTATCATTATAATATAAAAAGTCTCTAACGTTGTTTTGAGCCATTGCTTTGGCAAAGTATCTGTCAAACGAACTAAAATCTAAATCACTATATGGTGCCCTTAAATCGCAAAAGACTAATTTAAACTAAATTAAATAAGTAAAAATAAGATATAAAATCATTATAAATAAGTTCTTTTAGGAGGTTAAAAAAGTAACGTTTATGCTAAATAAATTTAAAATTAGCTACTTTTACTTTTACTTGTACATTTTTATACCAGTAATTTTACTCGTACTTAAGTAAAAGTTAATTAAAGTAACTTACTTTACTTAAGTAGATTATTTTAGTAGTCTTTCCACCTCTGGTTGTAAGCTGTGGTTTGTCATGCTCATTCTGGTGTCTCTCTCTATTCACTGCCATAAATTAAACTCTATGGCCATAATAATGCTCTTTCAGTTGGTTTTTTTGGATTGACAGATCTCTTTCACTTTAATTTCAATTAGATTTATTGGCATGAATATTTAGGTAAACAATGTTGCCAAAGAAAAAATTCACATATAAACAATACAACTTTTTATACTGTATATAAATGTTAAACAATAAAATGACATTTTAAAAACATGAGAAAAGTAGAGAAAAAATAAATAAAATAACCTAAAAACAAAATAAATCTTGTATTTTGACAAGCTGTAGCATTTTCCCAAGGAACAATTACTAGAATAACAAACAGTAAAAATAATAATATGATAATATTACAGTAGACGATTTAATTTATTTATTAGTCTAGTCTGAGTTTCTACAGGTTGTCCTCAGTTCATGGCAAGAGGAGATATATTTTGCTGCCATGATTTGGCATTTGGGCATTCTCCCAGTAACTAGGGGAGTTTCTGTCTATCTAGGACATGAGGTTAGAAAGTAATGCTCGGTCTATATATATATATGACAAAGAGAGAGAGAGAGAGAGAGAGATAGTGGTGTATATGTTAACTTTTTCCACATTTTGTTATGTTACAGCCTTATTCCAAAATGGATGAAAATCAGTATTTTCCTCAAAATTCTACAAACAATACGGCATAATGATGACGTGAAAGAAGTTTGTATGAAATCTAAGCAAATTTATTTAAGATAAAAAAACGAAGAAAGCACACAAGTATTCACAGCCTTTGCTCAGTACTTTGTTGAAGCAACTTTGGCACAGCCTCAAGTGTTTTTGAGTATGATGCTACAAGATTGGCACACCTATTTTTGGGCAGTTCTTTGCAGGACCTCTCAAGCTCCATCAGCTTGGATGGGAAGCGTCGGTGCACAGCCATTTTCAGATCTCTCCAGACATGTTTTATCAGGTTCAAGTCTCTGGTCTGGCTGGGCCACTCAAGGACATTCACAGAGTTGTCCTGAAGCCACTCCTTTGTTATCTTGGCTGTGTGCTTAGGGTCATTGTGATATTAGAAGAGGAACCTTCGCCCCAGTCTGAGGTCCAGAGCGCTCTGGAGCAGGTTTTCATCATGGATGTCTCTGCACACTGTTTGGATCGTCTTTCTCTCGATTCTGACTAGTCTCCCAGTTCCTGCCGCTGAAAAACATCCCCACAGCATGATGCTGCCACTACTGTGCTTCACTGTAAGGATGGGATTGGCCAGGTGATGAGCAGTGCCTGGTTTCCTCCAGACATGACACTTGCCATTCAGGCCAAAGAGTTCAATCTTTATTTCATTAGTCCAGAGAATTTTGTTTCTCATGGTGTGAGAGTTCTTCAGGTGCCTTTTGGCAAACTCCAGGTGGGCTGTCGTGCCTTTTACTGAGGATTGGCTTCTGTCTGGCCACTCTACCGTAGAGGCCTGATTGGTGGAGGGCTGCAGAGATGGTTGTTCTTCTGGAAGGTTCTCCTCTCTCCACAGAGAAATGCTGGACTTCTGTCAGAATGACCATTGGGATCTTCTACACCTCCCTGACTAAAGCTCTTCTCCCCCGATCACTCAGTGTGGCTGGCTGGAGGCCATTGTGCTCGTTGGGACCTTTAATGCTGCAAAACATTTTCTGTACCTTTCCCCAGATCTGTGCCTCGATACAATCCTGTCTGGGAGGTCTACATACAGTTCCTTGGACTTCATGGCTTACTTTGTGCTCTGACATGCATTGTTAACTGTGGGACCTTTATATAGACAGGTGTGTGCCTTTCCAAATCATGTCCAATCATATGAATTTACCACAGCTGGACTCCAATCATGTTGTAGAAACTCAAGGAAATCTCAAGGATTATCAGTGGAAAGTAGATGCACCTGAGCTCAATTTTGAGTTTTTATTTTTTTATTTTTAATGAATTTGCAAATATTTCAAACAAACTGCTTTCAAGTTGTCATTAGGGGGTATTGTTTGTAGAATTTTGAAAATCAAGTTCTATGTAAACCTTTAGTGTATTGTTAATGCACTTGCACAATGCACAACCTACTTAAAATCATGTTTCCTGAATAGAGATAATAGAAAATGTTGTTTTTGCATCTTTACATTGATTTATGCTTTATCTTGAGAAACAAAATCCATGTTCATAGTCAGAGTGAGGACAGTTCCATTAACATATGTAAGGTATTACCACTATAGTCAAATTACCAAAAGGGAATTAATAACCATACTTTAATCCAACTACACTTTATTGCCAAAAGTTTTCGCCTGCCATTACATGCACATGAAGGTTAATGACATCCCATTCTTAATCCGTAGGGTTTAATATGGAGTTGGTCCACCCTTTGCAACTATAACAGCATCAACTCTTCTGGGAAGGCTGTCTACAAGGTTTAGGAGTGTGTTCATGGGAATTTTTGACCATTCTTCTAGAAGAACATTTGTGAGGTCAGGCACAGATGTTGGACGAGAACTCTGGCTCGCAGGGTCTGCTCTAATTCATCCCAAAGGTGTTTTATTGGGTTGAGGTCAGGACTCTGTGCCGGCCAGTCAAGTTCTCCACACCAGATTCACTCATCCATGTCTTTATAGACCTTGCTTTGTGCACTGGTGCGCAGACATGTTGGAACAGGAAGGGGCCATCCCCAAACTGTTTCCAGTTGGGAGCATGAAATTGTACAAAATGTCTTGGTGTGCTGAAGCATTAACAGTTCCTTTCACTGGAACTAAGGGACCAAGCCCAACCCCTGAAAACAACCCCACACCATAATCCCCCCTCCACCAAACTTTACACTTGGCACAGTGCAGTCAGGCAAGTACCGTTCTCCTGGCAACCGCCAAACCCTGACTTGTCCATCAGATTGCCAGACAGAGAAGCGTGATTCGTCACTCCAGAGAACACATCTCCACGTCTCTAGTGTCCAGTGGAGGCGTGCTTTACACCACTGCATCTGACGCTTTGCATTGCACTTGGTGATGTCAGGCTTGGATGCAGCTGCTCGGCCATGGAAACCCATTTCATGAAGCTCTATATGCACTGTTCTTGAGCTAATCCGAAGGCCACACGACGTTTAGAGGTCTGTAGCTGTTGACTCCGCAGAAAGTTGGCGACTTCTACACACTGTGCTCCTCAGCGCTAACCACTTACCACTATGTGGCTGAGTTTCTGTTGTTCCCAATTGCTTCCACTTTGTTATAATACTACTAACAGTTGACCATGGAATATTTAGTAGTGAGGAAATTTCACAACCGGACTTATTGCACAGGTGGCGACCTATCACAGTACCACACTTGAATTCACTGAGCTCCTGAGAGCGACCCATTCTTTAAAAAATATTTGTAGAAGCAGTCTGCATGTCGAGGTGCTTGATTTTATACACCTGTTACCATGGAAGTGATTGGAACACCTGAATTCAATGATTCAGAGGGGTGTCCTCTCTGTATATCAGTTTTTCTGAAACATGACAATCACACTGCTTGACATTGCATGCCAGACATCTAACATGCTTTTCTCCGTCTCTTCCAACTACAAAAGTCCCTAAGTTTATAAGTAAACCTTTGCTGTTTGACTTGAAACTACTGGAATATGAATGGACAAGTCCTACAACCAACGCATGGAAACTTCATTGTAGATTCTGCTCTCGATCTTGTTTCCAGGGTTGAGCCTCGGTACCTCAGAAAAGTTATTCCGGGTGACGGAGCTCTCACCTCTCCTGTATTCAGTCTTCACACTGAGTATCGGCGGCTTACTGGCCTTTGGTTTAGGCTTCTCAGAGTTCCTGCTAGTCTCCCGAACCTCCAGCCTCACATTATCCATATCAGGGATCTTTAAGGTACTTTTTAACTCTGTTTGTAGAACAACATTATTTTTTCTGTTTGTTTTTTGAAACAGTCTAAATAAGCCAACAAATCTAGAGAGCCGTGATGCCTTTTGGTTCTTAGAGGGGCTTCTGATATACTATACTAGAATTTTATCAGTAAAAATTTAGAAACTGTCACTCTAAGTTAAGACATCTTTAATCTAATTGGATGTGCCGTTCTGCTATTGCTAAAGATCTGAGCACTTGTCTCTATTTCATGTATCCAACAACATTTGTGCTACATAAAGAGCATTATGTCTTTGTAAAGCCTCATGGGGCTGCAGTCTTCTGGTCTTGTCCAGACCTATCTAATAAACCCTTTCTTTGGTTCCTTTTAATGCCTTGTTTTCCTGTAGGAGGTGTGTACCCTGTTTTTGGCAGCAGCTCTGATGGGAGACAAAATGAGCATGCTTAATTGGCTAGGATTTGCCATGTGTGTGTGTGGCATTTCATTGCATGTGGGACTCAAGACATATTATTCCAAAAGTAAGTGTTCAGTTTATTGTTATTGTTTATTATACTGTTTATAAAATGTAATGGCAATAACATATCAAGAGTCAATAAAATATTTACAAAATCCCTTCCAGACATGAATTGTAGAATATAATATTTTTCATTTCGAAAGTTTTTGCCACCGACAGGCACAGACTGTTATACGAGGTGTCTAACAACATCATGTAAAGCAGAGAGGAGTTTGTTGTGTATGTAGAGGAGCTGCTAGCAAGACTTTATGTCCTAACGATACTCCAGAACATCAAACTACTCTCTCCAACTTTGTCTCACGTTTCCACTGCCGTCTTCCTGCAACAACTCGCCTCGCACAAGATTTCAGAGCGAAAATTGTCCTTGAGCAAGACTTTAGTTTCTGGCTAAAAACAACAGGTTTCACCGGGATGTCTGAGAGATGTCTGCCACTTCGCTGAAAAGTCCAATCTCAAGCTTCAAGTTTCCACATTAGACTATGATTGGCTTCCAAAGTAGTTATGATGTCAGAAAATCCCGCTTGTACATGCACGTCTTAAAATTTACGGTGAAGAGGGAAACTCCCCCGTCAGCAGATTAATGTGTCTTCTAGTGTCAAACTCTGCACATACTGCACATCATTCTGAACAGTGAGGCTCAAAACATCAACTCACAATAAGCAATGTGTAAATGTTTAAATCACTTAAGACGTGGTGATAATGTTGAAATGTCAATTTTGTGATTTTTTTTCCCCTCCATCAGATAAGGGCCCATCTTTAAGGCAGCTCAACAGTAAGAGCCCCGAGCTGGAGTTACCGTTACTGCGGCAGAACGGAGACCAAAGAGAGGATTCGGCTGCTGATGACGAAGATGAGGAACAAGAAATCACTCTGCACTGACATCTCTGGATACAGGCCAATGAAGTCAAGACTGTCTTTATACTACTCATTCCTTTACAACTCTTCCATCAGATGGTATGAACAGTGATGATAAAGCTTTAGAGTTTCCAAAAAGTATGTTTGGGGACACGCTGCCACACAAAGAGGGAACAGCCTCTTCAAATCCCTTCTTCCACCGATCATGTCTTCAGGCCAGGCCAGGGCAGGGCATCATTCTCAGCTGTACATTAACTGTGGACTTGACACAAGCTATGATATTTGGCCTGAGGGGGGATTCAAACATGTAGCTGATACATCCAAGTGTCAACAAAGTATGATGTATGGAGAGAGAGTGTTACAGCTTTAAAGGGATACTTTGACACTTTCAATTGTAGTGTCATTTTTCTTTGCTTAATCCTTGTCACACCATGGGAATGCTTTAATATATATAGCTATATACGTGTGTGTGTGTGTGTGTGTGTGCGCGCGCGCATTTAACATTAATAGCATTCTGTGACACAGGTCTTGTCAGAATAAGCTGTTAGGAAACTAAAGGACAATAATAACTCTTTGATGAGGATACAAGTGTCTGGTTTAGGAAAAATCCACTAGAATTTAAAGTGTCCAGCTTGTGTGGGAACTGCAGTAACCTAACTTCAGATAACATTATTTCTTTCCCATAAGTATGTATCCTGATTCCCAAGAAAAGAACATCAAGTTATTTTGAGTAAAAATGAGAATAATAGTATAATAATAATAACAGTAATTCCTCCGATGTATATTTTTGCAAATGACTTCTGTTCTTTGTGTGAGTTATCAAAACTGACAATATAATTTAAAACAAATAGAGCATTGAGGTTTGATTAATTATTAATGTAAATCTGCAGGGTTTTTCTCTTTAATAACTGAATAATTGTTTGGTCTAAAAAATGTCCAAAAAAACACAAATGTTGCTGACTAATTGACGTCATCTCTATGTTATCTTAAAGTTGAGGCTTGAGGCCATGTGAAATTGAAAAAAAAAAAAAAAAAAAACTACATCAAGCAACATGAGTCAGAGCCCTGTATAGACATGAAGAGTTGAACAGACACTTTGGGTGCACTATTACAAAGGTCAGAATGATTCGGTGGCAGAAAGGCACTCTGAATGTGTTTTGTGGTGTATGTCTGTCTCAGTATGGTCAGATTTAAACTGTTTTAACTGAGAAAAAGCATTCAATTTAAATCAAGTAATGTGCTACAGGGTTAAAGACTATGTAGTCAATCTAAAATGAATGTCTGTCATTTCTATAGAGATGTGAAATTACCTTAATGTACCTTAATGTGCCTAATATCCCAACGGTCTAGGAGACCATTTTAAAGAGCTATTTTCAAGTTGAATCAGTGAATATGTAGCTGAAGTGCTTGAGTTGAAAGCCATTTAACTAGAAAAGAGTTTTGAATGTTTTTGTCATGATTTTCTGTAAAATGCTGCACTGTTGCAAAATATTTCCAAATAAAGTGAATAAAAAGGTAAAAATGACACCTCAGAATAACTCTATGTGCAATGCTAGTATGTGTAGCACACTTTAACGTGTAATATCTGCCTTCTTCATTATCAACTTAGATTTAATTGCGTTCCTGGGCATCCATGTGATCACAATGATTAAGGAGCTATCATGGTAGTAGTTGAGTTTATTTACACTCCAGCAGGGAGCACAGGTCTCTCGAGGCCTGGTTCAAATCTACTACTAATCAAATACTCCTACATTCATGCCTGGAAAATGTACTTCCAAGAGCATTAAATTATTTATGCTCTTACTTCCTCAGAGAAATCCTTTACATTTAAAATACTGGCCTAGTGTTTTATTGTGCAGTGCACATTTAAAAATTGATGTGTCTGACTTGCAGACAAAACAAATAACTTACCAACCCTGCAGCTGGAACAACCTGCCAGCCTCAGTGGACTTACTTCTAGTTCAGTAAATGGCACGGGACACGCACGTTCCTAAGGGGCAGGTACACCAGTGCACTGACTCGGTGGGGCCCTGAAGAAGTTTTATAGCCTTCTCTGGAGTACCACGCCCATGCTGGAGCAGCAGGAGGGCCGTGTTTCTCGGATTTCACCCAGAGGAGTTCAGATACAACCTGATGCGGGGAGCTGGCTTCACAGTTTAGCGGAACTGGCGCGTGTTGACATCCCACCTCTGGAATGCCGTGTGGAGTCTGTCCAAAGGGATAGCAGGCAGGTAAGACCTCACCTGGCTCCTCTGACAAGGCGAGAAAAAGCTGTTGTAACGCTTTGGTTAAGCACAGTCTTTGTTGGTGGCGCTCTCTAAGGCCTGTTTTTTCGGGTAAACGTCTGAAGTAGGCTAATGTTACAGCTTGACAGTGATAGCTTGATATTCGCCGTCCTTTGTTCGAAGCTGTTGTAGAATAAAGCTCGCACGAGGAAGGGCCAGTTCACTTGCTGCCTCTTTGCGAAATATATACACATTGAAAAGTGTCAGAATTACAGTTATATAATAAAATCAACATAAAGTAAAATTTCTTGCATTTCTAACACTAGCGGCTAATTGCTTTTAAATCACTTGCATTTCATGTGCCTGTGACTGTATTCACCACCCACTGAACCCTTGACCTTAAAAAACGGTTTCTGGAGTCACCTTCACCTTGTTGCACCTTTTTTATTCTATTCCTTCATCAGTAGTTCACCTGGGTACTTGCAGGGTTCACTGGAGTTCACGTTATTCTGCGGTGGAGTCATTTCCTGGTGAGGTCAGTCCAAGGGCAGTAAATGCATCAGTGAATATGTTGACATTGATTAGAGACCACTTTAATCTCACTGTAGCATGGTAATCTACAGGCTCTGGGAAGTCAGAACAACATCAGCGGTAGATAAGTAATTTTATCTATTCATATTGAATATTCCATGCATGTTCTCCCGGGGCCGCGTGGGTTCTGTCCTCCCACCATCCACATGCGGGCTAGGTTAATTGGTGTCTCCCTCCCGCGAGACCCTGTACACAGGATAAGCGGTTGACGATGAATGAATGCATATATATATATATATATTCCATAGACAGCTCAACAAATGTTTTTTTTCTCCCCTACCCATAGAGAAAAATACGCCTCTCTGGGCTCTCAGTTTGGCACAGTAATGTCAGCATTATGGCCTATGTCATGTCAATGTCATGTGTTGTTAAGTTAAAGTGAACCACCGACTAAATGTCTACTGCATACGCTGAATGGGTTCATTCAAAAAATTCGGATAACTCAAAACATCAATGGTGGTAAAACTGACAAAGAGGCACTCAAGTTCAAGGCTGTTCTGATTTTGATTGCTTATGCAACTTAATTGCATCCACCCATAGAGAATTAGAAGTATAAACTCAGACTTGGCAACATTCAGGCAAGTAGGTACATGTGAAACATGAGAAAACACACAAAAAAAGCAGTATAGTTACGTCATATACTGCACATGATGACTGTGTTTCAGGTGGTTAGAAAAGCAGGCTGGAAGTTTCTCTGAAACTTCCTTAAGTGGCGGCCTGTCTAATCATGAGGTATATTTAAAATACAAGTAGAAAGCTTGGACAGGAGCTCATGAAAACATGAATTAAAGCAAACAAATAAAGCTAAGATCTAACGTGGAATTAAATAGATTTAACATTTAAAAAAGTAACATCCAGCATTTTATTGATGTGACAGATTTTAGTGTTGTCTTTTAAAAACTTGACAACCAACAAATAGTGTGAAATGATTCTATGTTGTTACATGACACAAGAGCGTTTTAACAAACAGCGTGATTCACATTCAACTTTTTCAGGTCTGCTCATTATGTTGTCAGTAAAGCTGCTTGCTCCGTTTCTCTTCATATTTCTCTTCACCTGCTCTTATATCATTTTCACAGTTTGATGCTGAAACACTATTTGTTCTAAACACTTATAGCACACTCAGTCACAGGTCTGTGAACTTCAATAGCTCAGCTATTATACTGGAGAACAATGTTCTTATTCACAAAGCACAAATGCCAGAGATTTGACCCTTGTTTTTTTTAAAGAGCACTGAATTTAGAATAATTTTCATGCAGTTTTCCTGTGTATTTCTAAGAGCACAATTATCTTTTTGTTGGAGTCAGGCCTTTGAAATATAAAAATGAGCTGTGGTCATTTAACGTTTTGATTCATGACCCCCGAAATGCAAAAATACCCCGTCATGATGTCCTTATACAGATGTATTGTAGCAGAGTGGAAACATTGGATTTGTTCATGAGAGAATAAGAATCATACATTCTAATTATTTAGCATGTGCAGTCAAAGGCTCATATAGTGTACTGTTAAAGGCGTATTAGTTTTATGGCCTCTTTAAGTGCTGTGTGTTTGTTAATATTACAGCCCTGTGTGTGTCATTAGCTGTGTGAAGTCAGAGGGTCAGTAATGGGGACAAGCACCAAAGCACCTGTAGTCTGAGTCAGCCATAAAAGAGTTCCCATGGGAAACATGCTATGGTGGCATGAAACCTGTTCAAAAACTAGTGAATCCTCCCAGAAATCTACTATGTCTGAATATTTTACTATTTTCACGATTGATTAATGTGTTGATTGTTTTCTTGATTAATTGTTTAGTCTAAATATATATAGTGGTTATTTTCTTCCTGTTGCTCGTTTGTGCCTTTTACTATTTTAATTCTTTGTGAATGTATAACTGCTAGATGTATGTTTTGTAAAATAGTTAGATAACATGTGGATGAGCCAGATGTTTGGCAAAACTAAACTAATTAAAAGTAACCGTAGTGATGAATGCTGCAAGGTGACATATTCTAATTCCTTGTTTGATCTGACCAACAGTCCAAAACCCAAAGATATTCAGTTTGCTCTCATGTAATAAAAAAAGAAAAGCAGCTAATTTTCACATTTGAGAAGCTGGTACAAGTAAATTTTTCAAATTCTTGCTTGAAAAATTACTTAAGTGATTACTCGATTATCACAATAATAATTCTTGATGGTTGCTCTGCTGCTCCACTTTTGGTTGCCTAGTTGGCTTTGACATCGTTGGTTTGTTTTTACTTGATATTCGAGCTATTTAATGGAGACTGTTTGACTCTACTGAGTCAACTGACCACAGTATATATAAGAAATACACTTTCATATAAATATGAGTGAATGAAAGGGTGAATAACATATTATATATTTATAGCATTGTTTTTCATGTTTCTAGGCCCCACTCATGTCTCCTCCCCTCCATGTTTCATCATCATCATCATCATCATCTTTCTGGCTAATGCTGTGTTTCCTGCTCAGTGTCCTGCTGCTGCCCCCAGTGGTCCATGGCCAAGGTAGAGAACATTTCATGACCATTATAACCATGAAGTTACTACTGATAGAGGAAATGTGACATACACCGCTTGATGGTGAAGATGCACATGCGTCTTTCAGCTACTGTACAGATTTGTTGCTAAGTGGCACGAACAAGAGTACTTCCTTTAAAATTTACTCTTGGGTACGAACGCCCTTTAGTGGTTCAGATCTGTCGTACCAGTTGTGTACACACCTTTTAAATATGATACAGTGCTGAAATACAATACATGACTGAAACAAATTGAATGCAAAATTAATATTCTGTTAACTTATCATTATCATGGTTTGCCAATTCAGTAAGAGGATTTTTAAGATTTTATGATTTATATCGGAATATTTCAACACAGCAATACCTGCTTTTCAGTATGTATCTGACTGTCACATCCTCTCATATTAATGATGGACCACTTTGCATCAGATTTCTGACTGCAGGAGCCGAAGCTTCACGGTGGGAAATCTTCTCTTTTTGTTCTTTCATAGCATTTTTGTGAATGAAACTCGCCCACAAACAAAGTGGAAAGTGGCTTTTAAGGGTTGATTATGCTCACACAGAGACTGTACTACTTGACAATTAAATAGCATTTATTTATTTTGAAAAATGTGATTTCTACTAATGAATAGTACAAATATAAACGTAATAAATTAAATAAATATATTTTCTACTGCTGGTTTCTAAGAACAATACATCTAAGTTCAGTGCTTTTAACCTGCTTTTTAGAATTTCTCTATTTATTTTATGGTTACTTTATGCTACATTTCACAAAAGAAACAATCAGTGTGACTCAATGGGCTTATTATTTCAGTGCTGAACTAAAGAGTGATGGTCACAACCAGCTGCTTGTACTCAACAAATCAGGGAGTACAACACAGTCTCTGTATTTGTCTGCATATCTGCCCGCCTGTGTGGAAAAGTTGTTGTTGTTAGTGGGTCTGTTAGACCTTGACCTCAGTCTCTCTAAATCCCTCTAAATCAGACCCAATTTGATCTTCTGCCAGGCACCGAAGAAGATGAGGATCCTCAAGAGGCCCCTGGCCCAAATACACACCCACATGCATGCATACATACATACATGCTAGTCAGGAAAGGATGTGTTGAGTGCTGAGGGTCATACGTCCACAAAAGCAATAAAGACAAAGTTCTGTGATTCATGCTGTTCGTGTCTCCTCTGTCTTCTTTGTTTCCGTTTTCTCCCTCCCCCTCGTCTTCCTCTCCATCTATTACCCCGTCACATACTACATACAAAACCCTGACACACTGTAACTCTGTGACGTTCCTTTGACATGACCTTCAACCCTCCAGTCCCCAACCAGCGTCCTGTTCCTGTTTCTATACCAGACCAGAGGACAGGGCATGCTTTGACGGATGGAGGGGCAGCTGGAGAGAGGGATGGATGGAGGGTGGGAGGTTAGAAACATGAAAGACACTGCTTGTTGGGAAACCCCTGCTGGAAATTATGTAGATTAGATCGAAACAAAAGATGGATTTGATTATGGGAGAAGGAAGTGAGAGGAGATAGGCCGTCTTGGCGATCAGGAGGAATGAAGAAGGTTTCACAATTTGTTTCTTTGATCTTTGAAAAGCCTGTAACTGTCATGCTCTCCCACTTCTCTTGACCCAAATCCTTTCCTACATTTTAAAGCCAGATTTGTTTTCCCTTTGTCTATGTGAATGTCAAGGTCGACTTAAGCTGACGGTCCTGTCAGAGGACAGGCTGCAGATGAAATGGAAGGAGGCGGATGGACCTGTTCAGGGCTACAAGGTCCGAGTGAGGCCCATCTCAGGTGAGACTTTCCTGGCAGTGCTGAAAGCAGTCAAGTGTGAAATTTTCACATAAATAAAATTACTTTATAACATGGATTAACAAAACAGGTTTGCTCTAACCTATGGTATATTCAGTTTGCCAAAGCTAAAATATGCATTTACAATAAATAGAAATGTCAAGATATATGGTACTACTAGTTTTCTAGACATTTGAGGAAGCCAGTTTGTGCAGTATTTGGAATTGCTACAGTGCACCATCCTCACAGCTCATTTGTAATTTTCACAAACCTAACCATCAAAAGTTTGATATATGTAAAAGTTTCCTGTACCGTGGAAAAATAACACTCAAACTTCACAGCACTAGAGCAAATCCCTGCAGGCAGGTTCAGGAGCTCCTTATCCTTAGAGCCAATTAGCCAAAGTCTATTTTGAATGAGTAATTTGCCATATTTTAAAGGTCAGGGGAAATCTGTTACATGACTGTGAAACAATTATGTCACAGTTGGACAAAGCAGAAGTGCACTGGGTAAGTGCCTGTATGATATGTCTTTTACTGAGTCATGCCTCCATCTTCTCCTTACTGTGAAATGGTTTTCTGAATAATCAAAAGTTTATAATTATAGACTTAGGACAATGTGCAGGCCAAAGCATTGCCTCTCTCTGAGTGAGATACGCAATTATATATATGTGTATACATGTAATGTATGCACACCCCATGTATAAACTGACTGTTTACAGTCAGGATGCTTTCTATTACTGCTCTATAAAGTCCTCATATCATGCATTCATAATTAGTTGTCTATGTTGATACTTAATAATGTACTTGCAATCTGTCCTCCTCCGTGAAACTGATAAACGAAAGAAAGCTAATAAAGTAAGTTAAAGCCTTTAATGATCATTTTATCATGTATAGGGAAATTAGAGTTTTCATGTGCAACAAATTCAATCACACTAATTATTACTGTTGTAACTGAGCAAATTGCACTTCAGTTACATCCTGGACAGAATATTGGATTCAAACTTGTGATAAAAAGATTTGCATTGTAATCATTCACATAAATTACACCTTCTCGGAACAGGATAAAACAGCTCTGCAACTCTCCTGGATCACGGTGGAGACGGGATTAATTTAGACTAGGGAAGCTGATACAATGCATTAATTTTTATTCCAAGAAATGTGTCACTCTGAGAAAGTTAAGTCAAGTATAATAACGTTCCTTTTTTTTGATAAGTATGGTGAAGAAGTGTCTCTATTTATGGCTAAACTACTGAGTGACTATTGCAAAGGGTGTAGTACATAAGTAAATGAGAGTCAGTTTGGACACAGTTTGGATTCTCTGGTTTTGCAAACATGGATGCCATCATAAGCATCATAAGTGGGTAGCAACAAAAGAAAACAGAAAAGAAAAAAAGATTGCATTGCAACATCAGATGAAATGCTTGGTGATTTATTTCCCTTCATGTTCTGGAGAAATCTGGACGGATTTATCAAAAGATATCATAAAAGGTGTTAAATTCAATCCCAATCGGATCATAAACTAACATATATAGTATAATACTAAGACTTGATTCCCCCTTCTATAGTTCGAAGCAGCACATAAATGTGGTGTGAAAGTGTCTTTCATCTCAGTGTAATCCAGATTGCCATGAATGTGTCAGCTCTCTAGCTTCACAGGTGATGGCTTGGATAAGAATGCAGCCCTGTCTCCTTCACATCTGTGATTCTTCCTGCCCCTCTAACGTTTCCTTAACATTGTTTTCTCTCCGTCACCCTCTTATCTCCACACTGTGCAGCTAAGCCCAGGCACGTCTAAAAGAGAGACGTAAGGGGGCTTAGAAGAAGAATTCAGGCCAGCACAAGACCTGAGGTAAAGGGTCTGGAAGTTTTGGGGGACGAGTAAGAGGATGGATAGGTGATGTAGATGTGATAAGGGAGGGGGGGTAGTGGTCTGGAAAATGCATTAAGAAGAATTGCAGAAGGACAAAAGAGGAAGTGGTGTATCATTTGTATAGAGAAGAGGAAGAGGTTGAGGACCAGATGGAGAAGACAAACCTTCAGGAAAAATGTGAATACAGTTTGCATTCAATGCTCATTTTTATTCTTTGGGTTATTCACGGATAGAAAAGATGCACTCCACATTTCGCTCTTAAGGTTTCTTTCGATCAGTCTAATCAGACAAGAACTAGGAAAAGTGTGTATAATCTGGTAAGGTACTTCAGCAGCTGTTGGAGCAGGTTGTGCATCATGATACAGTATATGATCTATGCCAATGTAAAAAATTACTTTTCAGATTAGAACAACTCCAGTTAGATCTAAAGTATTTCTGCAGCATGACATTTAGACTTCACTTATTTATTGCTTACATGCTGACTTTAGACCCTTAAATTCTTGGGGAAATTGTTTGCAGGAACGGATCTCACCCAGGCATCCAAGGCCAGTAGACTGGACAGGGATGGCCATCTGGGAAAAAATATTCTGTTACAATAAAATGAGAGTTACTTTTACAATACAAAGAATGAGGTTGAGACAAAATATAAATAGTATCAAATGATATGAGAGCAAGAAGACAACCTAGGCTGTGCTGTATTTTTTTATTAGTATATTATAGGAACATTTACACATTCAGGGAACAAGTTAAAGGATAAAATGATGAAGTAATATGAAACTTAGCACAAAAGTTCTTGACTGCAAGCAAGTGGTTAAACACTCTCAAACAAATGATTGGACTACTTACGATGACTCATTTGACATATTTGATGTTGCTGATGATTCTACTTTGTTTGGGTTCAAGATCAGTTGAATCAGCATATACTGTAGGAGGGAGGTGTCTGATCTTGTAAGATGGTGCAGCAAGGATAGCCTTCAGCTTAATACTTGAAAAACTAAAGAGAAGATTGTAGACTTAAGGAGAGGGAAATGGGGGAAACTACCTCTTGAAATTGTCGGCAACCAATATGAAAAAGTTTAAATTTCTGTGGCGCTATAATAACCTGAAATGGCTGGGCTTCTGTACTGACTACTGCTGGAACAAATGCATTGGACAATAGTTAAGACTGCATCTAAAATTCCTTGTCACTGCCTCCCATCTCTCTCTCCATAAAGTTTGGCCTGACTAAAAGGCTCGGACCATGGTTAGACATGACTCTCACCCAGCAGCTAAACTCTTTCAGGAAATGTCTTCTGAGAGGAGGTACTTTGTACTTTGTTTTAAATCTGACCGATTTGAAAGAAGTACATTCCCTGAAGCCATTTGACTCTTCAATTGTGAACCTTTGATGTATATTTTGGCTTTAGCTTATGGTATTATTTGTAATTATTAATGGGGTTTTGTGTAATATTAATTTAGGTTATCAGACTCTTGAAACTTTAGTTTTTAATGTATCTTTGTATGATATTATGTTTAATGTACATGAATGATGGTTTTATTAGAATGCTGTGTTGATTGTCTTCAGGTTACAGGTTGTCTCCTACTCAGTTGATTGAGATCATTTCTAAACCGCAATGCTTGTGTTTTTCAGAGGTGCCACAGCCAGAGCTGATGCTGACCACCACACGAGGCCGGGCAACGGTGGCAGGATTGGACTCCAGTCAGGAGTACGCCCTCCAAGTCCTTGTGCTCAATGGGACGACAGAGAAACTTCTCGCAAAGAGACGATTCACTAGTAAGAAACAAATAGAACAAATAGCCAAGCATTTGTTGTATTGTATGTATAATGGCATTTGATAGCAGACTCGGCTATGTCAGAGAATGATGGTGAGTGTTTGAAGTTTGGTGGCAGTACTTTACTTTGAGGTTGAACAATTTAAGATGTGCCTTTCAGCTCTGGTAAATTATGTGAATATAAAATTTTGCTGTAGCATATATACTTTTTTTTTTTTTTTTTACCAACTCATAAACGAATGCAGTAAAAAGTAGGAAGCTGGTTTATGAAGTGAGCAGGCGAGCTTGACAGAGATGAGAAACATGAAGTTTTGGATAGAAATAGTTGCAGAGTTTGAGTTCATCAAGAGGTAGGAGGTAGGTTGTTCATGTGTATGAGTGAGAGTGAGCAAGGCTGCACAAATATATGGTCAGTTTTAGTAAAACGTTACGTGCAATTCATGCATTTTTTTCTTCAGATTAACAGGAACTCACAAAACATGCCACAGTTTTTGTGGGGTTGAACAAGAGACAAAACTCCACAGGTATGATATGATGCAAAACAATGTCTAGAGATGAAAAGAATACTATTGGCCCTGCTGTTGACTCTACTGTGAGATAACACTGGCAGAACAGCAGTTGGGGTGGTTGATGGTGCAGCGGATAAGACACATGCGTTCGGTGTGGGAAACCCGGGTTTGATTCTCATTGTGATGTGTCCCTGAGCAAGACACTTAACCCCTAGTTGCTCCAGAGGCGTGCGACCACTGACGTATATAGCATAGGTAAGTCGCTTTGGATAAAAGCATCAGCTGAATGAGTAAATGTAAAATCATATTATAAGAAGGGGTGCATTTTTGACATTCCTACACTTCCTTGGAGTGTGCAGTGGTTCTCGAAGTCCCCATCCCATCAGACCAAGTAGACGCATAAGCAAACACACACACAGAGTGGGTAAAAATGCTACTCTAGCCAGATTACAGGCTGAAAGCGGGTTTTGTTTGAACTCACTGTGTATACTTACATGTGTGTTCCTAGGCTGTAAATCTGCCCACCAACCCTTATTTATCTGTGGCTTACAAAGACGACCTTGCCAGCCAAATGTCAATAATGCCTTTCTAACCCACACTGTGTGGACGGAGCAGCTTGCACAGAGGAGAAGGACTGTTATAGTTGAGTTTCCTGGTAATTCCAGAGAAGAAAAATGGTAGGTTGGGGGCATTTTGATGAAGCGCCACCTATGTTTGGAGGATTAGCCTGAGCGTAGTAATTGGCATCACATTTTTTCAAACTTATTGTCCCCTCAGATTATTTCAGACATCTCTGTCTCTCACTCCGATGCTGTTATTTCCTGCGGCAGGACATTATTAGTGACCATCACAATCCATCACGTTAAATGACAATAAAGCTTTCTGATTTCTCCTGATTTGTGAGCCCCTTTCAATTTTGACATTTTATTGTTACGACTCTGATTATTTCCTGGGCTTCATATTGGATTGTAAAATATGTGAAGGTAGCCCGTGGTTGCTTGTGAACCGTGCTATTGATAGTAGGTTACTGTGTCGAGTCGAGCATGTCCTGACAGGTCTGAAAAACATGCAAACTTAGAAATTCGTAACACCGGCTGTCATGCTGGAATGATGGCTGTCTGGGAATTCCTTCCTGATCCGTCTTCGCCTTTCCCATCTGCTTTAACCCCCTCTGGGCCCAGCACTTATTTTGAGCCGTGCAAGTGATAGTAGGTTACTGTGTCGAGGTAATTCTTACTTCTGTCGAAATTTCACCCTCAATTTGCTGTTGTGGAACTTGACTCTTAACTCCAGGCAAGGATTTGCCAACAGGGCCCCGTGAAGCAGTTAAGCCAGAGAAGAAAATATAACATGAAAGAAGCTCTATCGTTCCATCTTTACTATTAGCATTTTCACTTTTATCTTGCTGATCTCAAACCTACCCAGCACTGAAATCCAATCTGCAAATATGTATGTTGTCCAGATCAGTCATGCTGTTACATCATTAGCCCTGCAGTACTTTTACACTAAAAACAGGGCAATGCCTCTATTTGACAAAAACAAATGTGAGTTATTGTGCAACCTGAGCCTAGTAGAGACACAGTCGTGTGTTTTAAAGTGTCATTGGTTTTTGAAAATGTATTCGCTCTGGATAAATATACATATATAAAACTGTTCAGTGCTAGTCTTGGCCTGCTCAGCACATTATGTAGGTATTGCATTAGGATTTAAAGGGGCTTCATATGTGCTGTGAATTGGTATGACTACAGTTAATTTATAAACATGCATACACATTTTGATGTAGCGTTTTTTATAAGATTTGACTCTCTAGAAGGTATCAGATTCCCTGCACCACTGGCAGTAATCTTATATGAATTAGCAAGAGAACTCAATTGTGATTCCCCTAGCTGCACTTTCTCTCTTTCAGTGGAGGGTCTGCGGGAAGAGGAAATGATCCGCAGTGGTAGCCGAGAGCAGAAGAAGAAGACGTTGCCAGGCGGGTCAGGATCAGGTGATCTGGACGATGCAACAGAGGCTCTGGTGGGCCTGCCAACGATTCTGTATCCGGACCCCACCACCACTGCTGCTGCCACAACAGGTAGCACATGTAGTACTAGTCGAAAATAGCATTACATCTACACACACACTCCCACACATCTTGGTGTGAGTACAGTGTGGTGACTTGGGTCCTGGCAAAATAAGATTACAATAAGAGGTGCACAGTTAGCTCACCTGGTAGAGCGTGCGTCCTACGTACATGGCTGAGCCCTTATTGCAGTCCACCCTGTGGCTCTTTGCTGCATGTCATCCTCCCTCTCTCCCCCGTTTCCAGACGCTATCCACTGTCCTGTCTCTCTCAAGAAAGACGCTGAAAAGCTCAAAAATATCATGATAACGTCCTAAGGGCTTTAATATAAAAGAAAATATGGTAATAGAGCTAAATGGGATAGTAGTACACTGGCTGGTAAGTTGTAAAATCTTTGGTGTTGGCTTGTTTTTAATAATTTAATCAAATAATTTAAACCTAGTCAAAATGTCTTTGAATGTAATATATTTCAGAGTAATGTACATTTCCTAGAAAAGAAGTGGTGAAACTAGCAGGCAGGAACCATAGTGGTTATAGCTGCTCTCATCTCTCTATTAAGTTTGGAGACCCAACAGCCACATTTTATGTTCAGTAGCATTGTGCAGCATGGACCAATCATGCAGTTCCATGAGATTTGTCTTTAAGGTGCTTTTGAAGATGGTACTGGGCAGAATTTCTCAAGAACATTCCCCACATAGCCAGTCTGGGACTGAAAAGAAGCTTTGAAGCTCTTACAAAACCATGATTCATTCTTCTCCAGGCAGCAAACCTTATTACTTTGTCTGTGTTGTATAATAATAATCTTGATAAAAATAATTTTATTTGTATAGCATAGCACTATGTGCTCCTCGCATGAAGTGTTTTCCAGTGCATGGAAACAGCATAAAAAAGAAAATCACTCATATAAAAGCAACAGCATAAAAACACAGTTGCAATCTAAAACCATCAATAAGGTAAAAAAAAAAACTGTACAAATCTGGCAAATGAGTAAAAATAAACTAAATCTGGTAGCAACATTTCAAAGCTGTATTATGCCATTGACTTGAACCTGGACTCTGGAACAGCTGAAAGTAAACTGTTAAATTAATCGGCAACAATTTTGAATCGATTAATTGGTTTCTGTAAGAGTAAGAGTTAAACCGCACAACATTTTGTTACATCCGATCTGTCACATCAGCTAAGTAGTGTCTCAGATTGTTAAACCCAGAAGGTTTCACAAACTGATCCTTGAGTTTTATGTTATCTCTACAGTTGAAGAAGTGAATGAATCAATTAATACAAACCTTTTTTCTGTTTGACAGTTAGGATGAGGAGTACTCCAGGGTTGCTCCAGAAATACCCACCCTCTGTTTTAGTCTGTTTGGTATGGGACATAAAAACCTACCTAAGAGCTGATCTATCTGCTCTGATCTTCCATGGCCTCTGTCATTATAAGAGAGAGAGGCACGGAAAAGTTGCCACCACATACATACAAGCAAGCCCGTACACATGTATACACTAAGTACAGTATACTGTATTTGCACACGGCTACACCAAAGCCCTTTGAGACTAATACACACACAATAATGACAGCCCAGCGACAGTAGGTGGAACACAGGAAACAGTATGTGCAATATGTTGTGATGCTGAGCAAAAGCAGTGTGCGGGATCTTCTTTTCTCAAGCAAAGCTTTCCGACACGAATATCTCCTTTGACAAGAAAAAAAGAACACAGGAAACAAAAGCTGGAACAAGATGGAGGGCAGACAGGGAACGTGGGGTTGTTTGTTTGTTAGCAATGGTTGAGGCTGTATCTATCAAGCAAATGCAAAATATATAATCTAGGAATCATAAACAATAATTTACTGTACATGCAAATGTATATACAAGAAAATAATATTTCTCTCCCTTTTCCCTTTGATGCTTTTGTATTTCAATGGATCCAGTGTCAACAGTAGATTTCCTGTCACGTTCAGCCTCAACTGGTCCCCTAAACAGTCTTTGCTTATCTTGCTGTAACCCCACCCATGTGCTTGCCATTACTTCTCTCCTCCAGAGCCCCCAGCTATAGAAATCCCCTCTCAGCTCCCTGATGAGACTGCAGAGAAAACCGCGAAAGAAAAGAGGAAGAGGAAGAAAGAGAAAGAGCGAGATCGTTTTAAGGTGGAGAATAAAGTGGAGCAGGGGACGACGCAGGGCAAAGCAGCTGAGGAGAAACCCCGGAAGACACCTTTCCCTACCCAGCCGGTTACAGGTAACCTCTGGGTAGAAGAACATGATCTATAATGCTTCTTTTGGTGACACTTACTATTTTCATGGCCCAAAACATGATGGCACTAGTTAGAACAACTCCCTTTAAGCTGCAAATTAAGCAGGTTATCATAAAGAACGTCTGGCCACCATCATCTTGGGCTCTTCTTGTAGGAGTTAAGGTACAAGAGGCTTGAGAGCATTAACTGTTGGTTTGAAATGTGATGACAGTGTTTACACAAGGGAGGGTCTGGTAAAGGAAAGGATAATGACAGGCCATCATGTTCGGCTGGAAGGCACATGTGTCCTCTCTCTCTCTCCCTCCCTCATTAGTCCAAGGGATCACATTCACATGCATGGACACTCATTCATGTTCATGTACGCACCATGTCGACACACGTTCACGCACCAACATTTTTGCACATACACCCACCTTAAGTCTGCCAAAATGCATAGAGTGTTCTGCTTTCTGATTTAAAATCAAGCATTGACCCATGTACTCACTAATATACAGATGGGTGACAAATGAAAGGAAAAAACTATACAAAGTGACTTCATAAGGAGTTGGTCCACCGTGAGCCTCCAGAACAGCTTCATTGCTCTTTGGCATATATTCAACAAGTGGCTCTGGTGACTTCAAGACTATTTGCTTCATGCTCTCTTTATTAAAAGGCATGTCTCCAAGGAAACCATTTGAATGTGACAGCAATGCAGCAGCGGACATCATGTTGTTGGTGGATGGCTCCTGGAGCATCGGACGCACCAACTTCAGACGTGTCAGAGACTTCTTGGAGGGCCTGATGACACCTTTCCACATAGGACCGAACCACATTCAGATAGGTGAGTATCAGAGAGTGGGCCACAGAATGGGTTTGATATGTCTCCTGTCCCATTCACATCATCATTCATACTGCATGCAGACTAAGGGCTAAACAGTAAGTGATCACGTGTGATGTGACCCAGACAAGCGCACTGCAACATCGATTATTATTATGACATTTATATTGTTTAGCTACTCAATTTATTGACAAGTTTTAATTTAGTTTCTGCTGATCGGTCCTCCTGTGGTGGTGAGTTATTGGTGACCACAGTCACATCAAATCAAAACAAACTTTATTGTCATATATTGTCATATGTACAGGAAACAGTTGTCACTCAGTACATTGAAATTCATATTCTTTTAATCCTCCCAGTAATATCAAACATTAATTAAACACTCTAAGACATTAATAACAAAAGAGACATAAATAACAATGTGCAAACAAACTGCATACATGTCTGCTTATGCACACATGCACACAAAATGCTATAGCAACCACCTGGAACATCCTAACAACCACTTATTAAATACATAGCATCCACCGAGAACTGCACAGCAACCAGTTTATAGTCAGCCAAAACTGTACTTTTAACTGTACTTTTTTTTACTGTTAAAGCTTTTGGCTTTAAATATTTTAGTAGCTACAATAGTAGCAACAAAATATGTAGAAAAAACAAACAAACAAGCGTACTGAACTACCTCACTTCACTTAAAGTATAACGGATTCACCTTTCCTAACGGTAAGAATAATAAAATCTTGTGTAATGATGTGTTTTTGTCCCAGGTCTGACCCAGTACAGTGGAGACCCCCGCACAGAGTGGCAGCTCAACAACTTCACCACTAAAGACCAACTGCTGGAGGCAGTAAGGAATTTCAGATATAAGGGAGGAAACACATTTACAGGTAAACACACATCACAGTTTGCACCTTCGCTACTGTTAGTGTTTCCGTGTTTAAGCCCTAACGTCTTCGCTAACATCTGTCTTTAAAATATATGCACATACTACACACAGTACGTACACAGTAGAGTAGACCTGTATCCCTCTTCCAGGCCAGGCGCTGCTCCACGTCATGGAGGAGAACATGCGGGCCCAGGCAGGGGCAAGGTCGGACACACCATTTTTCCTGGTCTTGTTGACCGATGGGAAATCTCAAGATGACGCTATTGCTGCAGCAAGCCGGCTGAAGAATGCTGGCGTGGAGATCATCGCTGTAGGTGAGACTGAAAAGACGAGAGGATGAGGGGCTCTAGAGACTAATCACATGTGTAGCAGTAACTTAGGGCTCATGTTTTCTACACACAGTCACATCCATTTCCTGCATTTCTGTGCACCATGAAACTGTAAGCAGTCAGAACTAATTTTGTTCATTCAGCCTCTAGCCTTCTCATGTTAGGCGCTCAGAGGCATTTTGTTCTTATGTTTTTTGTGCTCAGTGGGTTGAACCATTTTATAACTCTGTATTATTCAGGTGTAAAGAACGCTGATGAAGCCGAGTTAAGACAAGTGGCGTCGGAGCCTGTGGATCTGAACGTCTACAATGTCAATGACTTCCCTCTGCTCAGCAAACTGGTGGCACGACTAGTCCACATCCTGTGTGGGAGGATAGAGGACCGTGGCATCTCAAAACGTAACCTGTCCATCTGTCTATCGACATATGTATTTGAATGCAAACTACGTTTTCCTCATAGCAGGCATCACATTTTTCAAATTATGAATATCTTGTTGGGGTCTAATGTGCCGATTCCTTGTTACTGTGTCTCCAGGAATGGAGCCTGGCCCGACAGCAGACCCGGCCCTCTCCTACCCCAGTCCGACTGATCTCCGGTTCTCTGAACTGGGTTCCAGAGAAGTGAAGCTTCACTGGACCAATCCTGCAAAGCCAGTCCAACAGTACAGAGTGGTCTACCATAGCGCAGAGGGTCAGAGTCCACAGGAGGTTAGAAACGCAATTATGAATTATGACCGCATCAGCTTTGAGACATATGCACAGATAATCAAAATAAAATGGCAGATTCCAGCAGCTTCCACATTGTGATTTAACAACACACTCTTATACATATTCTGGGAGAAGTGTGCTTGATTGCCACAGGAAAAGCACTCTTCTTTCAGCAAAGCCAATGCATAAGCTGTCAGAGAGAGGACAAAAGGAGTGAAACATACCATCTTGTTTCCTCTTCAGTAAAGATTTCCCTTTTTCTCGGGTTGTAACAATGAAAGTTCTGGGACAGATCACTTTTTGGTAAATAAGATCAAATAATGTTTTAACCAAAAATGTATCAACATTTCTGTAGCTTTTTTGAAAATAACAGTGCCCTGTTGAAAATCACCTGACAGCTTAATAACTCTCTAATAGCTGAGCTTCTCAATTTTAACATACAACATTGAGTTTAAAAATGTTGTAGAATGGGGGGAGAAAAAGCAGTTTCATAAAAAACACAATTTTAATAATAACATTAAATATAATATTAAGCATAATATTAAAATGTCAAAATACGACATTTGGAGTTTTTACACGTGTTTGTTTGACTGTAAGAGATGCTCTGTGTCTAGGTGGTATTGGCCGGCTCAGAGTCCACTGTGTTGCTGGATGGCCTCTCCTCTCAGACGCTGTACCATGTGTCCATCTTCCCTGTTTATGAAGACAATGTTGGCCTGGCGCTCAGAGGAACTGTCACTACATGTAAGACTGACATCACTGCTAAATATTGTATGTTATTAGATTCATTAGTTTGTTCACACGTGTCACACGGTTGTGTTAGGCATTATCTCTGCACCTATTTTTCTATCTGATGATATTACATTTTTTTAGTGTCAATAAATCCCATGAAAAGACCAAAACCAATAATGAACTGATCCTCACAGGTATTGTTTGTGTAACCAAAGCCTGATGTATCTTATCACAAGCAGGGCACAACTAATACAGGACTAAATATGGAGGATTGAAGCTTGAATCTGAGCACTGACCATCACAACCAGCTCTTATTACAACACAATATACAAATAACCACAGGCAACGACTCCTTAAAATTATATTAGGATTTTACCACAGATCAAAGAACAACATCTTCAGCAAATAAATCACTATTATCTGTTGTCAGCAAAAATAAAATAAAAGCTTGTAACAATCAGCAGGTGTGGGCGTGTGCTTGTGAGCTAGCAAAAATATGTGACGTTTCTCTCCTCATCCTTTCTTTTCCTTTCCTTCCTGTGTCTCGTCTTGTCCCCCTCACTCAGTGGCCCTGGCCGTGCCGTCCAACCTGGAGGTGACGCCTTCCTCTTACAGCACGCTGCGAGTGAGTTGGGGTGCAGCACCTGGTGCAACACAGTACATGATCCTGTACTCAGCACTCAACCACGGAGAGCCTGATGACGCCAAGGAGGTTTGAACTGGATTTCTCTTTGTCCCTGTGAGGGGTGGGTGAGGGGGTGTGCACAAATGAGATGTATTACGCAAATGTGATTTATTATTAAAAGGAAATAAATTCAAGGCAGCAGTAACCAGGGTACTCAGCAGAAATAAAAGCGCAGCAGCAACAGGTGAAAACATATTGTACAAGGTAAGGAAGAGCCAGAATGCTACTGCTTCTGATGCCCTGTTCTTATGTGATATGTTTTCAACATATCAATTTGCTTTGGTGACAAGGCACTACACGTAGGCAAACATACAGTTAAACATAAATAAATGTAGAAATATATAAATAAGGAATAAACAAATGCACGTTAAATAAGAATAATAAAAGAATAGAGAAAAATAATACTACTATTTGCTGGGAAAGAACAATGTGGCAGATATTTGCATATGGAAAAGAATACATGACACCAAGATAAAATGACATAAAACAGTTTTTATTATTATAAATAGTACTTTGAACAAAAGCGCAGCTGATTAGGTCAGCTGTTCCAAATGTGTGTTGCCAACAGGGCAGTTGCGGAGCGCCCTCTGGTGGCAACACATGATTGAAGGATCCGTCTTCCCTCTCTCCATCTCTTTTTTCATTGCCATTTATCTGCTGTTATAAACACAGATACTGATTGATCTGCAATTAGTTCATATTAGGCTGTAGTTATTAGTCAAATACTGTTTATTGCGGACAGCAACACATTTGTCCAGTCTTAATCTGTTAAACACATCATTCTTCCCTTTTTAAAATCACATAAAACACTTCAGTAATCACAAAACAAGTAAAATCTTTGCAGTGCTTGTTGTCGTCTATATTATTAATCTAACAAACAAATCAGCAAATCTTAAGTGCATGAGCTATATAACTAGATATTATGTAATTCGGTATGAGTGTCTTACATTGTCCTGTCTCAGTTCCTCCCACTGAAGATGCAAGGAAAGAGCCAAGATCATCTGACATTATATCTTAACAGTATGTGTTTAATTAGAAACTAAACGAAACGCTTTGTAAATACACGTCTTATTACCACATGATTACTGTTTCTCTAACACACTAATGTGGGCGGAGACAATCCTAATGTAGGACCAAGTAGAGTACACATCATTATGAGAGACATGTTAACAAACCTCCACCCATGCATTTTGTTTCTGTTTCGCTGCAGGAGAAATTCAGTGCAGACCAGACAGTGGTGGAGCTGGCAGGGTTACTGCCAGCAACAGACTACTCTGTCACTCTTTATGCCCTCTATGACGAGGACCCCAGCGACCCTGTCACTGCTGTTGCCACCACTTGTAAGAAAATTATTATCATCCCTGATTTTTCACTTTTCCCTTCCCCTTTGAAATCATCTCATCATCTCTAGCACAGAAACTTCTCAATGGCACTGATAAAAAAAACACTTACACCGTTACACTAGCTAATAATATCTTTTTCATTGCCTTCATCTTCTGTGTCTTGTACTTGTCCCTTCACACAGTCCTCCTCCCACCGCCGGCGAGTATTCAGTTCCCGAAGGTCACCCACAGTATGCTGAGGGTGAGCTGGGTGCCAGGAGCCTTGGACGTCCCCGGCCACAGGATCACCTACAGCACCAACCACGGCAGTGACATCAAGCGGGTAACTTCCCAAACACACTGGGACCTTCTGTCTCCAAAACCATCCCCCGAGCTGAGATTGCATCTTTGTTCAAACAAGAGACATATCTTAAATTATTTTTAGCGACTCTTCTTTTTAGCGGCTTTGAATAAGAGAAGTAATTATAGCTATGCTTCAGTAATCTATGATATTAGTCAGTCTAAATGTAGAGAAACACACCCTTGTGGGCTGTAACATCCCTAGAAAAAAGCTTCTTTTATCATGGATCTCTTTTCAAAGCATTCTCACAAACTGCTTTGGATAAAAAAGATCATCAAGATAATTCAAACAAAGACAAGTAATGTGTGTCCTTCTGTCTCAGTGTGCTCGCAAATTGTGTTTACATACAGCCAGTTATTTTGCTAATAATGTGAATAAGAGTGTAATGTAGACAACTCAATCTACTGAGCACCTCAGCGGTCATTCAGTATGATTAAATGTGCGATGAGTTTTAAGAACATTTTGAATCCTCTGGAATATGTAATGTAATAAAAGTATATAAATCAGTATAAAAATAGGTAATAATTATTAAAAAAAAAACAACTGCAGCAACTGAAAACATACTTACTCTGCCAGAATAATACCACGTTATTATCACAAAAGCTGAAACAGCATTTTAACCATTGTACAATTCCTCTTTCATGATGAAAGGAATAGTTCAAAGCACATCCTCTGGCCTCGACTTTATGTGTTTATATTAATGATGCTTTTATAGTATAATCAGATTTGCACAGTGGCTCATGTATACACAGCTATGAGAGGCTGATTGTCATAAAATCTTCAGTCACATTAGATTCCAATGAAAGCGTTGTTTTTGTAGAAAAATGGTCCACGTAACTGCAGCCGCAGTCAGTGTCCGTCATTCATAATAAATCGGTTTCCAGGTGGAGGTAACAGGACTGAACTCCGTGCTGGTGCAGAACCTGTCGTCTCTGTCTAGGTATCTGGTTTCAGTCCAGTCTCACTACCCACAAGGCCTGTCTGCAGCTCTCACCAGTAACGTCACCACACGTAAGACACACACACACACACACCCCAAGTCTTTTATGCTTGAAGGCATCATCTTAGACTTCCTCTGATGCAGCAAGGGAGCTGTGTTTGTAACAGCACAGCAGAGAGAAGAACTTTAAATGAAATACTGAAAAGAAATTCAAAGCAGACTGTAGCCTCTTTTTTCTTTAAATTACACAATTTTCTCTCCTAGTGAAGGTGCCTTCCCCATCAGACCTCAGGGTGACTAACTTCTCAGGCAGTGATATCACCGTGCGCTGGGAGGCTGCAGCTGATGATGTTGTCTCTTACCTCATAAAGTGGATCTCCCTCAGTGGAGGAGACCTGAGACAGGTGGGGATGGATTAATGGATGGGTGGAGTGTGTAATGTGTTATATTATTATAATTTATAGTTTTCCCCTTCTGTTTATTTTAGCTGCGGGTGAGTGGTGAGAGTGAAGGGGCGATCCTGGAGGGGGTAGAGGACGATAAGGAATACCAGATCTCTCTGTCTGCACTTTATGGAGATGGCGCTCAGAGTGAAGCTGTGGCAATACGCTACAGCACCTGTGAGTCTCACACACCCATTTACACACACATTTACACAACACACACTAATAAATAAAGAATTATCAACAGATATATTTATGTCACTAAATATGAACTTGCTGTGTTTGATAAAATAAATGCTCCAGCGCACAGGAAAGAGAAGTGGGTAGCATGTACTGGATGAGCAGTGATATTCTCCACAGCTGAGCGTCAGCCACAGAAATAAAAAAAAAGAGAGAAGAGAAGATGCACTGACCAGTCCTGTGTTGAATATTGCAGCAAATTATTCACTCCTCAGTCCACATTGACCATAGCTTGGAAAATAGTCTGGTGTGTGTTCTGTAAGCACCTTGGTGGCACAGAAACTCAAACAAGACTTGTATTTATTGATTTGTCTTTCACTATTTATTGTGGACGTCTTATAGAATAGGTTTCTGTCCAAGCAGCATTTGTCCTCCCCACAGGGTTACGCCCACTGCTGTTTATTCTCTACAACAACAAATGAGACTGAGTCAGTACTAGGATAGAAACTTTTCGCTTTAGGGAAATGAATCATCACACGGCCCTGTGGTCGCTGATCTTATACAGTGGTCACTTTCTGACTTTGTAAAGATAAGCTATTTTACCTAAACTAGGCCCTCCCTTCACGCCTGCCTCTATAGCCACTCCCCCCAAACACATGTTCATGCACAGTGCATGGGCAGAGTGCGTGCAGGTGGGCAGGAAGGTCGACAGCCAGGTAGGCCAGTCAATCATTAATCATTTCAGTCCAAATGAAATGATAGTGCATGATCATTACAGTCCTGCAACAGCCACAGAGTCCTGTTTTTTATTTTTGTGTCAGAACATTTGATTTATTGATTGTTTCTGAAATAAATTGCCTACCCCAGCTTTAAGTCAAAGTAGCAATACCTCAGTGTACAAAAATACATTATGAGTAAACAGTCCAGCATTCAATACAGTATGAATTACTTAAGAAAAAGTACATACTGTAAGTAATAGCAGGAAAGCAGCAGATATAAAGTATCAAAAGTAAAAATACTCATTAAATAAAACAGCCCAATTCGGAGTGTTAATTAATCATTTATAGATTAATGTAATATCACTACTGATACTGTAACATGTGAGTAGCATTTTAATGAAGTCAAGTGGAGCGAATTTCAACAACTCTACATTCTCTTGGGTTGTTTAATCAATAATGCATCTTCATTTTCAAACAGATATGTTTTACATGTGAAATCCTAATCTTAAAGTAACTTTTGCTGTGAAATAGATGTAGTGAAGTAAAAAGTACAATATTTCCCTGAAATGTATTGAAATAGACTGATAAAGTAGAATAAAAAATGAAAATACTCAAATAAAGTACAAGTACCTCAAAATGTTAATTTGGTTTTGGATTTGAGTAAATGCACTTAGTTACATTCTACTAAAACAAAAGATATAGTATTTGATATCAGAAAAACATTATTTCCACCTTGTCCGGCCATTGTTAAAATGCAATGGAAACTGTGCAGAGCTGTAAGTACGTTGGACCTTTTATTGATGAGAAATTGAGCAATATGCATTTTTGTTGCATTAACATGAACGTAATAGTGTATTCTGTATTGCCTTTTAATGTTTAAAAAAGCACTTTTAATGTCTTCAGTAATAATGATTGTTATTGTGTTTATGGATTTTATGCTGCTTTGCTGTAAAAATGATGTCCTCTTTGGGCCAATAAAGATTTATATTAATTGTTCCTTGTATTTTGTCTCTGCAGTGTCTGGTGGTGGCCCATCCAGCGTAACGGTCTCCGAGGAGACTGCCGTCAGCTTGGTGGTCAGCTGGATACCTCCCAACGCTCATGTCCTCCAGTATCGCGTGTCTTACACTGCGCTGAGTGGAGCTGAAACCCAGGACAGCACTGTGAGTGGGCTGCAAAGGTCACCTCTTCGTCCTGCAGGACAGGAAATCATAGAGCACCTCGGGGTCACAGAGAATTCCAAAATTTGACAATTTTCTCTACAGATGGATGTCTTACTTGAAAGCTTGACTTTAAAGCTGGGTTTGTTGTCCACAGGTGTTAGTCCCAGGTGGTGAAAAGCGGGTGGTGCTAGAGTCATTACAGCCAGATACACGGTACAGTATCCTGGTCACCGCAGAGTACCGCAACAGAGAAGGAGGCAGCGGTTCAGCTCAGGGCAAAACCAGTGAGTCAAACGTTAGGACCATTCTTAAGACCATTTCTTAGAGGTTTCATACATATGGGCCCTGCTGAATACCTGAAACTCAAATGTAAAATGAGTTTGTACTGTTAAACACCTGCTGCTTGGTGTTTACTCTTATTGAAGGTCCTTGTTCTGTTTGCCTGTTCATGTGCTTGCCTTGCTGTTCAGTTCTCCTCTGGCTATTCTGTATGTGAATCAGATTTGTTTTGCCTTCCTGTTGATTGGCCTGGTCTCTGTCTCTCTCTCTCTCCAGCCAGTCTGCGGGTCAGCAGTGTGAGTGTGGTCAGGTCAGACCACTCCAGTATCTGTGTGTTATGGAGACCTGTGTCTGTGGTTGATGGATATCGTATTGTCATCCAGTCCGTCAAAGGTAATATGTTGTAAAATCTAATTGATAACTATTTAAAGTAGTGATGTGTCCTTCCGTATCGAGGCTTCGAAGCGTCTGTCGAGTAAGCCAGGATGATTTTTGTGAAGCGCGTATCGAGGCTTGTGTTGGTGACGTATGTGGTGACGTTCGAAGCCCCGCGAGCCGGTCATACCACATGACTGATTCAGGAAATGGTTCGCTGGTTTGGCGTGTGATTCGAAAGGAGCAGCAAAATGCAATAGACCCTCCTCAACATTTTGTGGATGTTTGATTTGATTTTAATTGAACACAATTCCATTGTATCTAAGGCATATTTTAAATGACTAAAATATTGATCAACTTATGTCAGAATTTCTTTGATCAAATAACTTCAAAAGTTGTGATGGAACAGGAATTCTTTTGTACGAATTAAACTGGGGGCTCTTACCCCATATTACCCTATTAATAATTTTCTAAAGCAGGTAAAATCATCTCCAAAAAAAGAAACCGCCTGAAGCCCAGCACTGTGGAAAAGTGAAATGAACAAAATGTTGTCTGTACTAGCTAATGTCACAAACCCAGTAACACATTGTATCATAAAGACAGACATTATATTAATAAGTTAATCATTTATGTATTGGCATCGCAAACATCATTCATTAATTTATTCAATTCAAAGCTTCACACACCAAAGCCGTGGTGCCGTTTTAATCCCTTTGCCTGTCCCTTTACATTTATTGTCCACTTGATGGCACACTAGAGCAAATGAAGCACCGTGAAGCTTCGGCCCATGAGTGAACCAGTTGGGTTGAATGCTTTATGAAGCTTCATCTCGCCGTCACTAATTTAAAGCTGTCTCAGAAACCACATTAACCACTGCTAATTTCCCAATTGGTTTGTATGTGTCCTGTCTGTGTGTGCGTTGTGTACAGACAAGCGGAAAAAGGAAGAAACGGTTGATGAGACCAGCAGCAGTCACTGCTTCACTGATCTGGAACCACAGACTCTGTATCGCATCAGCGTGCACTCGCTTCTCGACTCAGCAGAGGGCGCTGCCGTCTCCATTCTCCATCCAACAGGTCTGACCTGATCACAGTAACACTGACTGTATGATAGATGTGGAAGTACGTTAGCTTACCACAAAGGCTAACACCTGCATTTTGTAAATTCCCTCGTTAAACTCTAAAATGTGTGAAATATATAATTTCTATGGTGCTTTCCTCCATGAAATGTAATCAAATAGTTGTAGAAGTAACTGTGTGTGTGTAAAAGTCTTCACACTTGTGATTGATTGTCTTTACTTCCTTTTATAGCTACAGCTCCAGCCAGAATTCCCATCCATCCCCGGCTGTACCCTATCCACAACGAAGGTGACTTGTAATCCTACCGCAGTTATATTCTTCTGTCGAAATAAGTCTTAGATTAGCACATTCATTATTTTTGTAATCTCTTGGGGATGTCATTTCAGTTCAATCTGAGTAGACTTGCAATATTTTTAAGTCTAGAAATTCCTAGGAGGTCTTTAAATGACTCCAGCAGGTCCCCAGCAAACAGAGGAGTACATCATGTTTTACATCCCTTTCATTGTCTAGACATTAACGTGCGTGTGTAACAATTTGTTTTTGGTGATGTGGCTGAAATTCATTTCATAGTAATCATGAGGACTGACGTCATGCTTCATGCTTCATTTGTCAGTTTAAGTGAAATGTGCTTGTTTCCATTGATTTAGACCACACAAATGTGAATCAGACCATAAAAACATCTTCTTCTTATTACAAAATGTTCCCACTGAAAGGTGATAATAAGCAATAATATATTCCACTCTTGTGTAAGAATGTTTTTTGGATAATCAGTCCCTTACGCCGTATTGCTTTCTCACTGTATCAAATAGCAAAATTGTTTTAATGTACCCGGAGCCCATAGTAAGACTTTGGTATTTTAATCATGGAATGATTCCCTGTAATGTCTTAGAATTAATTTAATCAATGTACTGAAAATGCTGGAGAAAAAAAATCAACACTGTCCTGTTATGTTGCAGTCTGTCCTGCAGTCACCATCAGAAACAGCATTGTTAAAGGTGAGACGAGCTGTCCTCAATCATAACTGCAAACTCCTCCATAAAAGGCTCATTTTGAAACATTAGATTTCTGTCCCCGTGTTGCATTAAAAAAATCCACCTCATTGTTTCTGTCATGTGTTTGGTGTCTCAGGATTTGACATGATGGAAGCCTTTGGTCTGACTCAGAAAGCTCACTCGTCTGTGGAGGGCGTGGCAGCCGAGCCTTTTGTCTTTAACACCCTCCCCACCTACACACTGTACAGAGACGTCCAGCTGTCACAGAGCACCAAGTGAGTTCATCTCTTTCACTGCTTTAATTCACGCCCTACTTCTTTTCTTCTCTTATTACTTGTATCTATACAGTAATAACCATAAATGCAGCCTGACATTGTAGAAAAATGTTTATATTTGAATAAATACTTGCATATAGGATAACAAATACCATATAGCTGGTGATAAGGATTGCAGTGCAATACAGACAGTACCCTGTGCTGTTTGTTCAGCTGTGTCTACAAAGTTGAATAAACAATCCTTTGTGGTTACATGACAACTTCCAAATGTGGCCGGAGCGATCAAAATCCAGTCCGTTGAAGATTCAGTATTAAAACTTAATCTGAGAAAGAATCTTGCTTTCCACCTTGTGGCTCCTTGCTTTCCTCGCTCACTTCTCTTCTCATATCCTAGCTTTTCCCTACAGGGTTGCAAGAGAGATTTGTGAGGAAGAGATATGAAGATTTGTATTCTCCAAACGTCCTCGCTCACTCCCCTGTCATTTTAAAGAAATGGCAGTTACTAATGATGCTTGATTTCAATTGTCCTATATGTAGAAATAATTAAGAAACAGATTATAAGAATGACATCTGATAATACTGATTATAGATTTACTGTTGACAAAATAACCAACAGACAATTCAAATTTTGTTTTCTTCTGAAATAATTAAATGGATGTAAAGGAGCAATAAAAACATCTATAAAATATAAAGAAAATTATGCAAATCAAATCAGCTTTATTGGATGAATAACAACAATTTTGCCAAAGCTATAAATAACAATAATAATAACAATTAATTTCATACATAAGTAAATAAAACAGTAAATGTTGTGTTTGTGTGTGTTAATAAAAAATAAAATAATAATAATGAAAATATCTAAAATAAAAATTACGTAAAATAAATATTAAAAATAAAAGTAAATGAAACAGTAAGCGTGTGTGTGTGTGTGTATTAACAGACAAAAAAATAAAAACTATTTAAAAACAAAATACAAATAAAGGAACAATTACTAAAACATCAAACAATCAAAATAATAATAATTTGAAAATTTGTACAATTATTTATCAGAGGTTCCACTGCTTGTCCTCACTTCATGGCATGAGGAGACATTTTGCAGCAATTATTTGACATTTGGTCATTTCTCCCAGTAAATAGAGGAGTTTCTGTGTGTCTGAAATTTGAATTTGGGGTATATTAGGGAAATGTTTGCAAAGTGTTTTATATTTAGGGCATGAGGTTAGAAAGTGCAGCTCTGGCTCTACCTGTCCTCTGTAGCACTGGGAGCAGAGTCTTTCCTCTTGTGGCAGCCAGCTCTGTCTGCAATTTCTAAGTTGTTGTGAAAGGCTACAGTTACTACAGTTGTCTGATACTTTTCAGCCACAGGCTGAACTGAATATGTGCGACTGTGCTGCTGCGTGGGGAAATTATTTGCTTTTCCTGAAGGAGCCAAGAAGCACTTGGAAAAATTTTAATAAAGAAAAAGTAAACAACGGATCACCTGATCAAATATCAAACATCACATGAGTGTGATTTACTGACCTTACAGTTCAAAATCTTCAAACACACACCCCTCTCTGTCATTGTGCAGCAATTTGCAAACATGTTGACCATATCTTATATCTAAATGGGTTTGGTATGGTGATGGTTTCATAAGAAAAAAAATAATGGAGCAGTTCCCCTTTATTTAAATAGGTCCATCTCTCCATCCAGGTTCATCCACCCTGCAGGTTTCTCTCCAGAGCACACCATCAGCATCACCTTCCGCATGTTGCAGGATACACCCAGAGAGCCCTTCGCCCTCTGGCAGCTCACTGACAGTGACTTCCAGCCCAAGATGGGTGTGGTGCTTGACCGTGAGTAACGTTTCTGCATCCCTCCATCTTCCAAACTTCAAGCAACTTCACAATCCCTTTAGTCTCGTATTCAGTCATAAGATCTTATTTTGACCTCTAAATACTGGACCAACTGTCATGAGGAGTTGAGCCTGAAGTCACATTTTAACATCTTCTGTCATTTTGTTCTTTCATTCAGTTTTTCATTTTTATTGAATTGATTAGTAACCAGAAAGATAATCGGCAACCATTTTGATATTAATTACTTAAGTCTTTTTCCAAGCAACATTAGCAAACACACTCAAACTCCAGCTCCATTAGATTGGCTGCTTTTCTTTGTCTTATGTAATAATAAGATAAATATCTTTGATTATTGGACTGTTGGTCATACAAAACAAGACATTTGGAGTTGTCAAGTTGAGCTTTAGGAAATTTAGATGGGGATTTTTCAAAATTGTATGTACTAGTTAGCTGGAAAAACATAGTCAGCATTTACTGGTCATGAACACAATTATTAGTGACAGCTACTGTAGTTTTAGCGCCAGTCAGTATTTCTGGCAGCAGGACGGTGTACGTGGGATTGAATCAAAATAAAATAAATTGTGTGTGTTCATGGATATGAAGGAACAGGATTAAGCTGATTATTTTGGGTTTCACAAGATGAGATCATGACCTTTGCTGTCTGCGACCCCTGTGGGTTTTACCATAAGACCTTTTCTTTGCCCCTCTTTGTAAGAAATTATGGGTACCTGAGACTGGATCTGTCACTGTCCTTGGAGATTGTCGGTGTTTCAGACTGACAGTATTTCGGAGCAGTTTTCAAGAACTATTTAAAAGAAAGAGCCAGCTGTGTGGAACCCCCATTAGATCCTATACCTTTTCCTTACAGCCCACCAGATCAAACACCTAGCAGCAGACGCTGCCATCATTAGAGCCCCGTGGTTTTTGCTGGACACAATGTGAGTTATAAGTGGATCCATCAATATTGTCCTCTGTTCTCCATGCTTCCCACAGCTACTACAAAGCATCTGGTGTATTTTAGTCTGGACTACAGGGGGGAAGTACAGGAACTGACCTTTGACCAGCCGCAGGTCCGCAGACTGTTCTTTGGCAGTTTTCACAAGGTGAGATAATACACAAGTCTTATAGGAAAACTTAGCAGAAAAGTAAACACTGACATTTTCAAATCAGGTTGAACATCCTTTTTCCGTCTATCTACCTCATCACTCAGTCACTTTTGTGTACTCTTTAATAAAACAGATACGTCAACACAAGCAATAATGAGAAAGGCCACGATAGAAAGGTGAAAGAGCTGCTTTGAAATAGACTCCACATATAGTATAATAGTATAATCTCAGCTCTGTAGCAGCTGTCACAAGATGTTAAGGAAAATAAACATGAGGGCATGAGGCAAAGGTGAAAGGAACAGGTGCATGCCGCTGTTGTTGTAGTTTGCCCACTGATTTGGCCTGCTTAACAGCAGTGGTTGGAGCTGCAACAGTGGCAGCTCATGGACCTAAGGCAATTAAGGGCCACATCTCACACTGATGTCCCTTGCGAATAAACATCTTTTGTGATCTTGCTTTAGAATCATCTTCAGCATCAAAATAATCCTGTGATAGTTGTCTGTACGTCCATGGGTACGCTGTAAAAAAGAACTGCTAAAATTTGGCACACTTTTGATGGAGCCAATTTGCCAAAAGGTAAACAAATATAGGCTAAAAAACAGGCTCACCCTGCGACCTACAGTGAGCTGACTCCATTTTTCTTCTGTGATTGGCAGGTTCACCTGTCTGTCAGCCAGGTGAGTGTGTCTCTGTCTGTGGACTGCCAGCATGTGGGTGAGAGGCCTGCCCGCCCCCTTGGCAACCTGCCAACTGACGGCTTTGAGATGCTGGGAAAACTGGTGAAGACCAGAGGGCCCAAAAGTGGATCTGCATCGGTACTTTTTATTCTATTCTTCATTTGATTTTAATCCAGGCCCGGTCTGTCGTGTCAATAAATTATACACTCTGAACATCTAAAACTCTGGTTCCTTTGTCCTGGGCTCAACCTGCATCCTGTGTTCTTCATTGTTTCCAGTTCCAGCTGCAGTCCTTTGAGATTGTCTGTAACACAACATGGGCTTCAGACGACACCTGCTGTGACCTGCCTGGAGTGGTCAGTCTCTTACTGTTTATCTTTTTTCTATTTTTATACTCACATATTGTGGGTTGATACTGGGTTTGAACCAATATATGAAGTACAATGAGCTTTGAAGGTTTCCATTACTTAGCTCCTGACAGTCCATTGTGGAATAAAAAGACTGATTATCTTCGAAAACTGTCATAGGATGTTTGAAATTTAGTCAAAATATTATCTAATTTATTTTTATATAATATTCTTCCCTTTCACACAATCATGTTGCTCTCGTGATGTTTTTTCCCAGTGGTTATACAAGAGTGAGAGATACTATATGTCAGCAGAGTAAATGTACTGGTGGCTTCAAGGCCAGCTTACTTATTTTTAATGTCTGTCTGTGTGCATCAGCGAGATGAGGAGAGCTGTCCTGCCCCGGCGTACACCTGCACCTGTTCCTCTGACATCCCAGGAGCTCCTGGTTCCCCTGGACCAACTGTATGTCACCATGAGACCTCAGTTAGCCCTAGAGTACTAGCTAACAATCTTTTTGTGTGTGATAACATGCTCTCTTTTTCCCAGGGAAAGCCAGGTCCTCGTGGTGAGAAAGGCGAGAAGGGAGAACTTGGTCAAAAGGTGAGATGAAAATATCTCTTCCAGCTTAGTTAGATTTAGGTTTAAGCCCCTTCAGATATTGGCTTTTTGGTCTTTACACATTAAGTAAGAGCTCTATTATCCTGCAGGTGCAAAGCCAGCACTAGGGCAAACACAGTTTGTTATAACCTCATGTAATTAAACAGTTGACTTTTGGATTAGTTTTGGGACATGAAATTAATTCCGATCAGACATCGGTGTAGACATTTAGCTACAATGGACCTACGTTACTTATGAAGTAGTAAACACTTGTTAGACTAACCTAATTATGTTGCTTGAGAAGGGGGCAAATGTCAAGCTCACTAAAAATGACAGAAGCTGAATTGAAATGACCTTGTGACAGTTTTTCTAACAGTTGTAGTGGTTGTAAAATCAGTTTCGAAAAGTCCTGTCTTTTAATTGACCAAACAGACGTTGCTGTGAAGAGCAAAAACCACAAGATGTTCTGTTTATATAGCAGTGTCATAATTCTAGGGTGAGTTCTTCCTTATATCCTCATCCTGAAGTTGCCTGTAAATCCACATTTTAAAGCTGATATTTAAAAAGATTTCTTCCTGGGGGTTATGCTCCCGAGGGCATTGCTTTGTCACCTTTTTCAAACCTGCTGAGTTTGTATCCCTGCATCCTTGTTTTGTGTTAAATTTTGCCTCTTTCTGTCTGCTGCAGTTTTTTCCATCTACTGCAGATTGATCTGTGCTTCTATAATTTCAGTGTGATTGAGGAAGAGTCTTACCAATAATAACAATCCACATGATTGTAATTGGTCAGGATCTGATAAACATCAGACCGGAAAGCTATTATACATTCAAAGGTTAACAGTAAAATCTGATCTGATGTAACGCGGCCGTCCTCAGGGTGAATTCTGAGATCATCATCAGAAGCAGTAACACAGTGTCAGTGAAAATATTTTAAAACAAGTTCACAAATGTGAATTCCTTTTTTTCCCAGCACGGATCCTGTTTGCAAACCTGTACCCGCCCCACACTGGCAAAGCTTAACACTCAAAAATCTAGGGATGGGTATCGAGTAGCAATGGGTATCGAGTAGCAATACCTTTTAAGGTATCGACCAGTATCAAGTCGAAACGTCTCCAGTCAAACCAGTACTTAATTTTTGTAAACATATCTTTTGCTTGCAGCCAAACATGTAAGCACTGAATACACCGAAAGAAAGAGTAGAGCACGGCTCTTTTTTCCTTTGCGCTTAAGTCCATAAGTGATTTTAACAGCCGCTCACCTTCAGCTGCGGTCTCTTTGTTACTATTGCAAGTTTACCACCACAAGCTTGGCTTTCCATTGGTTTCATCTTCTGGTATCATTTAACTCTTCTCTGCACATTTTTATTTGCTGTTCACATCACTTATCACTGATCGATCACTGCGTTCCACCATATCAAAGCTTTTGTGGCGCAGCAGAGATCAGCTGATTTTACTCACGGAGCTGCGGCTAATATCAGATGTAACTTAGTGTGTGTGATCAGCTGGATGTGCGGACTCCCTTTTCCTCTGTTTGCATCTTTAGACTGTTAAGTGTAGTTTACTTACTTGTTCAGCCGACTCCTTTCTCATTTTCTACTTCTTACTGTCGTATCTTTTAGAGAAGGTTTGCGACTCACCACTAAAGGAAACAGCACTCGCGGAGATCTTTCAATGCAGTTTATTAATAGAAAGTTAACAAAATAATTCTCTGTCACTAAAGTGTTTCACTCCTCCTCTCTCATTCAAATAGGCTACAAAAAACTCCCAGACTGTCGTCATTCCTCTAAGGATGACCTAATGAGGATGAGTAGCGATCTGATACAATTTCCCAATATTTTTATATAACAGGTTTTTGAAAAAAGAAAAAAAACTAGATCTCCTTAACAACAACAAAAATAGTAAGGAATCGAATGAAGTATCGGTATAGGTATCACTTTAAGGATACTGTTTTTGGTACTGGTATCGTAAAATTTTAAATGATACACAACCCTACACCAGTCTGTTACCTGCAATTATCTGTAAATCAGTTCTGACTCGAGCGGTTAAAATAAGAACCAACTAGACCCATGATCATAGACTCAGAGATGCTGCTGGGGAGTGAAGAGAAAAGCTTGGGGCACAGGATACTGTCAGTGTGCACAATAGCAAGGCTTTATAAATAAATGATACAAATAAATAAAAACACACTGATGCGTGCAGCTTGCGGAGGCAGAAATACCCTGTTCTCACTGGATCGTGTTCACTTGTGTTTCCTTCTGGTCAGAACCAACTCGTTGGCAGAGACGCACACTCAGTCTTCTCCTAAATCTGCACACTTAACGCACAGCATGGATACCCTCATCAATTATTAAATCTTCCAACACAACAAGGGATTCAATCAAACTTACCTTCCTGAGCTTGTCTACACGTTAATGTGGCAAATCTCCAAACCCTGAATTGTACTTTATTAGAGACATAGCATTTCAGTTATGGACCTTAGTCAAGCATAAAATTCACAATGTGGATGTGAGATTTACCACATAAATAATTGATAAAATATAGAACAAAGGAAATAGGAAAATATATAAAAGATCTGGGGGCAGATGAGCTAATAACCTCATAATCTCATGTCTAAAACAAATCATAGATCTATTCATGAAGACAGGAAAAATAGTTTAAATTACTATTAAAAAATCACAATTCAAGGTGTTTAATTGTTTTCTTGTTATATTGTCCTCATCATGGAGCGAGGGCAGTCTAATCTCGGTGGCTGACCAATTTCCAGTGAAATGTTCTGTTGCTTGAAAAATAAATTTTTTCAGAGTCACTGTTCTCTGTGGTGAAGGCGCAAAAAGATCACCCTTGAGAACAGTGGTGTCTTGTGTTTGCCTTTACTTGCAATGTGACTGCTTTTATTCACACTTGAGCCTTGTAGAAAACTAGAGAGATGTTTCTAGGTCCTAGATAGGCAGGACTTTCAGTGCATGTTTTATTTAGAGGCATGGAGCACCCAATTGATGTCTTCAAGTTAGTTTCTCTGTGTTTCAGGGGGAGGTGGGTCCTCCAGGAAAGCCTGGATTTGAGGGAGGTCTTGGACCCCTGGGTAACACAGGCCCCCGAGGCATGGCCGTGCAGGGCAAAATGGTGGGTAACATTCTTAGCTTTAAGTTCCTACTTGTGTATAATTGTTGTAACCATGGTACATATCTAAACTGTTGTTTTCATATTTTTCCTTTTAGGGTCCCCCCGGTGCAAGGGGGGAAAAGGGAGATCTTGGGCGACCAGGCGTCCAGGTGAGTTTACACTAAAATAGTGGAGTCAACAAAATACAGAAATAGAATAGAACACTTCACTGTGTCTATATACCTGTCCATCTGCCTCTCTCTCATTGCGCTCTCTCCAACTTCCCTGTTGTCTGTCCCTTCAGGGTTTACCAGGACCTCCAGGTCCAAAAGGGGAAGAGGGGATCCCCGGCTCCAAGGTAGGCTTCTTGATCCCAGCCAATACAGAACTGAAGCTGTGACCCTCCCTCACTCTTTGTTTGTCCTCGTCTCTCTGCATTGTGTTTCACAGGGCATTAGAGGGATCGAAGGTAACATCGGTGCACCCGGCATCACTGGACCCAGGGTAAGATTCAATTTCAGCCACTATCTGTAGAATTTGAGCATTTACTTGGTGTCATGATCAGATCAAAATTTTACCTTAACCAGCATTTTGGAATTTGAAAAACTAATATCTAGCCATGAAATCTGCTGTGGATAACTGTGGTCCTCAGACGATGAGGAGGACTATTACTACTTTTTGGTAAACCGTGACCGGCTTGTGTTGTGTCACCATTAGGATAAAATTTACACTTACACACTCAAAATATAAAAATCTGATGGGCTGATACAGTTACTCTTACTGAGATGGAACCTATTCCCTTTTGACCACGTTTTAAGCTTTCCTTCAGCACCACCCTCAGGCCAAAATGTCAAATCTGTTAACAAGATTTCTGGCAAAATTGTCAGGAGCAAAAAGTATATCTGGTAAAGACTCCCCTTTCTGACCTGCTGTACCTTTCTGACCTCCACCTGTACTGTATGCATTTATAATTTCCTTGGGGCTGCACACAGCTGAACACCCCCTCCAAGCCCTCCACCTCCATATTTAAAAAATGTGAAGTTATTGTGCGCTTGTTAGATCCAGTCAGGTCAGACAGCAGCGGCTCACAAGGTTATGCAAAATGACGAGCATTATATCGCAGTATGAACCCTCAGAGTGGTCAAAACCAAAAGGGGACTCTCAGGACCACAAGACAGTTTAATATAGGTTAGGAATGCACACATGATGATATGGTCACTTCACAGCATGATTGTCCTAGGGGTCTCAGAAATCAGCGTCTATGACCACATGTCTATCCATCCATTTTGACATTTGTCTGCTGTTCTACCCACCCATCTATTTGTATTGTACAGGGTTTCCAAGGAATGCCAGGACACCCAGGGCCTCTAGGGGAAAGGGGACCCTCAGGACCTGTGGGACCTACGGTAAGAACAGAAGGACTAATAGTGTCATTAGTCATACCTTTTTTTCTCATTTGGTTATGTAGTGAACATAGTCTTCACAGTGACAATGGGCCAGAAATATATGAGCTGTATTTCCATATACTAAGTCACTTTTCTAGTTTTTGGGATCCAATATTAAACAATTTACACACATACAATTTCCCTCAGTATATGGTAATTATTTGCAGAATGTATACATATAACGAACAAAGAGAAGATAAAATATGATGCATAGTTAATATATAAGATTGACAGGGATATACATGATGACAGAAGTACATGATAAAGACAGATGTAATGATATGTGAGATATCTATGACTGTTTATGACCGGATGCTGCTAGCTGGAGAGGTGAATTACACTATTTCTGATTAGAAGACTTTGGAACATCCCATGAGCGTAATACGATGAATGGACAGTACCTATAATGACACGCATGATGGCAGGACGAATGCGCGGCCCGTGGTTATCTCCAGCTCAGGCAGGGGTCCTTCATGCAGGTCAGCTGAAGGCATGGAGCTCGATGGTCCGTGGGAGCTCTCAGTAGGCTGCAAACTGGACAATGCTGAGTCCTTACCACAGCAGCCCAAGTTCAAATCCAGCCCACGGCCCTGTGCTGCATGCGGCGCAGATCACAGTAAAATGCACCCTGCCCAGTGCACAACAAACTTTTGATCATTCCCAGCCTCTTATGGCACGCCTGTGGTGCACTCGGATAAGGGGTGGGATCCGAAAGAATACATTGTTATACATTATAGGTGGCCGTGTTAGAGGCTGTGACAACCATGACCAATCACATTCACTACTTTCATCCCTTTAAACACTGGGCTCTCTGCACGCACTGAAAGTTTGGGACAACTGTGGAGAGTTTTCCTCTGACGGAGCATATTGTTGTCTGCGACTTGCAGAGCTTCACACATGAGTACAGCAGCTCAAATATCCTGCCAGGAGCAGATGATTTATATTCTTAAGCTGACATGATGATGATCTGATGGCCAACATGGTTCCTGTGCTTAATAGTATGTCATCATTATGATTAATGCAATAACTATCTGCTATTAAATACTATCGCAATGCCATACATAGAATGAAAGTTTATTTATTTGTATTTTTTTTGTTAGATTCGATTGCTTTATGTGCAAATATAATTGCTGATGATGTGGAAACAAAATAGTTCCCTGCTTCTTTTTCATATTGGGACATAAACGCGATCCTGGTAATGGTCTACAAGAAAGTTAGGATTTTTAAAATAATTCATTTCAATTCTATTTAAATAGTGCCAATTCACAACAAAAGTTATCTCACAGTGCTGTTCATAAAGTGCAGGTCTAGACCGTACTCTTTGTGCTATTATTTAGAGACCCAACAATTCCCACCATGAGCTAGCACTTGGCGACACAGGTAAGGAAAAATGTCCTTTTAAGAGGAGAAATATAACCACAGTGATCAGGTTGCATATTACAGCCACATATTTCATCAAAAACATGTTAGGTTTCTTCACTCAGTGTGTTGACCAGACACTGACATAAGATCTGGAGTTGGTCCCCGGGTGCTGCACAGCGGCTGCCCACTGCTCCCTTGAGGGATGGGTTAAATGCAGAGGATGAATATCGCAATGTGTATGTGACAAATAAAAGTACCTAGAAATATCTACCTGTTGTAATAAAAAATTGCAGTTTCCTGGTGCAACACTGCATTTGAAGCTGCACTCTTGGAAAAGGGACCATCCAAAAAGAGGTTTGTGTATGTCATCAGGTGTTGTCCTCCTCCTCATCCTGTGGGTCAGTCTCACTGTATGAGAAGGTTGGAGAGGTGAAGAGATAAGAAATCTGGTGTAGGAGAAGCAGGCACTACTTATGTATCTTTATGATCATGTACCGTATCTTTGTCCTTGCAGGGTCTGCCAGGGAATAAAGGGGAGCGGGGAGAGAAGGTAGGTAATAGCTTAACAAACTTTTTCTTATTGTAATAATACTGACATCACTTTAAAACAAGTATTCTCATTGCAGTTGGCCAGATTTTCTCCTTGCTTGATACTGCATGTATAAAAATGTTATACATAAACCACAGTTGGTGAATCTGCTGATGTTTTACAGGGGGAACCTCAGTCTATGGCCATGATCTACCAGCTAGTCACACAGGCCTGTGAGCAACTAGTGCACAGTAAGTACTCTGTTAGCAAGCATACAAAAACCAGGACTTCTACAATGATGACACCTGCATATTTAACTCATTACAACTTCAAAAAGGTCCAGATACCAAACACATTCTCTTGCGCATACTTTATCCAGAGCTGCGTGTGTTTTTCAGAGGAGGTGTTGAAGCTTGACATGTTTATTAATGAGATAAGTCGTAAGCCAGCTCCTATTGAGGAGCCAGTCGGACCCCCAGGGGAACCTGGTATGCCAGGGACCAAGGGACCACCAGGCGCCAGGGGAACTCAGGGGAGTGTAGGCCCAAGGGGGAGACCTGGCAGGGCTGGATATCCAGGAGAACAGGGTAAGACTCCATCTAGCAGATGGTTTGTTGAAATTAGAACAATCCAATCAAATGATCATGTTTATCAAACAACTGTTGCAGTCTGAGCATTTATAAAATATGAATTTGTCACCTTTTTAGGATGATTTAGAGTGATAATATTATAAGCATTTGATTAAGAGGAATTGTCTCTTCCTTCTCTATAGGAAGGAGAGGTATGCCAGGGGGGAAAGGTGATGTAGGAACCAATGTTGAGGGACCCATAGGGATTAAAGGATTCGCAGGTACGTCTCTCTGAGCCATTTGTTTTATATCATTGTAATATAATACACACACTGTCCAATGAATGATCAGTACACAAACTTGTACTGATGTCTGGTTTACGTGTGTCTGCAGGTCCTCCAGGTGAGTCCAAGACGGGAGTCACAGGCTCCAAGGGACATGATGGTAAGCCAGGACCTCCAGGGATCCCCGGACCTCCTGGAATGCCAGGCGAGGTTGGACCACCGGGTGTGTGTGACAGCAGTGGAGGCTGCCACAGAGTTCCCCAACAAACAGGTCAGCTATAGGAAAAGGTCCTCTAACCCAAATGACACAGCCTGGGAATATTAAGATATGATGATCCAGGTCTATCCACAGACTGTATATAAGAAGTGGACGTAGTCATCGTGGGCGTAACCCGTTGGTTTGTGGACTGCTGTTTTGAAGCTTCAAGTTTGGCCGATAGGCCGCTGCCATGTTGATGTTTTTTGCAACCAGGAAGTGCCCAGAAGTGACCATATTTGGACGAGACGGTGGAGCTAACAGCCGTTTGTGGAGCTAGTTAGCTTGCTTAGCTAGGTGCAGCTGTAATTCGCCTTAACTGTCATTTTAACGGGGCTGATAACTTTGTCTAGAGAACAACAGTCTTAAAACTAAATGTACTCACCAGAGAAAGTGAACAGCCAACTCCTAATAAGCTTTTTTAACGGCAGTGGTTAAATTTACACAGTGCCGTGGGTAGGGTCACTCTAGCCTGATTGACAGGTCACCATGGTTACAACTCCTCAGTCACAGATAATCCTGCCCTGAAGCATACTCTGCTTTCTGGTCTATTTTAAAATAAATGGGACCATAATTTACTAAATGAAAATCATGTTGAAGAAGACCTGAAACTAGCAACTGAGACCATAAACTCATTATGAAAGTTTTTACTGAGGTAATAAATCTTCTGAGAAGAAGTAGGCTCATTTTGCCATTGTTTCTAATGGAACCGGACTTCTTTTTGCAACCAGAAGAGTTGTCCCCTGCTGGCCGTTCAATAGAATGCAGGTTTATGGGACTTCTGCATTGGAGTCACGTCTCAGACAGGAAGCTTCCCGCTTAGGTCCATCAGAAGCAGCTCTCTCTGAGTCGGGCACTGGTGTTGCTTTATTTTACCTTTCAGGCAGCCAATTGATTTTTTTTTGGCCACTTTGGGGCAGCACAACAAGCTGTAAATGCAACACTGACATATTATCAGCTTAAGTGTTAATGGTGAACATGTTAGCTAACAGTTCCCCAATTACAAATCCAGGAGATACAGATCAACATTAGCATTCATTGGAGTGGTGTTTGTGTCCACCTGAGAAATAATAATCACTCTGCATTTAGCTCTTCTTTTTTTGGCCTCTGCCAGCTTCTGAGGGAAAAATCTGGGTCTTTAGCTGTTAATGGTCCACTATGTTCACCAGCTAGTAGCTAACTTTGTCTGTCTGCTGTTTGGTGCTGAGCAGATAGTGTAGAGTAGGTTTATTACAGCTTTTTAGCTGAAAATAGCTGCCTGTTGCAGCTGAAAACCACGCTGTGAGAGCAGCAGAGAGTGGATAAAAACAGTAAAGTTGCCGGCCATGAAACAAAAACAGTTATCTAAAAAATGTGAAAAAGCTCTGTAGAGTTGATGGGAACTGCCACTACAAGTGACCATTTTTACATTACTTGTGTCATTGGATCATTTTTTTACATGAAATTATTGATTTAGAGCAGCTTTCAAAGTTGTAGTAAAGTTAATGTAGATAATCAGAGCAGTCAAAACCTTGTTGGAAGGCAGGGGAAACAAATTATTTTTCTTTATTTAATTAATTTTGCTTAATAGCCACTTGTGGCTATATATTTTGTGTCCTAACAATTTGCCATCACAGTCAAATATACTGTGAAAGTTGTCATATATGTTGACCCTTTTTATGTGCTCTCTCTGTCCAGAGGATCCTTATTATGGCTACTAGCCTTGAGTGGATATTCACAAGCAGGCGGCAGTGGTAAAGGAGACTGATGCCTGTTGGAAATAACTATGGTTCCTTTGGAGCTGAATGAATGGAGCTAAAAAGGCAACACTGAAGAGGTTTGGTGTGTTTTGCCACTGACTGAGGCGGAAGCATCATCGTGTGTGAGAAAAGGAAACAATACAGGAAGGATCTCTCTCTGTCCTCTTGCTATACTGTTCTTTGACAGAAACAATGCAAGTAGGAAGCTTTCTAATATATTATAGTATTTTGATGAACAGATAGCATCATAAATATTTTCCCACTGGGATCAGTAAATTGCTGTCTTATACACCATATTCGCACTGAAACCTTTTGTTACTGTGTTTATGTATTCATGCACTGTATCATTGCCAAGTAGTTTAGCCACATGTGTTAAATTTCTACCTATTTCATTTGCCATTCTAACCTTAACTGCCTCAAGGATAATGAAAATGCATAATCCATGGTGTAAAAGCTTCTTTTTGTTCCATGGTATAAATGATACTGTGAGAATGTCTGTTGTCATCTGTATGATAATTTGTATATTGTTTATTATATATACTGTATACAGTTATTCGTGTATGATATTTTATACTGTACCTATCCATATTGATACCTGTTTACATTTCCTGATGTCCTGGGGTTTGGGTGATAAACTTTACGTGTGTGTGTGTGTGTGTGTGTGTGTGTGTGTGTGTGTGCGTGTGTTTGAGAGCGCAAAACAGAAAGAGAGTGTCACAAAGATGTTCGGGTTTTGTATGTTTTTTTTTATCTTGTTAATAAAATGTAATTAATATGTGTTTAATGAAGTGTGTTGTTTTTTCCCCTTCAAAATAACTAGACTTTATAGAATGACAAGGGTTTCTTTAGTGCAGTGAAATTCTGTTCCTGCTGGAGGATGTGTCTGCTGAAGTGTCCTTGAGGGAAGACACTGAATCTATGCAGGCTCTGGGGATTGCAGTTCTGAGGCTAAAACTGACCTCCAACCTCCCTGTAGAGGGCAAGGCAAAATAAAGTAGTCTGCATGAATCATTAATGATAATAATGTCATAGTCTTTTGTCGGAACCGTGGTTAAGAGAAATGTTTCCAGTGGAGTCTATTTTGAAGAGCACAGTAGAAGTTCCAACTTGCCAGCGGGTTAAGCAAGTTAGCCTCATTGGTACAACCGATTTCCGGTTTCGTGAGAAACGTTAGTTTATTTTTCAAAATGAAGGCGAACCATGTTTTCTTTGTAAACGCGTTACTGCCCAACACTGGTAGTGATTACATAACAAATAGCCTAACATTAATTGTATTGAACTTGTGAGGACAGCACTGAGCAATTATTTCTGTTATCATGGGTGTGAGGTCAAACCTTGACATGAGCACTATCCACAATGTTGTGTACTTCAGTAAGTGTATTACATTCACTGCTAATACATGACAGAAACAAACTCGGACTGACTAATGTTTCAGTATAGCTGATGTAAACAGACTAAATATGGCTATTGAAAAATGTAATTAGGTATGACATACACTGTACTTGCCAGTATAGTTTCACCAGAACTGAAATTATTTTGAAAATAATAAACAGGATGTTGTACGGAACCTTTTTTTAAACTTTACGCAGTGGTGTGACAGTAGATTCACGTCGCCATGGCAAGTCGAAAATCTTCGCAGCCAAGCCGGGACAATGGGGACAAATACTCAATACTATTACCTACCTACAACGAAAGGGAAAACCTACCTTTGATAGTGTGGCTTTTGGTGAAATATTTCGGTGAGAGGTGAGTTCCGGGGCGCCAGTAAAGCTGCTCTGCTAACGTTAGTGCTAGCTAACGCAGTGGTGAGGCCAGTCAGTGATGAGCTGTCACTTAGCCACAGTCAGAAAGCGACAGCTCGGCTCGATGCTGCTAATGCTGGCTTACAAGATCTATTTGTGTGTGTTAGAGGTACGAAACTGACGAACAAAATTACAACCTCTATTTCTATTTGATGTATTTACAGTGGATACAACTATGAGATCATTGTCATTGACGACGGAAGCCCAGATGGGACATTGGAGGTGGCAAAGCAGTTGCAGAAAATTTATGGAGAGGATAAGATAGTAAGTTTAGAATCGGTACAAATACCAGTGATAGAGATGATCAGATATGATTTACTTGCAAATGAGTGGCATCTTTATGCAGACTATTCTTTCTTTCCTGTGTTTCAGCTTCTAAGACCAAGGGCGTCAAAATTGGGACTAGGTAAGTTTGAAACCGGGTAAAAATGTGTGTAACGTTATTTGTTCTAGTAACCTTTGCCAACAACTGATGAGCTCCTGTTTCCTTTCAAAGGTACTGCCTACATCCACGGCATGAAGCATGCAACTGGGAACTTCATCATCATAATGGATGCTGATCTTTCCCATCACGTGAGTGGTGCTATATCACATTCACATGATCCTAGGGCTGTGATTAACAATTATTTTTATGATTGATTAGTCTGCCAGTTACTTTTTCAGTTAATCATTTGGTCTATAAAATGTCAGGAAGTAGTGAAAAATCTAAGGCCAACACGACATCTTCACATTCCTTGTTAGGTTTAAAACCCAAAGATATTCAGGTGGCTTTCACATAAGACGATGAAGCAAATGCTCACGTTTGAGAAGCTGGGACCAGAGATTGTATTTTCTAATAAATATTGACTAAAAATGATTGACCAATTATCAAAAACAAACATTTTATTTCAAACTGTTTTTATAACTGATTCCTGAATTTCATTAGAGGTAGCATTGGATCTGAGTTGTGAGTTTACCTGATCTATTTTTCGTTTTACCTTTTTATTATTCCTAAAATTTGAATTACTCGTTCGTGTAATGGCAATATTATGTGAAATATAACTGTTTTCTCAAATTTTGTATTTCAGCCCAAATTTATCCCTGAATTTATTGAGTAAGTGTCTCTAAATTCCCTATTATAATTTAGATTTTTCTGACTATATTTCAATTCATATACACAAAATTAATTTCTGAATATTTAAACAATAATATTTTGCCACAAATGACAGTTGGAATAGAAGTTGTGCCTATGTCCTTTAGTTAGGACCGTTTTGTCTTGTTTGTCAGAAAGCAGAAGGAAGGCAATTACGACCTGGTGTCTGGTACTCGATACCAAGGGAACGGAGGCGTATACGGCTGGGACCTGCGCAGGAAACTCATCAGGTAACTATAAGACAACATCCCTCCACTTCAAATTCCCCTCACCCGTCTTGCACTGACCCCAATTACAACAGGCAAGAGGCTGAAGTAGGATTTTTTTTTTTTTCTTTCTTTCTTCTGTCTCCTTCTCTCATCAGCCGGGGGGCCAACTTTTTGACTCAAGTGTTGTTGAGACCCGGTGCTTCAGACCTCACAGGGAGCTTTAGGTAAGTAGTGCGAGTGTTCTGAAACAGGTGCAGCTGACTGTTGCTGTGTGTTCTCACACTCCCACTGTTTTTTGTTTTTTTCTCTCTGATGTCAGACTGTACAAGAAGAAGGTGTTGGAGAGTCTGGTTGAGCGGTGCGTGTCCAAAGGGTACGTCTTTCAGATGGAGATGATCGTCCGCGCCAGACAGCTCAACTACACAATCGGAGAAGTGAGGCCCTACTTTATTCATTCATGTCTATATGGGTTTTTTGTTTTTTTTGGGTGGGGGGTTATTTACTGAGTTTTCAGACTGATGTTGTTGGTTTTCTAGATTCTCTTTTTGCTCTTTTAAAAAAACTGAACAACTGTAAGAAGTCAGTTTAAGCCTTAACACTGGTTAAACCCACTTTTAGACAATTTCACTTATTTTTCTGCAACCAGATCCAGTTAGACCAGGTCTAGCTCAAACAACAATATTCTTAGATTTGTCAAGTCTAGACTAGACTAACAAATGGACTCTAGACATTGTTTAAAACGTAGTTTCACATCGGTGAAACCTTTTTATTTGAAAAAAGAGCACTTTCTTTTTCTGAAGCTGTTTTATTCCAAGAGTATCTAGCTGCAGATCCAAAAGGGCGGATCCCCTGCGCATTTGACAGGAAAAAACGTGACCTCAGCTGCAGAAGTTGGTCTTTTTCAGGCTGTTTTTGCGTGACCATTTTGCAGAAGTCTGCTTGTGACAGAAAAGGCGAGAATCCGGCTTTACTGTACGACACAACTTTATAACTTTAATCACTGATTTTGGTGAAAATACCTGCTTTGGTTCTGGTGCCTGAACACCTCCTGCTCCCAGTGGTCCTAGGCTCCTATCCATCAGAGGGAAAGCCAGAAAATATTCTCTAAAAATAAAACAATGTTCCGGTTTCATCAAAATCAGTGAATAAAGTGGTTGTGTTTTTGTACAGTAATCAATGAAGTCTGGCCGCCTTCGTTCGTCTTTTCCATTTTCTTCCACAAGTAGACTACGCACATCCGCAATGCAAACGTTTGCAAACTTCTGCTGCTGGGATCACGTGATTTCGGGTTAACTGCGGAGGTTTCTCTTGTGGCGGTCCACCAGTATGTCTAAATCCAGTTCCTTCTTGCTTTTTCTGCATACAGACCACTATACATAGACTTGTCAAATGTAAACTAGACTAACAAGAACAGTAAAGTCCAGATACTGTTTAAAAACCAGGTAAGACCTGGTATAATGTCGTAGGGATGAAGTGGTGCAAAAACAAAGAATATGGCAAGAAATATCATCGATTTAGTTTAAAATAACTTTCCCCTCTGAATCAGAAGCCAGTTTCAGTTCAGTTGTTTTGGATGTGAACTGAAAAACATTTATCTTCTTCTCCCAAACAGGTACCCATTTCCTTTGTGGATCGAGTTTATGGAGAGTCCAAACTTGGGGGGAATGAGATTGTGTCATTCGTGAAAGGACTGGTCACACTCTTTGCCACAACATGATCAGTGATGTACTCAGTGTGGACCTCCGACAGTCATATAGCATTGCTCTCACTCTTTAAGTCACTGTCTTTCATACAGTAGTTGTTTCTGAATTTTAATGGAGTGGAAATGTAGTCAGACAGTGACATGATGGCCAATGACGAGGGAGACATCTCTCCCCTGTTAGCTGTAAATATAAAATAGTTCCCTGTCAGTAGCTGTCCACGGTACTGAACGAAGATGTGCTTTACATTTCCATCACCCTCTTTAATGAATTTTGAACAAAACAGTGTTTCATCATTCCAAATCCAGACAGCTGAATGAACTCTACACTAACATGATACGTCAGATATGTTTAAATAAACTTTCAACTGCTACACCTGTGATTGTTTGTATACAATTAAACTGTTGGTATTGTTGGATCTGTTTTTTTCTGATTGTACTTTTCTTTTTTCAACGATTCAAAACCTAAAACGGAAGCGACCGGCTTCTCACCACGTATGATGATGTCAACCACTCATGTAAATCACTCAAATGACAGCCGAAGGTCCCGGCTCATCAGAGGAGGCTGTTTAGTTGAGTGTTAAGACTTAGTTGTTAACCTTGGAAACAGCAGTTTAACACATAAAATGTAACTCAAAGATCATTTACTAGCTTCTTTTGGAGCTTGTGGTTGAAAGCTCCAAAAGAAGCTAGTAAATGATCTAAAATAAGTGATCGTTAAGCACATGATGTGGTGGACTCTGTGTTGAGGCAGTACTAGTCAACAGGTACCAGCTTGTACTAGTACATGTCAGAAAGTGAAGACAATTAACATCCAACTTTTGTCTTTGGAATCCCATAGTTTCAAAAATGGAAAAACTGTTTGACATTTAATTTTCAAAGTCAAAGTGGACAATATTTACAGGTGGGGTATGTGATTCTAATCCAGTACTGGTGTTTTTGTCAAATTCAGAAAATATCTCCTCACAGTGGGAGACAGACACACATCAGTATTCCAGCCGTACCAGCCACAATTTGTGTGTCAGGTAAAATTATGCATCACGTTAAGTCAGCGCACCTACTGACTTGGCCACAGACATTCAGCTGACTTTCTAGTTCGCCAAGACATGCTGTAGTTGTGATGTTAGCTATAGTACCAGGAGAGTTGTGAGTGTCGCTGTTTGGAGCTGATGTTCTGACTTTGGGACCGCCTCGTCCTTTCTGCATGTTCGCTTTGCACCAGCAACTGTAATAGTCTGCTAACCCACAACTTAGCTAACATTTATTACATGACTTGCTGTGGTGTTGTTCACTCTATATCATGGTATTTGTCATGGTACTGGATTGCTCCAAAATCGCATATATACAGTATTGGATACATTTCACATTTTTCAAGTCTTGAAAATGAAATGTCAAATGCCATTTTCATTTTGAAATTGTTAGAAAATTGCCTTTTAATTTTAATTGTGACTTAATTATTGCTTGCACAAATGGAATCTTGGGCTACATTGTTTATATTGCATTTTAATTTTCTAATTTGAATAAATGTTTGAACATTGTCTACTGTGTAGGATTTTGAAAATGAAATGTCTGTTTTAATTTTAAATTTGTCATAGAAAATGCATATTGGATGATTGCATTTTGGGAAATTATAATTCTATTGTAGAATTAAATTTTCATTTTCATTTTAATATAGTCTACTATAGACTTCCATATTTCTCCTTATACCAATAACTTACACCAATAAAAGTGTCATGTGTAAGGCTGGATTATCAAGTGGGCAACTGCCCCTGGCCCCAGACCTCCAGGGGCCCTGAAAGCTCCAGGCTTATTGTCTTTTGTGCTGGTTTATGTCTATTCATTTGAGAGTTTGTTAGGGAATATGCATCTTGAAAGCATCAACTGACACTTTAAGGTGGGTCCTGTTTATACATGATCTTGAGGTGCTGTCTTGAAGAGACAAAATCAAGTTATATGTTGCATATTCCCAAATCAAAGACAGGTACTATTGTAGCATAAAAAAACACACATTTTGATGATGATGGGAGGAGGTGGTCCCCAGCTGGTGGAAAACTTTTACCATCACTTTAACCATTTATATGCAGTGTCACACTGGATTATGTGCCGATATAGAGTCCTGTTCTTGGGGCTGCCCTTCACCAGGCACCGTACACGAAAGTAGTCCCGGTCAGTTTGGTAGAATTGGGCAGCTGCTAACACAGCACAGTACAGCGCCACCTACCGTTGGCCCAACCGCTGGTACCACTCCAGCTGAGTGCTGAGGCACTGTGTACATCCGACCGGGGGTCGGGGCGCCATATGTAGCCAAACTGCGCAGGCGCCTACATCTGAGCGAACCACTCCAGAAGGACGCCCGCTGTCGGCCAGATCCCGCCACTACTGCGCCGGGTTGTTTACCCCACAGACCTGAACATAGAAACCAAAGGCTCACCGTAGTTTTCTAAGGGACGACGTAGGTATTTTTTGATTAGTCGTTTGCTTAATTGGCTAAATTGACTGACAGACCAATTAAGAGTTTTAATGTCCCGGTTAGCGAGGATCTCACAATGAAATTATTTATGCTAATCAAGTAGATGTCACTTCCGCCCCTTTTATTTGCGCCATTTTGGATAGGGCAGCTTCTAGGCTGGATGTGTATTGTCTGTCAGACCAGAATGGGAAAAGCGTAATCGGCTGCCAGGCAAGCATAAACACACTTAAGGCAATTTATTTGGAAGAGTGGGAACGCCTGTAGTTGTTGCCAACAATAGGACACGTGTCCGCCCTCACCACTCCAAGGAATGGAGGTTTTAATTGTCTAATGAGGCTCGGAAGCTTTCTGTTCCCGTTTGCCGACCAGAGGGAAGAGGATAGCCCTTGTCGGCGAGGGAGAATCGGGTTTGGAAGGTAGACCGACGGACGGGTGGCTGGTTCTCCCCCGCGAAGATAGTTGTCACCTCAAAGGATATAACCGGGATATCTGGGGAGGAAAGTGTCTGTACATCACCTCAGTCATCCTGAGCTGACACATTTCACTCAGACGGGAGCACTGGATGTGAAAGCAGGTAAACTTATCTGTCATAATGTTGGTTATAACCGTCAAAGCGAGATAGTTAGCCGTGACTACCTGCGGTGATGCGATGGGTGGTGGTGAACTAACGTTAACGTTATTGCTAAGGTAACTTGGCTGTAACGTTATGTTTCTGTAATTCAGGGAGTTCAATACAACCTCAAGTTTAATGACTTATCCGGCATGTTTGTTTGTAACCGCCCCGGTAAAATGCTGGCGAATATCATTTTGTTTAAAAAAGGACAGCAATGGCAACATTAGTTTTTTAAACAGCCCATGTTGTTGGTGCGAGTTGGCTAGCTTAGCATGCTAACTTAGCACGGTGTGCCCCCATTCTTTGTCAGTGGCAGCAGCTCCCTGCCAGAGCTATTGATCTGGATACTACCAGATGTTGATCAGATATTAGTTTCACTGTCACTAACGTTACACCGCAAGAGTTGGTTGTTAATGTCCACAGCTAGTTGAAGCTACCACTACAGATCTTTCACGTTTTCAATGCGAGAAATGCAATGATAATTTAAAGTGCAGCTACAGTACTGTACAGAGTTTAGTCTTGGGGACACACCATGCATATTCACAACCTCAGATAGACTGTAGCATATAATTCATATAACCGTTAAATTCTGTCAGTTTTCCTTTGGAGCAATCCCTCAAAGGTGATCAGAATATGATCAGAGTTCAGCCAGGTGACACAGGGGTTGTGATGCACTGCTACCTCGTGTTTGATCCAGGAGGAGGAGGACTGTCACTTGGTCTGGACAAGTGTCAGATTGTGATCATAGTCACTGGCATCTACCTGTGTGTGTGTGGTAGATGCCAGTGACCATGATCACAATGACCCTCATGTACAGACAGCCTTCCACCTTGGGGCTACAGACGGGTGTTGAGCCTATTGACACAACTAACCGCAGTAAATGTTTGGCATCCCAAACTTTTATGGTATTTGTGAGAATGTGGATGTCACCAGAAGCTTCTCCCCTCAGTGAACATCTACACGTTGAAGGAGAAGTGTAAACGACAGCAGTCAACCAGAACGTAGGTTATCATGTCCCAGTGAAGGACTGAGGGAGTGTGAGGAAATCTGTAGTTGATGGTTTGTAGGCCTCTTGTTTTTTTCCTATTCATCACAGTAGAAGGGGGAAACCTGTTTTCTGCCAGCAGCCCTCAGCAGAGCAGCCTCCTATCACCTCTCCTCCCATCTCCTCTTCCTTCTCTCCCTCCCTTCCCTCCTACTCAGCCTCTCCTTGGCTTTTTTCTCTCTCCTTTTCTTCCTCCCACCCCCCTCCCCTCTGTGCCTGTCCATCGCCCCCTCTTTCTCTCACCCTCTTCCATTTTCTCTCACCACCACCCCCCCCAGCCTCTTCCCCTCCTTCCCTCCCTTCCTTCTCCTCTGAGCCTGTCTGTCCGACCTCCCTGCCTCCCCAGCCCCTCCCCTCCCCCCTTCATATCCGGAGCTCACTCTCTGTCCTCTCTCCTTTCCTCTCATCTCTCCCCTCACACTCCTTCTACCCTCGCTCCCCTCCCCTCTCTCTCCCTCCTCTTCCTCCCAGCTCCCTCACCCCCCCCCCCACCTCATCCTCTCTCACACTCACCCTCCCCCTTCCCTGATCTCTCTAGCTCCTTCTGTCCCTCCCCTTCCTCCCTTCCAACAACCCTCCCTCATGTCCTCCCTCCCATCCTCTCCCCTCCCCCTCCACTGCAGACATATTGTAGAGGCTGCTGCTGGCTCAATAGGAGGCGCCATTCTGTGATAGTATTGCGAGGCAGGGAGAAAAATGGGGCAGGCAGAGGTAAGGGAGGCTTATATAATGGAGCTCCTCTAGCGCCATCTACAAGTAATGAGAGGAAGCAGGAAAGAGAGACAGAGGGGAGGTGGGCATGGGTGTGTGTCTTTTCCACTCACTCTAGCATATTTCTGAATGGAAGACAGACAGACAGACAGCAGGCTGGCAAGACAGACTTGTGGATCAGCAGAAGCGTCTCTGGTTGCCTGCCTGGGCTCTTCACTAGCCCAAAAACACACTCACTGTACCCCCTCTCTGTTTTGTTTTCTCTAGAAGGGAAATAAGATGAGGTGTTCACAGGGATTGTTTGGGTCTGTGCTGTTTGATGTCACTGAGCTTCCTTTATGTCATCGTGCATCAGTGACCTTTGACCTCGCTACATGGAGCTCTGTGGAGATTGTGAATTAGACTGCCCATACTTCCTCTGGCAAAATGTACCTTTGCTAAACTTGTTGTTAGTGATAATAACATCATGAATCGGTGGATGGTGGTTTATCTGTATGTTGAATGGAACCAATGGGTCTGTCTTTAGGTTAGCAATCTTTCTTTCTACTTCAGACAGTGCGTGAAGTTAGCCCAGGTCAATCAAAAACTTTGAGCTGTAAAAAAAGAATAATTTTGTCTTTAGCTTTAGTACACAGTGGTGGTGCAATCTACAAACTATACTGTGTTTATCATAAATAACAAACCATTGAGCACTGGCTCCTTGAGGTTTAACATACACATCAAGTGCCATTTCCCTCCCTAATCGGTTTTAAAATATTTTGAAACCTGCATTGTTTTAATCCATATTTGCAAGAAGTCTCTAGAATGCTGGCACAATCAGTGGAATAGTGTGAAGGAACGCGTACAGCGTCGGCAGTCTTATCAGCATTTTAAAATCCACTAAGGGAATTGAAGCTTTGCTAATAGACCTTTTTCACGGTATACGTTTTGACATGTAACAGGAGGTGAAGTACAGGTGTAAATTATATATAATTCACTGTAGCTGCTTCAGGTTCAGGGTCCTGGTATTGTGCACGATGGCTTACTGTCAGTGTCAGCCAGTCTGTCAACGCGGGGGGTGTGGGGGGGTACTAATGCAGAGGGCTCGGGCAAAACAGCGCATACTCAAACTGGACTTTATTTTTCATTGTCAGAGCAGTACCTAAAACAACACGCCCCACCAACGCAGTCCTCTGTGCTGTTTAAACTCGGGGCTTGTTTTTGGTCTGAATCCCTGCTTGAAGGCTGCACTTTGGTTTGGACAATCTATTGGGGAACAACTCCTATGACTCAGATAAGTAGTTGTAACATCTGTAGCCATGTCTGAATTAAGTCATAACAAACATTGATGTAACAGACAACTATGTCTAAATGCCAAAAAGCCATTACTTTAACAGTTAGTTGAAGTTATCATGTTGCGTATTTCATGTCTGAAAGGGATTTTGGTCAAGACTTTCCTTTTTTTGCTTTTTATACTAGGTAAGTTAAATCAAGTAAAAGGTAATTTTTGGTGAGCTAATCAACTCCTGACTTGGCGTTTCTTTAACATGCACCTGTCCAAATTCGAACCGTTTACTGTTATTAACATAGCTGTATGTGTCTCTTTCTCTTCAGGTGGGCAGAATGTTCCAGCTCCCTGTCAATAACCTGGGCAGTCTGCGGAAAGCAAGGAAAAATGTCAAGAAGGTCCTGGGAGACATCGGCTTGGAGTTCTGCAGAGATCACCTAGAGGTGAATATAATAAGTTTGGTGTTTTTATAATGATGGCTGCACATTCTACTGTACCTCCTGTTGATAGCTTTACCTTTAGCGTACGCATTCTCCAGAGTTTCCTCAATTACCAACTAGACTTTGATTATCTTCAAATTCATATTTCCAGCCTCAAGTGTAAGAATGGTTTGAATACATGTGGTATACATATGGGAAATTTGTTTTTGTTCAATAATAAGGTTAGTTTAGGCTGAGAGGATTCTTCCATTTGGCTCGCTGTGGGAAGTAAGGGTTCAGCAGTAGGGTGCCTGGCACTGCTGGATAAATGTAGAGAATGTATGATGAAAGGAATCTATGAACTGGACTCATATAATATTAACACATACAGCGTTATGTGATTACCCTCATTGACACCATGTCTGCATTCTGCTATATCACACTTAACGTTGCAGTAAGATGCCCCTCTGGATTAAAAGCAGAAACCAAAGACTTAACATAATTCAGCATCCGGTTCTCTGGTTTTTATAGAGGCATAGGCACAAACATGAAGAACTGTACAGTTGTGGTGAGGCTATATTACATTTTAGACAATATTGAGGGGGTCTGAATTATGACGTACCTCCCTAATTTCTGAAAGTTTTTGGTAAATATTTAATTGCCATTAGTTTAGACATGAGCCAGAATCTATATGATTTTGTTTTACAATAAGCTTGTATAGTGAGCATGACAGGCCAGGTGTTTTTTCAGCGCTCTGAAAGCCTTCAGCTGTAAATACTTTAACTCAGAGCAGAAAAGCGCCCAACGTTATTTGCGTAATTTTTTTCCCCCATAATCCATTTGGATAAGATTTGAGTCTACTTAGCAGAAAAATCACGGTTAGGCTAAGGACAGGTGATTCGGTTATTACCAAGCAACAATATAAAAAAAAAACCAAAATGCACCTGCTCTTGTATTAATTATTTTTATTGTCATTAGTCAAAAAAGGCAGTGCGGTGCGCCTCTCGTTTTGCAACCTGCAAAATGCACTGTCTGATCAGGGCATGATTTTCTAGTCCCAATAATAACGTGTCAGAAGACCGTAGAAAGCTTGGAACAGGGGTACGATTTCAACCCTGTTTAATATTTCTGGGTAATAGAGGGGGAAAAAATAAAAATAATTGTCCACAGTTACCCAGAAACCCCTTGCTTGTGTCCCTGTGTAAACCTGTATCATTCTTAAGCAAGAAAACTAAAATCATTCTGCCATTTGAACATCTCACGCATCCATAGAGACCTTTGTAATGTTTCAAATATTACTCTCCTGATTGATCGTGCCTTTGTTTCATCAACATCAAGTATTAAAGTTAATTCCCTTGTTTTTCAGGACTATAAAGACTTTACTCCTCCGGAGGTGTATATAAAGCACACTACCTGGGAAGATGTGTGCATGTGGGAACCATCACATACCAAAGTCCAGGTGTGTGACACACACAAATACACACTCTCACAAAGAAATTCTTTTTTTTCCCCTCAGCACTGGCATTTGAACCTATTGTTTCAAAATTATTCGTTATTTTCACACCACAAAAACAGAAACAATTTATAAAGGTGCAATAAAAGTTTCATTCTCTCCGACAAACCTTGCAAAGTCTAAAATTTTTCCCACCTCTGTTTCTCCAGGACTACAGATCAAAGCCTTTCTGCTGCTCCGGCTGCCTCTTTTCATCCAAGTACTTCTCTGCATACAAGAGCCATTTCCGCAATGTCCACAGTGAGGACTTTGAGAACAACATTTTGCTCAACTGCCCCTACTGCACTTACAATGGTAACAAAAAGACTCTGGAAACGCACATCAAACTTTTCCACATGCCCAACAACACTGTGCGGCAGGGCCCCGGTGGAATGGTGGCTGGAGGTGGTGGGATCATGATGAAGGACGGGGTGCTGAAGAGGACAGGGGACAGTGTAGAACAGGCGGTGTATTACTGCAAGAAGTGCACCTACAGGGACCCTTTGTACAATGTAGTGCGAAAGCACATCTACAGGGAACACTTCCAACAAGTGGCCCAGCCCTATATTGTGAAACCAGGAGAGAAGACAAATTCTCAGAACGGTGGCACAGCAGGAGCCACAGGGAATACAGAAAGTAACAACACAAACAATGTTAACAGTAACCAGATTCACTGCAAAAAGTGTCTGTTTGTTCCAAGAACCTATGAAGCACTTGTTCAACACGTCATTGAGGACCACGAGAGGATTGGCTACCAGGTGACTGCCATGATTGGGCACACCAGTGTTATAGTACCTCGTCCCAAACCCATCATCATGATCCCACCCAAAATCCAAGGAGACAAGACCATCATTGGGATGGGCCCTAAAGGTGCAGTAATGGCCACTACCAGGTCTCCTGGCTCACAGCAGCTGGGTCGAGTTGTCATCGCATCAAAGACGGGCTTCAACTCAAGCCTTCTATCTGGGATGAAACATGATGCAGTAAGATTAAAGGCCGGGGCCAACCAGTCGTTCTCCATCAGCAGCCAGCACGTGAGGGTTACTTTGCCAGGGAATGCCCAGGTTTCTGTGCCCCAGCAGTCTCATGCGGCAAAACAACTTATTTCTGGAGGCAGCGTGCGGAGTCCAGTTGTGGTCAGTGCCTCTTCCTCACTCAAATCTAACCCTCTAGGTTCACGTGTCCAGGCGGCAGCTACTACTGTAGCCTCTGTCACGGCCAAGAAAAGTGGCTCCTCAGTCCTCGGCACATCCTACACACAGAAGTGGAAAATCTGCACTATCTGCAATGAGCTCTTCCCCGAGAACGTGTACAGTTCTCATTTTGAGAAAGAGCACAAAGCGGAAAAGGTGCCTGCTGTAGCCAACTACATCATGAAGATCCACAACTTCACCAGCAAGTGTCTCTACTGTAACCGCTATCTCCCCAGTGACACACTGTTAAACCACATGTTGATCCATGGTCTGTCTTGCCCACACTGCCGTGCAACCTTTAATGACGTGGAAAAGATGGTGGCCCACATGCGGCTGTCGCACCCCGATGAGAGCGTTGGGCCACGCACAGATTCTCCCTTGACCTTTGACCTCACTCTGCAGCAGGGCAATCCCAAGAATGTTCAATTGATCGTCACTACCTACAACATGAGAGATGCCCCAGAGGAGTCGGTGGCATTTCACGCTCAAAACAACAGTGCTGTGTCATCAGCCTTGACTGCCTCACTTGTATCAGGCAAGAGGTTAATGCCTCAGCACCTGCCCAAAACACTGACAGGGGCAGCTGACAGCGCACCAACCAAGAGTGCCCCACAGGCATCTGTGCCCTACAAGAGGGATGTAGGCAAGACACTGTGTCCTCTTTGCTTCTCTATCCTTAAGGGCCCAATCTCAGACTCCCTTGCCCACCACCTGAGAGAGAGGCACCAGGTGATTCAGACAGTCCACCCTGTAGAAAAGAAACTGACCTACAAGTGTATTCACTGCTTGGGAGTTTACACTAGTAACATGACTGCCTCCACCATCACTCTACACTTGGTGCACTGTCGAGGTGTTGGGAAATCCCAGAATGGACAAGACAGCCGGGTAGCTCATTCTTCTCGGGTCAGCCAGGCTCCGAGCAGCGTTCTTAAACGGGCCAGCTTTGATAGCTCTGACACCAGTGCACCAAAACGAAGGAGGCCGGGACCACCTGGGGAAAGGGCCCACCCACGGGATAGCAACGGCCCATCTGCGTTTGTAGAAAATCCTGATGAACCTGTAGTTTTGGCTCTTGACCCCAAAGGACACGAAAACGAGTCGTATGAATCCAGGAAGTCATTTCTAACGCAGTATTTCAGTCGAGCGCCATATCCCACACAACGGGAGGTGGAGAAGCTGGCAGCCAGTCTGTGGCTGTGGAAGTCGGACATCTCCAGCCACTTTGTCAACAGAAGGAGGAAATGCATACAGGAATGCGAAACCCAGAAATCCAGCGTGTTGCTCGGGTTCAGTATGCACGAGCTCAGCAAAGTGAGTCACGAGTTGGCGTTTGGCAAGGATGGCGTGTACGAGGGAAGACATAGCAAGAGGCGGACATCCAGGATGCACATGGGGGTGTCAGAGCAGGCGCTCCGGAGACACAAGGAGCTTGTTGCTGCTAATGGCGGTGTAGACCTGCCACAAAAGGGAGCGCAGACTGGGACTGTGGAAGATGCTAAAGTAACGCTTTCTGCACCCAAACCCAACAGTGCCAGCAGACACCAAACTAAGACAATCAACAGCACCATACCACAGAAAATGCCTCTAGACCTTTCTGAGCCCATTGCCATCGACTCTGACAGTGACGAGGAAGAGCAGCAGAAAGATAACAATGAACGAGAGGGCGAGGTACATCTCTATGGTAACAAACAGCTTACTGGAGCTAAGACGAGAATGGAGCCGAGGACAGGGGCCAAGATTGTTTCAGATCTAGATGATATGTCAGATGACGATGACGATGAGGACGACGACGAAGATGATGAGGAGGATGAGGAGGATGAAGGGGAGCATGTAGAGAATGGCTTCGGGCCCACAGAGGGCCCAGGAAGACAGGCTGTTAAAGCAAGAGACACCCTTCCCATTATTATTCCCAAGTTTGTACCATCATCTGCAAGAAGCGGGAGAGACGGGGCCCAGCTGGGCAAACAGCAGGTCTGACTAAGAAAATCAAAAAGACTCGCACATTCAGAGAGACACTTTAGATTTGATCCACGCCAACAAATCTGCCTCGCCTGAACTGAGGGACACATCTGTGAAGGAGTGAGCGATAAGGAGAGAACTCTACTTGAGTGAAAACTCAGAAAAAGCCATCCAGTGACATTTCCAGGCAGGACTCAACGAGCAGCTAGGACTGGTGTAAAGATTTGTAAACAAAGACAACAGTGGAGTTACACCAAACGAATAGAAACATTTTTTTGCCTTCTATACACTTTATTACAGTGAGATAAGGAGTTATTAACGTTGATTTAGCCGCTGAACTTGTTAATGTGGCTTAAAATATTGAGTTGTAAGGTAAAGCTTTTAAGCTGACCAGATAATCCATAATTTTTCATGTAGTTATACTGAGATGGGTAGTGTAAATTTGTACAGTCTTTTAGCCATGTTTGGACAGATGTTGCTGTTCATGTACCCTTAAATATTTGCTATTACCTGTGTGTAAGGTAGCCTCATGTTCTACATTGGTATGCTTAATGATAGGTGTCGCTTTGGTGGCTGGTATTTTCTCGTATGTTTAAGTTTATTTTTTAACAAAAACCTAGTTTTTTGCAAAATAATATATCTATATAAATAAAATAACAGAATTGATTTTTTTTTTGATTTTCCTTGATTAGATTATATTTTTTTTATTTGAGCCCCCCACCTTTGTTTTTTTTTTTTTGTTTTTTTTTTTATTCTGTTGGGAAAGAATAGTAGCACCGAGCTATTATCTTAGAGTATAAAGGAGCATTTCATCATCTTTTTGCAGCCATAAGCGCATTAGCCTTGACTGAACTGTTCTGGCTTTCTGTTTTCATGTATTTTCTTGGTGTTTCTTTCCCCACAAGTCTGGACAGTAACCACCATACTGACAAAAACTGAAGCTTATTTTTTTTTTTCTTCAAAAGGACAATTGTGTTCAATATATTCTTGAATTGTGCGTATTTGTTTTATGTTTTCATTTATCACTTAAGCATTTATGAACAATAAAGTGCTGTAATTGTGCTTCTCATTGAAGTAATGGGCATGGTAGTTTCTTTGTTCAGAGAAAGCAACAGAGAGGTTGTGCACAAAAATGATTATTGGTGCTTGCTGATGCGCAGCAATAGTTAGAAAAGCTTTTGAGTGTGTTTGATTATTGTAAATCTACTTTTGGCTGCAGTTGTCTAAACTTAAACATTCTCCTTAAAGTTGCTTTTTAAAACTTCACTCTAAAACTTTCACATTCCTTAGCATAACTTTTTATAAGTGTGTAGACATCCTGTTCATAACAGGTAACCAGTACAGCAGAGAATGAAGTGCTGAGTACTTCTCTGTGGGAGCTAAAGGTTGTATGGGTAATGTCGCAAAATGCATTGATGGCCTTTGGAAATACTGGAGCGCAGTGGATTTCAACTTGGGAGTCAGGACCCCCCAAGCAGTCCCAAGATAAATCTGAAAGGTTACAAGATAATTAGATTGTTTATTGTGTGAAATACTAATTCCTTCCTCTCTTCAGGCCTCTAAATGTCCTTAACATTAAATCCAATAAGGAAACAATCACTGCTCACAACCCATGACCACATGTCATTTAGAGGTGAAATAACTCTGAAACACCGATCTTGTTTAGAAACAGCCAGGAAACAGGCATCTTACATGGTTACATACAGTACCATAAAAAATACCTGCCATTTGATTTGTCTTTGTAGTTGTTGTTGATGGAGAGTGACATCGAAGTCACAAGACTACCAACACTGGCTAGTGACATTTGTTGTGGAAGAAAGTCCAGATAAGAAAATTATCTTTTCCCCCAAGTTAATTGAATCTTACAGAAGGAACTGTTAAAATTAGCTAATTGAATATTTAATTATCCAATCAGGTCTGAAATATCTTGACATATCCATATCCATGAGCACATCTTAATGAGATTTTACACTGCTTTGTAAATCTGAGAAGACAGTGGGGAATATCAACTGAGGGTGGGATTTTGTTTTATTTTTCTGCAAGAATTATAATGTATATATTCTTCTTCCATCAAGTTACGCAGGAATTGTGTCTTCAAGGAGCCAAAAATAGTTAATGGCATATCCAACATTGCTTGGTAACCAAAATTAAATTGCCACCCAGGCTAGCCTCACAAGATCAGAGCGGTATTACATCTCTGGTGTAATGGAGGATGAGGGTTCACTGGCATTATCTGTGCAGAATGATGATTTCACTGTTAGATAAAACCTCGTCAGTATGTTTTAGACCATAGAAACTGCAAGTGAAGGAGTCAATGATGTCATCATAACTTGTGAAATAATTGACAAAGATTCTCCTCCTGTGTTTTGAATGCTGATGCTGGGGTTGTGGATTGTAACATGGCCATCCTTGATATAGAGTACCTGTGTAAAACCTCATCCACTGTATATACCACTGCTGTCCAGTTTCCAGAACCAATTGGATGAAATCTGCTTGAAATCTGTGACAAGCTACACATTTGAAGTAAGCCTCGTTTGGATGCGCCCCTTTCAGGTCCACAATGAGGTGTTTTAAGAACACATGAAACAGAATACATGATGTGTTTTTCAGAGAGCCACAATATGTCTTCCTGTGTTCTTGTTATACAGCTATACCAAATGGATACTGTCTGCATATTATCAAAGATTAGCTGTGGTTAGAAATAGAACACTACATTATTAACCCTTTGCTGAGGTGCACCATTGGATGAAAGGTACTCTCCCAATGTAGGGATCAATTAGATCAGACTGAGTCACGCTGTTCTACCATCTCAGGTAAACTGAGTGAGATGAGACATGTACATTCACTATATATACTTTTACCTCCAAAATCCCATCCTTTGCCACCCTGGGATGAGGAATCTAAAATGGAGGGAAATTACCCCAGTGCAAGAGGGAGAGAGAGAGAGAGGCAAGACTCTCCTTGGCTGGCTAGTCAGTGTTGCTATGCTGTTGTAAGGCGAGGGAGAGGGGAGAGAGGGAGAGGGAGAGAGAGCGAGGGAGGGAGGGAGGGAGTGGTGGGGGAGGCTGAAGGCGAGAGAGAAGGAGAGAGAGGCCTGGCAGACTGTGGGGGAGGCGGAGGCCTCATCTGCAGTGCTGTGTGCAGAAGGAGCACTTAACAGTCTTTCAAAGGGGGAAGGGGAGGGAGACTAGAGAGGGAGGGAGACAAAGGGGTGGGGAAAGGAGTTGGGGGGAGGGGGAGGAGAGGAAAAAGGGAGTCAGAGAGAGATCGGGGTGTGAGGGAGGAGAAGCGGAGAGGAGAGGAGATGAGAGTGGCAAGGTAAAATGTGGGGAGGAGGTGGTAGGGGCAGAGGGAGGAGGGGTGTAGGGGGAAGGGAAAAGGAGGAGGAGGAGAGACAGAAAGAGGGGAGAGGAAGGGGTAGAGAGAGGAGGAGTGGGGGGAGGGGAGGTGATGGCGGTGGTGTAGAGACAGCGCCCCCTGTAGCTGGAGGAGAGGGACGGAGAGGCCCTGGTGTGTGTGTGCTGTCAGACACAAAGAGGTTGAGACAAAACAGCCCTTGTACTTAACAGGAGGGAGGCTAATTAGTTGAATCGGCCACAGGTCAGTTTAGCATTTCCCCCCAACTGACCTGCATCCACCTGAACAGGAGGAGAGAGCGGGTGACAGATTAAAGTAAGTGAGGAAGAGAGAAGGGACATGTAGGGAGATGTGGGTTGCAATGTAATAACTGCTGAGATGGAGACGCTGATAGTGCCCCCTGTAGGAGACTGGCAGGAGCCGGCCTCAGATTTCTTTTTAGCAAAAGCAAGGGGGGGATGGGGGGGGGGAATAAAAAATAACACATTTGTGAGAGCATGTGTGCCAGTGGAAGTGACACTTCTTATGTGGGTACAAAATATCATCATGTACTTCACATCCTTTGAATATTGCATGTCGCTAGAGGTCATCTAGATTAGGGTGCCACACAAACCAGGACAATAACACCAGCACAGAGACAGGGGGGGAGAGAGAGGGTGGTGGAGAGGAGATGGAGGGAGGGGGGGGGGGGGGGGGGCCAAAGAAAGGCCTTGCAGACTGGGGGGAGACAAGAGGCCTCTTCTGCAGTGCTGGGTGGGGGTGAGGTGGGGGTGCTGGCAGGAGTGGGAGGCTGAGGGGGGACTGGAGAGAGAGGGGCAGGGAGAGATGGTTGCAGATGTATCCCACTACTAGCGCCTCCTGCAGTTAGAATGGCCTTGCTACACATATTCACACAGTACAAATGATTCATGGAATGATGAAATTAAATCAGTTAGATGGTGAAATAATGAAAAGAAAGAGAGGGAAAGAGAACGAGAGTGAGGCCTGTGGCCAACTGTAAGAGAGAGATGTAATTCGTGAGGGGGGGTGAGACAAGACTGAAAAGAATGTGAGAGGAAATGGGAGATGGAGGAGAATGCACTTTACAGTACATGAGTGCATAGTGGCAACATCCAGTTGTGACAGATCCAGTACAGGGTCAGTGCAGAGAGCAACAGTCAGCTTGGAGGGACTACATGAACCCTCTTTAGTTGGAGAGAGAGGACCAACAATTAAAGTCATGAAAAAAGATACAAATATTTAAAGTTCATGAAATCCAGAATAAGTAGGATGCCAATCTTTACCCTCCACACAAGTGGTTCCCAAACCTGCTACTTGATCAGTATTTCATTTAATTTAAAGGAATAGTTCGACATTTTGGGAAATCTGCTTTCTTGCTGAAAGTTATCTGTTCACTAAATATGAAACTACCGTGAGCAGCCAATCAGCTTAGTTTAGAACAAAGACTGAATTGGCGAATCCAATTCAAAATACTTACAGCTAATCAACCAATATCATACATCGCTAGCTGCTGCTATCCACCTACTATAATCTCATCACATAGCCAAAAGAGCAGGCTGTATGGCCAAACATAGATGACATGGTTAACAATAAGATACCATTAATATGGCAAGTTTTGCTAACTAACATTGTTTAGTAGCCCGGATGGGATCACCGTGCAGTTTCCCTTCAAGTTCAAGTACAGGTTCAAGTTTCTTTTATTACCGCATGGCTACGCTGCTGGATTTCAGTACATCTGGATGTCAGTACAGATGGAATGACTGTGACAGGACTCTACATACACCATCGGTGCAAAAGAAACATACAGTACACAACTCCACATTCAATTACAATTAGGCCGGCAGCAGTGGTGGCAACCGCTCACTGTCTGAAGGCACCTAAAGCTCACTTAGTAACAAGTTATGTCTTGCTTGTTTAATCCAATTTAAAAAATGACAAGTTGTGGTTTTACAGCGGGCAATGTGGCAATAGCGTTAATTTCGCAGACAGACGGGTATCAATCTTCTCATCTAACTGTTAACAAGAAAGCGAATGAGCGTATTTCCAAAAATGTTCCCAAAGTATAGCTTTAAGGATTGCAAGAGGCCTGAATATGTGAAAGAATATTTTACTTCCTTTAGGCATTTTTGACTACGAAAAAAGGAAAAATGTGAGAAGAAATATTATCATGACCCCTCAAATTTATCTTGGGACCCCTTGGGGGTTCCCAGCCCTATGTCAGGAAACAATGATTGGGGGTGGGTCATACTGGGGACAGAAGAAGTGACAGATAAAGGTGGCACTTATTTTTTGCCATGACAGCCAACAAATGTTGCAGATAGCTTCCAATTTGCCTGTCAAAATGTGATTCAAACTTTCCAGGATGTTGCATGAGTAGGGAACACACAAACACAGCTGCTGACATCATCTTGATCTTACTGTAGAGAGAGAGTAAGCTGGTCCTGAGGCTCTCTGCAGAAACAAGTCTCCGACAGCCTCAGGACAGAAACACCAACTCAAGCAGATCAAACCAAATTATCAACAAGCAAAAAGAAAAATTTACAGAATACTGGAAAGATACGACCAAAACACAAAGTAAATTAAAATGTTATCTGACCCTGAAAAGAGAATTCACACTGGCAAATTACCTGAGTACAATAAAATGTCCCAAATTAAGAAAAATGTTAACAACATACAGACTGAGTGAACACAGCCTGGCCATAGAAAAGGGTCGCCACAGACAGAGCTGGCTGCCACAAGAGGAGAGACTCTGCTCCCAGTGTGACAGAGGACAGGTAGAGACAGAGCTGCACTTTCTAACCTCATGCCCTAAATATAAAACATTAAGAGAAAAACACTTTGCAAACATTTCCTAAATATACTCCAAATTCGATTTTATATCAGACACTCAGAAACTCCCCTAGTTACTGGGAGAAATGCCAGAATGCCAAATCATAGTAGCAAAATATATCTCCTCATGTCACGAACTGAGGACAACCAGTGGAAACTCAAACTAGACTGGTAAATATATTAAATAATTGTATTTTAAATTTTTCAAATTATTATTACTTTGTTTGTTATTTTAATAATTGTTCTTTGGAAAAGAAACCCATGAACTATAAATACCTCATGGGTTTATATGTTTGTTTTATTTATTTATTTATTATTATTTCACATTTAATAATTGATTTTCTTTATTTTCTTATTTTTTTATTAATATATTGTTGTTTCTTTATTGATCCTAAACATTAAATTATTTCTATATACTGCTGATCTATGTGCGTGTGTGTGTGTGTGTGTGTGTGTGTGTTTATGTTTTTATATCCTACTATGAATGCACACTAACCGATGGGGACTTGTGTCACAGTGGGGACAAAAACTGAGTTCCCCACAGATGCTTTTTGAGGGTTAAGACTTGGTTTTAGGGTTCAGGTTATAATTAGGTTGAGATTACGCATGTAGTTGTGATGGCCAAGGTTAGGGCAAGGGGCTAACGAATGAATTATGTTAAGGAGATGACCCCACAGGGATAGAGAAACAAAAGTGTGTGTGTGTCAGTGGGGGACCTACAGTAATACTTCCATGGAAAAGACAAGCAGCAGAGAAAAGCTTTGGATAGTGACAATGAGGCAGCCACTGGCACCCCCTTCACACGGAAAGAGGATGTATGCTGCTTCACGCTGGACATATTGCAGAGGGGTTGGTGGGAGGGGTGAGACGCACGGTTGAGAGGAAGTCTGCAAGAGGTCAGACACTTTGTCTACAGAGCTGTGTACACAGCAGGTGGGGGAGAGGGAGACCGAAAGGGAGGGGAGTGATGAACAAGGCAATAACTACTGGTGAGACTGGCTGAAGGGATGTGTCTGTAATGTTTTGGTGAATATACTCATAGACATACAGTTTTTGTCTCGATAAAGAATGTATTTGATCTATTGGTGTTTGAATACATTTAAAATGAAAACGTAGAGGTCATTTTGTGATACAAAACAGCTGCTCTAGTGCGGAGTCTTGTTCAAGAACATTTCAGGTAGACAGATGTTTGCCAACATCGAACCTGAACCTGTTCTGTCCAGCTGAAGGGCGGTATCCTTAGTCACCTTTTGCCCTGCTACTGTGAAAATATATTATATATAAAACATAATATATATTTTTAGTGCAAAAGCAGAAGAATTTGTTCTCTGCCCTTGGAGTTCTTTCCTGGACTTAGTAACTGGGAGTTGTGGATCACAGCCTCACACTCCTGAACAGCCTGTAGTTACTTTTAATAGATTAGGTGATTTAGAATTAAACAGTCTACACACTGAATTAGGTAGATTTATTTTTTCCCAATACAACAGGTTATAGAGTGAGACTGAGTTTGTAACTCCCTTCTGCTACGTAGCAGACAATATACATTAATATAGAAGCAATTCTAAAAATGTCAAACAGAAATAAACTATATTCAATAGAGCAGTGGTGAGGATGAATTTGAGTTTAAAAGTCTGATAGCTTGGGGGTAAAAGCTGCTCTACAGTCTGGTGGCTTACTACAGAATAATGCAACTTGGAGTATCTCGAGCATAAAGTCTAGGCTTCCAGTCTTTGCAATTTGAGTCACATATTGTAAAAAATATTTATGGAAAGCAGTGGATGTTTGGGAATAAATCAAAATTCAGTATTCGTAAATTTGAAAAGAACTATATGTTGTGCTTTAGAAAGTGGCTGACAGCAGTGTGTACATGGTTAGTACATGGTACAGCCAGACTATGTACCTAACTCAGGCACCCTCGCTCATTTCATTGCAATTAGAGTTGTTGAGGTTACAGCCTTACTTGGTCTGGTATGACCAGTTAGATTATGGTGGTGAATGTTGGGTAACTTTAGATAGATACTGTGTAACTGATATTAAGACACGGACGTGGATCACATGACTAATTGCATGTGAAAGCGGTTGCTCGATGAACCCACAGAGAATTATCGCCCAACTCTGCAGTTGTAGAGTCCTGTAGTGACTTTCAGCTCATTCTTAAAGGCTTTCTGACCTTAACTGTTTGGGCTCGGAGTCACTGCTCTCAGGGAAGGGCAAAGATAGGCTACATCAAAATGTACTTTAAAACAACATACCAAATACCCTAATTTTACTGTATCAAAATACAACAAAGTACAGCAGCCATGCCATGTATCAGAATAAACTGGTGTATTTTTAAATTCAAAAATACTAAAAATACTTTTCCAAGGCGCCATGAAATCACTTCACAAACATTTTATTTTTTTCAGTGCACAACTGATTAAAACTTAACTGTGAGGGTTGTTACCAACCCGTAAGCAATCAGCTAGAACATTACGTAAACTGATCACTTACTTAGCCTAGGCTACTAAAACACCAAAATGTATCAGGAACTGTTAAGAATTGTAGCAATTAAGCTAAAAATTGGTGGAAAGCTGGCGACCTACACATTTATCACCTTAAGCTTCTACTTTGGGTCTGGATCAATATGCTGTTCTGTACTGTGTAATATTTTACAGTATTTTGATACAAAATATGAAGGCATTGTCATTGACCCCATCAAATACAAAATCCTTTTTTGCATTTGAAATATGTGTTTTAAATACATGTATCATAAATAACGCCCATTCCTGACTGTTCTTATATAGTTGGTTTCATCAACAGCAGGCAGCTGTCTTTAGCGAAAACCCTAACAGCAGATGAAGTTACTGACCAGCTACTGAACATAGTGGAGCATTTAGCAGCAAACGAGCCAGATAGTTTTTCTCAGGAGTTGCTGAGCTAAAAGCAGAGTGAATATTGAAGTTATATTCTAGAAACGAATGAATGCTAATGTTGCTCCATTCTGGACATGTAAATAAGCAACTGCTTGCTTGTTTTATTAACACATGTGACTGAAGTCTGGGTAGGATTTTTGAGAATCATCTGACCCTGAAATTCTTCTTTCAGCACTTTCTACAAGGGAAACCTTAATCCACTCTAATACTCTTCCTGATTACTAAAGGGATATTAGAAAGTACGTATAATTTGGTGTTATAATTACATACTTGGTCTTTCATAGTCCTAAATAAAGTCACTATAATAACCATGCAGCTTTAGGACTTAGAATGTAGCATTTACCTTTTTAACCTTTTGAAAGTCATTTTGCTGTGGTATTTGTAAAATACCCCACTGAAGTGTGTTATATGGTTACTGTGGTTTACTTTCAGCTGTATGAGAGCAGATAGTGATGGGACACAAATGGGAAGACACAACTGTACTTGATTGCCACTACAGAGAGGCCATCACAGTATGTGTGCAGACTGTACTCACTGATTGACCTTCATATGTAAATTTCTCCATGGACTAGTTCCTCCTTACCTGCGTACACTTATGTGTAGAAATCAGAACCACTATGCCTTGTATTCCCACAATGTTCTACAGATGTCGGTACTTAGAGTGAAGATGGAGTTTTGTATCTCAACGAGACCGTGTTAAATAAAGGAAAAATGAAAACATGTCTGGTGAAAGAGTTAAATAGACCAAAGGGTTAGAAATAGACCTTTTTCACAGCAGACATTTTTAGTCGGAAAAGCACAGGTGTTACTAATTACATTAATGAGGCAGCTGTTGTTCTAATGTCCCAGTAAGACAGCGTGACAGTGAGCCAGCATGCACAAAACCAAGACAGTGAAACCAAAGATGCTTGTCTTCCACGAATGATGATTCCTAGTGCTTCCACTCACTCTGGATGATTGGAATTTTGATTAAGTTGATGCTTGGAAGAGCGGTGATGGGAATGAATGGGATAAAAAGAGAGTATGGGTACCCAGTCTTAAATGATGGAGAAACAACAGCATTGAGAGATGAGGAGAGATGCTGGCAAAAACTTTTGTAACAATTCGCAGTTCAAATAATATTAGTGAGGGAGGGAAACTACAGTAAAGGAGAGAGAAGAGCTATTACAGCAAGAAGAAAACCCTAATGACCTACTAAGCAAACCAATCACAAAGACAGAACTAAAACGCACTCTCCAGAAAACAAAGATGTCAGCACCAGGAATATATCAGATCTGTTATATAATGATAAACCAGATCAGTGAAACTTCAAAGGATATATTACTAGAACTATATAATAAAATGTGGGAGGATGGGAAACTGCCACAGAGCTGGAAGGAGGGTGGTATAGTGCCAATACTATATTAATAATATATTTGCAAACTAATGGAGAAAATGATCCCCTGATGGATCCAGCTGTATGTTTAGAGCATGAAATCAGAAAAGCACAAGTAAACAGAGAAAGTGTAGTGGCTGTCTCCTTTGACATAGAGAAGGCATGATGTGATGTGGAGAGAAGGATTGTTAATTAGACTGTAAATAGTATATATATATATATATAGATGGATTAAGAGTAGGGAAGAGTTATTAAAGAAAATATATTGTTGAGAACGGAACACCTCAAGGAAGCTGAAAACAAGGGAATAATCCAAAATCAGAGCAAGGAATCCAAAATACAGTGGCAGGACTGAACACTCAACATAAGACGACGACACAACACAGACAGAACAGAACTGAGGGCTTAAATACACAGGCAAACAAGCATTGAGGGATGGACAGATGAAACACATCAGGTGATCAAACAACAGGAAACAAAGCTAGACAAGGACACATGAAAACTGATCACTACAACATAAAAAATAAAGCAAATGGGAACACATAAGGACAGAGTAAACAAAGTAAAACAGAAAACATGGAACGACTACAAACAAAAGAAAACCAGGGCAGGAAACAGAGACAGGACCAAACAGGAAAGAGGACTACACTAAAAATGGAGACATGGGACTAAGGACTAAACACTAAGACATTAACTAAGAACTAAGATAAGAAAAGGACAGAGACAGGTAAAGACTAACATAAATTAAACAACTAAACATAAAAATAAACAAGGCTGCACAGAAGAAACACAAAACCCCAAACCATGCGAGCCTAAAAACAGGAAAAATATTCAAATGAAACCAAAATCCTAACATAAGCCCTTTATTATTCTCCATAATAATAAATTATGTTTTAAGGGAAATAGAGAATGGGATGGGGTTTTCACTTTCTGCGGATGACGGGGCGATTTGGAAGAGGGGAAGAAATCTGGAATTTATTGTAAGCTACAGGAAGCTATTACGGAAATAGAGGAGTGGTCGTATAAATGGGGTTTTAAATTATCAGTAGGTAAGACAAAGACAGTGACAGTGTTTTACAAAGAAAAGAATTGGTAGTGAGGCAAAACTAAAGTTACATCATCAAGAATTGGAAAGAGTGAAACACTAAGTTTTTGGGGTTATGGTTTGATGAGGGAATTACATGGGGTGTACATATTCAGAAAGTATTGGACAAATGTAGGACGGTACTAAATGTTATGAGGCAATATATTGTGGATTATTTAGATCAGTATTAGATTATGGTTGTGTGGTGTATGGAAATCAGAAAGTTAGATCATATTGAGTTTCAGGCTTTCAGATTATGCACATGGGCATTTAAAACAACTTCAACAGCATCACTACATGTTGAAATGGGAGAAATGCCACTAGATGAGAAGAATACTGCTATCTCTGAATTACTGGGTTAATTTACAGGGCCACAGTGAAGATCACCCAGCACAAGGCACTTTAAAACCTTGTTGGGAAAAGGAGAGGAGGGAGACAAAAAGCTTTGGGTGGACAGTTATACTGAAAGCAACAGAGCTAGAATTAGATTAACTTCAGTCCAACAGTACCATTGCCAGCAGTACCACCTTGGGTACTCCCTGAAGCCACAGCAGATCTTACACTATTAGAAAAGAAGAACGAGGAGAACGAGGATAGGGAGTTTATTTTGAATTCACATGCTATACAGGCATGTAGGCCTATTAATAGTTACCACAGTTACTTCCAGATCTACACAGATGCATCACAGAATAGTTAATAAGATAGGTGTAGTTCCAGAGTTTCTTACAATAGGGAAGAGGATTAATGATGAAGTATCAGTATACACAGGAAATAAAACCATTGAGAATGATTATTTGTGACAAATACGTAAACATGACTCAGGCAGGTGTGAAAACGGTGGGCAACAAGAGACAGTCAAACACGTCATGGTACACTGTATGGTAAGTATGAGGGAAAGAATTTTGATTAGAATAGAAATTCTTGGAAAGAACTCAAGAGATAAGTGCTACGGCATTGTTTTTAATTATCTTAGCGTAATTAATATGATTGAGATGATCTGAGTCTTATTTTTATTTTTTTTGTTTTTTTTGTTTTGTTTTTGTTTTATTTTGTTTGGTCTAAAATAAGAAGTCATTCTAAACCACGCTCCATACCAGCTGAGTAATGCACCATTTCGTTGTGTGCCAAACGTCAATAAAACTCAAAGAAGAGGTGAAGCGGACCAAAAGACCTTCAAACGCTAGACATGATGCGGCGACCCAAAGAAATTCAGGAACAAATGAGAAACAGAGTCATTGAAATACACCAGTCTGGAAAAGGTTATAAAGCCATTTCTAAAGCTTTGGGGCACCAGTGAACCACAGTGAGAGCCATTATCCACAAATGGCGAAAACATGGAACAGTGGTGGACCTTCCCAGGAGTGGCCAACCTACCAAAATTACCCCAAGAGCACAACGATGACTCATCCGAGAGGTCACAAAAAAACCCAAAGCAACATCCAAAGAAGTGCAGGCTTCACTTGCCTCAGTTAAGGTCAGTGTTCATGACTCCACCATAAGAAAGAAACTGGGCAAAAATGGCCTCCATGGCAGAGTTCCAAGAAAAAAAACACTACTGAGCAAAAAGAACATAGGCTCAGTTTTGCCAGAAAACATCATGATGATCCCAAAGACTTTTGGAAAATACTCTGCGGACTGACGAGACCAAAGCTGAACTTTTTGGAAGGTGCGTGTCCCATTACATCTGGTGTACGAGCTCTCTTAGCTTGGAGGATCTGCCTTTTTTATGGGTTAGGGTTAGAGGATAAGATGCTAACCCATCTTTGATTTGAGGAGATATTACATCCCCAAAAATAGGTTATCTTTTTTCTGGATGGGAATGATATGGATGTTAGCAAGATGCTGCTGCCCATATTTTTAGTTTAAAGAATGAGTCTTGTATTTCCTTTAAATGACAAAACTGCACTTTAAGAATAATTAATTTTCTCTCTTGCTCTCTCTCTCTGATCGTCTGTGTTATTTAATTGTAACTTCTGGATTTGTGTAATGTCAAGCACTTGCTGTCTTTTGTATATTCAATTATGTCAAATGTTTGTTTTCATTTAAAGTTTTAAAGTTAAAATTATGCAACAAAACTAACAGGAGTGTGTTTGTGTGTTGGTGAGTGGGGGGTGTCAATTAAGCACAGTTTGAGGTCTAATCAGGAGGAGAACACCTGTGTGGCTTGACTTTATTCACTAATATTTTAATCTCTAGAATGTTGCTTATTGACAGAAATAGTCATATGTTTCTGTACCTGATGTGGTATACCACATAATTAAACGTTATCCAGTAAGGGTGTGTGGTCTCATTTTACTGGCCCTCACATGAAATGTTTTGAACTGATTTTCATTGATGGTTATTTATAACTATCACTGACTCTAGGGGAGAGGGAAACTATTTTTGAGCACCACTTTTATCACTGCCTGTGGCAGGGTATACTGTACTAAAAACCTTCCAGTGTAAACATACATTAAGTACTTGCATACACTGGGCTGGTGGCCAGCAGCAGTAGGCCTATGTGGCTTTTGGCCAGAAGATGTCACTATACAATAAGAAACAAGGTGCAGTCATCTATAACAAACTGTGACTGTTGAGATTACTCATAAACTGTATATAAAAAGGGATTTCTCTATCTAACGCAATTTTAGTTCCTGGTTATTAAGTGTTATTTCCTAATAGCTAATGCCTCAAAAGTATAGGAAATGGCTATTATTCCCCAGGACAGTGATATTTCAAAATTTACCTATTTCTAATGAGAAAACAGGGAATTGTTTGTTTTTTCATTCACATGAATTCAGAAAAAAACAACATGAATCCAAATGAACATGTATTTATACACCAGCTTTATACACTGAACAAAATTATAAACGCAACACTCCCCCATTCATCATGAGCTAAACTCAAAGATCTAAGACTTTCTCTATGTAAACAAAAGGCCTATTTTTCTCAAATATTGCTCACAAAACCTGTCAATCTGCGTTAGTGAGCACTTCTCCTTTGCCGAGATAAGCCATCCACCCCACAGGTGTGGCATATCAAGATGCTGATCAGACAGCATGGGGATTGCACAGGTGTGCCTTAGGCTGGCCACAGTAAAAGGCCATTCGGAAATGTGGGTTAGATGTTATTTTGGATTCATATGTTGTTTTTTTGGACTTTGTGTGAATGAAAAGGCACAAATTCACTGGTTTTCTCATTGGAAATAGATACATTTGAAAATATCACTGTCCTGGTCTCAAAAAACAAAGTTTGGGGAGATAAATAGCCATTTTCTATACTTTTGAGGCATGTGCAATTAGGAAATAACACTACCCGGGAGCAATAAAATTAACTTGTCACACAGTGTTATTGATATCCCTAATACATAGCTTACTAATGAGGTTGATTCTGGTGTATATATAAATATTTTTTTCTTACTGATGTATGGAGGTAAGCATATCAACTGTTCAGGGAATCATTTCAAAAGGGGTCTAGGGTCCCCATTGAAATTTGTATAAATGTTTATCACATCATAATCTTTTCATTAACACTTTTAAACATGTGTGATATATGATGGCAGTGCCAAATCATGGTAATAGTCCACTCAGATGAGGTTTAAATTAAAGTATGACCCTACATCTAAAAGTCTTAAATGTCTAGCTTTGATCCAGCTATTTGGAGCAAGGTTGTGAGTCCCTCTGGTCTCTCTGACAGGCTCTTATTTTGAAGTGAAGAGTGAGAGTCTTTTATTTTGAAAGCATCGTGTCTCCAGCTCTTCAGGCACAGAGGGAGGGAGGAAGAGAGGTAGACGGTAGATACCGGACAGACACGGTACCAACAGCGGTGAAGTACAGCGGCAGCGACAACTATGAGAGGAGATAAGTTTACAGGGTGAGGTTGGCTGGTTGGCAGCCGTTGTCGCATTCTCGGAGAAACACCGCAAACCGTCGGACGTCGAGAGGTCGCGGGACAGTCTGCGGTCCTGGAGAAATAACTGGTGGACACATACACACGCACACACGGTTTCTGGAGACAGCAGCAGCAGCAGCAGGAGCAGGGCGAGTGTTTTGGCGGCGGTCCCGCTGCTAGCGAAACATGAACAAAAACCACCGAGTGCCGAGCAACCGATCTCTTGGTGCCGTGGAGGTGAAGAGCAAGGTAGCCTAACGTTCCATGGATACTTCTTTGTCAGTTTACTTGCTGTATGTGGAGTCTTAACTGTCCCTATGACGAGCACTCTGGCTAATTTAGCCTGCTAACTGCCTTGATAGTTCAAGTTATGGTGTCGCACAAATTACAAGCTACAGCTTAACACACGCCAACACAGGGCTTCTTAGTCTGACTAACTCGCGTGTAGCTCGCCATACTTGAAACTTTGATTTTAACCGTGGCGTAGTTTGATTCTAAGTTGATGTGATAAGTTTGCTAGCTAGCTAGTTAAGTTTTTGAAGGTGGAGGTTATTGTCAGCTGACGCCGCAGTGAGCCAGTGTCACCTGTCGCAGCCTCCTCCGCCCACCTGCTCATTTACCAAATATTGACTCAAAGTTTGAGTCAAGTTTTTATTTTAGCTTCACCCCGTGGGCAGTTTACATAAACAATAAGATACCTGAATCAAATTATATCGGGATGACTCATTAAGAGCTGCTTGTCCTGCTGTTTTCCCTGTGCGTACAGGTGTCCCAGGGCCTGCCTCCTGACTGGGGCATGATCACACACACGTGCTGAGGAATGGCGCTTTTTGTTGCTCAAAACTATTTTTTAAAGACTAGATATGTTGACACAAGCTGTGACCTATTTTTTTTGTTGCCTCTGTAGTTCCCATCACACAAAGTTATAACGTGCTTGGTTCAGCTCCTTCCCAAACCCAGCAGTCGTGGTCATTTGATATGTTTTGTCTAGAAACAGGCCTGTTTTGTTTCCCAGTCTATAATTGATATACTTCTGCTTTGTGCAAATGCATTAGATGATGGGTGTCCAGGTTGGCAGTGAATTGTAGATCATTTTTTGTCAGCGCTTGGCAACAGTAACCACAACACTTGGTACTTCTCATTAACACCACCAATGAGACACTGTGCTCTCTTAGTTTCATCTAAAGAAAAAGGGATCTGCAGCCATTGGTCAGACCTCACTGATTACTGCCTTACTCATAAGCGAACAATGTGTTTTGTGGGAACATGTGTATGCCTACAACACAAAGTCTTTCTTATAACTGCATACCATACATGCTGTCTGGTAGCTTCATTTGCACAATGCTCTTCAGTCTTGAACTTACTGCATCCACAAATACAGAAACCTGGAGATACACACACACATCACAAAGTCCTTCAAATTAATAATTCATCACATGTGGTGTGTTAGCTTGCTACATGGATGACAGCCACTGACATACAGCCGACGGTGGTTTTGAAATTAGCTAGGCTACCAGAAGAGTGTGTGCTTATTAGACCCAGCACCAGATCTCAGACCCTTCTGAAGAGAGTTCATTAATATTGACTGCATAGGCTTTGTACGACATCTCATCTATCTCACGGTTTCTTTGAGCTCTTAATCGCGTACTCACATGTGTATGCCTGTCTGCTCCATCCCAGTTTGGTGCAGAGTTTCGTCGGTTCTCGCTGGATCGGTCGAAGCCGGGCCGCTTTGATGAGTTCTACGGCCTCCTGCAGCACGTTCATCGTATCCCCAATGTGGAGTTGTTGGTGGGCTACGCCGACGTGCACGGCGACCTCCTACCAATCAACAACGATGACAACTACCATAAAGCCATCTCCACTGCCAGCCCTCTACTCAGGCTGTTCCTGCAGAGGAAAGGTAAGCACAGAGGAAGTGTTTGAACAGCGAGTGCTAGTTTCCACCTGTTTGTTAGGCCAGATCTGCTTTGCTATGGAAATGCAAACAAAGGTCTTGTGTTGGCTTTGAATAGTACAACTTGAAAAATGGGATAGGCTGCTGGACAGGAAAATATGGAATACATACATATTAAGCATTGTTTTGATATTAGCGTTATCAATAACTACTAGCCTATACATATTGTCCTGCAAATACAGTAAATGAAATTACAGGCAATTCAGTTGCTGTGGGGAGTAGTTAAGATACCGTAATCCTTTATTGATCCCCCCCCCCAGAGGGGAAATCTGGATTACAGCAGCACAACGACGGATATGATTACATATCTGTCGAAGTTGTGGCTGCTGTAATGGCTGCACATGACTGTAGTTTGCTAGACATTGTTTGCACATGTTTAGGGACTAGCATGAACCTGTTTCTGTCACACTACATGTATAAAGCGATGATTGGATTAGTGTTTGAAGTGCATCATCCTCGCTAATGTTACTTAGTGTGACCTGTTGAATGCAGGGGAGACCCCAGGGTCTGCTGGCCGGGGGCAGGTTGGACCGCACACTCTGTTGTGTTTAAGCTGTCTCGCTGTGCCATATGACCCTATAGAAGCTAAGCCACTTTGTCAGGAGGAGATTAGTGGGGTCACTGTGTAGCGCTGCATGGGACTGTGTTTCAATTACACGCTCCAGACACTAGCCCCACGCTGGGTTCACTGCTGCTCTCACGCACAAATGCATGAAAACACAGTCACGCAGGCAAGCATCACACATCAGTCATGCACTCGGACATGCAGTGCCTTGTAGAAAACATAGAACAATGACAGAAGACATACACACACTAATGCAGCCACAACCCCGTGCACACCCCATTGCCCTCAGACCCTGGTTTCCCTCCTGATTTGTTTACCCCCCTTTACTTTACTGCTAAGCACCAGTTGGTCTCAGCTTAAAAGGGACCAGCAGATGAAGCAAATTGGAAGATTATAGATATATCTGCAGACAATTATTATTTCTAATAATGGCTCTACAGTGAGTTGATAGCTTCTCTTTGTGAGTGAGGTATGTCAGGCGAAGGGCCAACTCAGAACCTTTTAAATACTGAACACTAAGCGGTATGTTTATGTGCAAAGTATCTCACATTATTCGGTTTTCTTGGCAACAAGATGTCAAATTGACAGCGGATGACGAAGGATTTTGTTTTGGAGAAATTGATTAAGTTCTTCACGACCTTGTTGGTATGTAATCTCAGGTGACTCACACAAAGTCTTTCATGTTATCAGCAGCAAAGGAGGACGGTCATGGTGGGAGGGTCATACTTAGTCACACCTGTGCAACCCTGAAACGGTTCTTTCCACGGCAACTTTCCACTAAACCAGTTTTGGTTTATGCACCTCAGCATATCGGTACAGAGTTTCAGTCTTACAGTCACAAGCTGGCTTATAATGCCATTCGATTACTACTATGTCCTTTGAGACTGTAACTGAGTGATTATGTAAATGTGTTAGTCAGTGGTCAGATGTGATTGGTCATTATTGCGTAAGAGCAGGACTTCAGACAAGGCAAAGTTTGTTAGAACTTGGCCTTCATGGAGTAGGGCAGTGAAATCTTATTACCGATATCTGGGAAATGGAGCTAATAAAAGCTACACTCAGTTGCCAGTCTCAGTGATTATAAACAGGTTTCTGACAGACTGTGTGTGTGTAATTTAATAAAAAAAAAACATATCTAGCTTCAGTCGATGCGTGTCATGGGAGGTTATTTTTGGCACTGCATTTCATTTCTCTGGAAGACTAAATCCAGGGTACATACATCCTGGGTTAGGTGCTCTGTGGCTTTTGTTCATTCAGTGGTGTGCAGATGGTTCGATGGCTGGATAGAGGGATGGACGTTAGGCTGTGAGTGACTGTTGTATTGTGGTCTGATTCTTGAATAATGCACACATTGTTGTTGTTTATGCATCAACACGGGTCATCACTGACCAGCCATTAATGTCGTATTGTTCACCACAGTAAAATGGGGTAAGTGTTAGTGCCTGTGTGTAGACTGCTGGACTCTGTCTGTGCCCGTCCAATACAACTCAGCAGGATTTGGGTATCCCTTACACCCCGCCCCAATCCAGGAACAATGCGGTCATGACTACTGAGCTGGCAGCGAGGTGTCCTCTGTTTACTGGTTGTCATGGCAGCATTGAAGAGGCCAGTTCATAGGTGGATTAGCAGTGCTGGAGTCTCTTCAAGGCTGATAGCAGCTGCAAAGCATGCTGGGTGCAGTGCTGCTAGTACTTTAAAAACAGGTTCAGTGTGTAATGTTCAGGAGGATCTATTGTCAGAAATTTTATATATATAAAAAAAAAAATAAAGTATATTTTGGGTGGTGATGGTTCAGTGGATAAGACACATGCCTTTGGTGTGAGAGACCCGGGTTTGAATCTGCTGTGAGACACCAATGTGTCCCTGAGCAGGGCTCCAGAGGTGTGCAACCTCTGACATATATAGCAATTGTAAGTTAGCGTCAGCTAAATGAATAAGTGTAGTGAGAGTGTAGCCGCTTTCAGGCAATTTATTATTTTGGCCGGTGGATTTTTTTTTTCATCTACCAGCCACCTTGGCAGGTGAGCCAAAATAATTAATTTTCCACCCCTGCTTCGTAGTAGTGTCCATTTTGATTTCACACATACTGAAGTTGGAAAAACAACTTACACACTGAACCTGTAATGTGTCATTTGGATGTGTCTGATATTCTCATGTAGTTGCAGCTACTTAGAGAAGTGTATGTGTCTACGCAAACCACCTGAATCAGAATCAATAAAATCTAAATGATAGCCAGCCCAGACAGCACATTATAATTCGCTTATAGATGAGCGTTGTTCAGAGCTATTTCCTGGTCCGGGCTGTTTTGCAAAGCTTGGTGTAAATGAAGAACGTTGTGGTCATTAGTCTGCTCTCAAAGACGAAGCAGTGCATTGAGGAATGTTGATTTTATTTGTGTGTGTTTTATGTCTTTGTTGTCAAATGAGTGACTGCTCTATTGCAGCTGGTTGGAGACATGGCTGTGTCACACCTGGCCTTTTGCTAGCCCCCAGTCAGTCTGCTGGTTGTTAACTCCTTGTCTTCTCACTTGGCTTGGAGGGAATCAATGGGATGATAGTACGATACTTCACAGTATCTTATAAATAATAACCAAACTTAGTTACCTTTAATAAGGTGTTGCATACTTTTTTACAGTTGAGACCTTTACCTTGTCAGTGCTTTCTGGTGGACAAACTATATAATGGTGACACAGTTTCTAAATGACCTCAAACCTAGTTTGGCATTTCTGTTGTGCAATTTCCTTATACTTATCAGATGACACATGCTCTGATACAGATGCATTACAAACTTGTTAAGCAGGTGTGGAAAAATGCTGTAAAGTTAGAATGCTTTCAAAAATAGATGACGTGTTAATAGATTATATGTAGATGTTTGAGCCAACCTACCTGCCGAGTTCCTTCAAAAACTATGAAGAATTGATGCTGGAGTCAAAGGGCGGTCACACCAAATATTGATTTTGATTTTCTTCTGTTCACTAACTTTTGCATTTTGTTAATTGATATAATCTATTAACATGTCTATTTTTGAAATCGTACTATACAGCATTTTTTCCACACCTAAAAACTTTTGCATGGTTCTGTATCTGCAGTAAGCTGATCTTGCCCATATAGTGGCCTGGCGGATTTATTGTTGTATTTCAAATTTCTTAACCAACCTTGTTATTGCAGTGTGTGTGATCAAAGTGCCTTATAAATCACTGTATTTTTGTATATTTGAGCATTGATTGATTGTAAAACATTCAGTAGAATAGCACTGTTGCTCTTGAAAATATTAAATATTAGTTGGTCATGTAGGCTTGTGGACTTGGTGTGGTATAGTTTAGGATCCAAGCAAAACTGACATCAGGGAAACTGCGAGTCACACCCAGGTTCACTGGTTGGCTTTAAACATGGTTGTCAGAAGAAATTTTCCTGGGTGTGAGTAATGCCATGTTTGCCTGTGTCATCCAGAACGTTGTTTGCATTTTTACACGCATAACATACAAAGAGTTTCCAGGTTGTCGTCCATGTAGTGGTAGCAGCGTTTCAAGCAATCTCTCTCAGGGCGTTGGTTTGTTTGACGTTGCTCACACAGTTTCAGTCCTCATAACTCTTTCACCTGTAAGGTAGAAGGGGAAAAGGTATGGTGAGGGACAGGAATGCTTGTATTTGCGTATCTAAGCAGGGACTGGCTGAGAAATTAGTAACCAGCGTGTGAGTCATCAAGCCAGAGAAAAGTACATACATGGTGTGAAAGTACAACACCGACAAAGTCTACCCACCCTGCAAGTATTAGAGCTGGATTGTGATAAGAAATGTGGTGAGTTAAGTAGTGAAAGGGAGAGATGCTGAAGGTGCACAGTGACAGACATGGGGGTGAGAAGGTGACAGCCACAGAGAGACGGATCTAACAAAAACGTCAGAGTGGCGGAAAAAAGATTTAGATGAAACATAAAAGGTCAGACAAGTGAGGACGCCACATCATGTAAGGAGGGAGAGATTTATACTGTGAGCTCGAGATGAAAGGTTTAAAGTGAAAGAGATAAAGTGCTGGCAGGTGTAATGGATGTCAACTTCCCCAAGGAGCGCAGGAGAGAAGTGTAGGAGCACGATCTGTGAAAATAATAGAATCAGCCAAAATAAAGTTTTCCACAGAGCATGAATTATTCCCTAGGATGCTGTCTGTAATGAGCGAGGGAAAGATGGATTCATAGCACCGGAGGAGGAATGCGTGGAGGAGGAACATATCTAAGGCCTAATAAGAGAGATGCAAGGATGAAAGGGAGAGTGAGTAAACAGCATTAAAAAGGGAGTAATGTATAAGGCATTGTTTGGGCAAGGCATCTCATTAGTGATGTGGGGAAAGGAGAGGGAGTCGTGTAAGTGTGATAGGAATGCAACAAGAGGGGGAGAGAGAGAGGGAGGAGGATAGTGGGAATAGTATTAGTGAGGGAGGAATGCAGAGTGAGGCCCACGCTGGGGAGGTTTGGAGAGGGAGGGAGAAAGAAAGGAGAAGGGAGAGAGATGGAGAATGATGGGAGGGAGGGTGGAATGTGGCCAGGCTCTGATCACGTCTGCTGGCTAGATTAGGCCGGACAGCAGGCCAGACTGGACCCTCGGCTACAGAGCCTGGTTCCATCAACAAGGGGTATAGACGGACAGAGAAGGAGATGGTCAAGAAAGCGAGGGAGACGGAGCGAAAGAAAGCCGGAGAACGTTTAAAACGAGTGAGAGTGCACAGCCTGGCAAGCTAAAACCTTACTCTCTACTCTTTTTTTAAACCTGGTTGGATGAGACTTGATGGATGGAGATGGGCGCAGGGGTAGTGGAGTAGGGGGGAGACGGTGGGAGTCCAGGCCCTCGTATAGAGTATAGAGTCTGTCAGTTTCTCAGCTCAGAGTTGGTCAGGAAAGATGAATGGATAGAGGGAGGGAAGGAAACGGGGGGGACGGAGGAGGGAGAAAGAGAAGGGGTAGGTAGTGGGCAAACTGGCAAAGTGAATGGAAGAAAGAAACTGGACTGCTGACCACTGAAAACCAGGAAAGATGGCAGATGAGGGGGAAAGAAAGTGACTGATCTGTACTTTGGACAAATGCAGCTAAAGAACAGGACAGAGACTGTTGAACTTTGTCAGCTTGGGACTCAAAGCATGTCATAAACGCTAGCTGATCTATTGCTGTTGTTGGAAAGCGCCTCATACTGTGTCATGAGGTGAAACAAAGCCTTGTTTTTATCCACTTTAGTTCAAGTCACTGGTTTTGAAAGTGCTGTACAAAGAAAGAAGTGCGGAGTCGATTAGCTGCGTAGCAGATATTTAATTTTCTAAAATGGCACAAACCACACGTTGGCATTACAAAATGAACGAAAAGCAAATAAATGATTAAGACATAACAATTAACACTTAATAGGAAAAAAAGAGAGAAAAGGGGGAGACCTTTTGAGAGATAGATTAGCTTTAAACACAACAGAATGGACTTTTACACTAGCGTGGCGAAAATAGAGAGACCATGCAGACGATCATTCAACCGTGTGTGATTCACCATGTAGTTGAGAAAAGGTTGCCATAATTTATAGACAAAACGCATCTTATTCCTTTTAGTGAGTATCGTTTCAGATACTCAAAGTATGCAACCGTCCACTTCTTTCAGATTTTTAATTAGAAAGCATTCTTCTTTCCCCTGGGCTTGGTGCTATAGCGATATTGATGTGAAGCATAACTGATATGCTTATCTGTGAATTTCTTTCAGCACACCATTCCAGCATATTTACCCTGGCTCGCCGCGTACCATAGTCAGCAGGCTCTGACATGCAGCTCCCAAACACTGCTGCTTAACTACTCTCACTGTACTTTATCCTTTTTTATATAGTCACATTCTGTACAGGTTTGCAAAGCTATATAAAACTGATAATGGCAATAGATAGGTTCACATATTTTCAAGTCTAACAGTTATTGATAGCTGTAATTGTTTCCTGTACATACTGGCTGCAACAAGATCCCTTCCTAACACAAATCGACTGTAAGAATCTACAGTCTGCAAAAATGACTTCTTAAGTTGATCTGAAGCTAATATCTGACCAAGCTGCAGCCTTTTTGGTACATTTTGCTTTGTGTCTCTATTCCTCAGCAGGAAACGCTGTTGGTAGAAGCACTTGCAGGGAATTCCACACTAAAAACACTAACTTTGTAAAACATTTGCTTGATCCAGCCTGCTGCAGCTTCATTATCTTAAGCTACATTTTAGATTGCCTTATTTCACCGAACGAGGACCGTGGAATTTGTCCTGCATCACTCCATTGAAATGGTTTTAGGAAGGGATATCTTCTGTAGCTATGGTGTAGTCGGCTAAAAGAGAAATTTGTCTCAGTGGCCAGATCTAACTGCAGGTTGGCTGTGTTGTCTTCCAGAGCCAGATGCTGAAGGCAGGACAGAGCCAGAAGCACAGAGTCCACCTGCTCGTCCTTCCCCAATAAAGTCCTTATTCAGACGCATGAGCGACAGGCTTGTGAGGCTAGACTTGAGTTCCCCCAGCGCAAGTGGCTGCTCCTCCCTCCCTTCTTCTCCTCCTCCATCCTCCCCATCGTCTAGTACTTCCTCTTCCTTCTCCTCCTGGAGGCGAAGTATAGCAGGGCTGCGTAGAAAGCTTGGTTTATCAGATCCAGGTCTAGCCACCTCACCCCAGACTCAGTCTCCTTCCGGTAACCCAGTACTGAAGCCTACATCCCCAACTGACCTGTCCCTGTCCACTACTCCGCCCTGTCTCAGTCTCAAATCCAGCCTCAGCCCCAGGTACATCCCTACTCCTAGTTACCCTGAGTCCAAGCTCCAGTCTACATGCCCCATTCTGAGTCCGTCTCAGCCCTCATCAGATCCATACATGTCTTACCAGTCCCAGTCCCTGCCATCCAGTCACTGTCCTATTCCAACCCTTGTTTCCAGACAAGGTGCTACGTCTATTGTCCCAACTCTGGCCTCAAAGGACCACTGACTCCTGGGCTTGATTTACCTGCAGAAGCAGAGTCTGAGGGACAGATTGAGTCAAGGGCACAGGGGAGAAAGAGGGAGGGCGAGGAGGTATTGCAGGAAGGAGAGAGGTGTCTATGTCAGCACAAAAGAAATTGATGGAATTGCTTCATAATGCAGTGACGAGACGCAAACACACACACACAGAACAGTGCTGTACTGGCAAATAAACTGTATTCATTCTGCATTAAGCCCAGTCGTAAGCTGTGTTAATTGTTCTTTGCATAATGCTACATTAAAGCTTGTTTCCCCTGCAGTGTAGATTTCAATTGTGGTGTTTTTTTTTGTTTTTGTTTTTTTGATTTTTTTTTTTTTTTTTTTGATAAATGGCTCCTGTCAAGAAAGAGTAATAAAGCAGGAGTGATGAGTGTACTAGAGAATTCATGAGTGAGATTATATGAGGAAGCTTAGAAGTACGCTAATGTTCATGACTGGAGCCTTTTGAATTATAGATTTAATAAGTAATTCCTCAAGTTGTCAGTTCAATTACACATCAGCGCTCTGTCTTTGCTCCAGCCTGCCTCACACCTCTGTAGGCCTCTGCAGCATCTCCACTCGTATTGATGCACTCTGTAGTCTCTGTGTCCTGATTCCGTCCTTTCCTCTCAGCACTCTCCCTTTGACCTCCCTCCTTCCATTTTTTCTCTCCCCGTCTTATCAGCAGCATTAAGGCACTTTTATCTGGGCTGTGCCAGGAAGGTATGCTCTCCACACCAAGAATAGTAACCCTCTGGGAATTTACTCCTTTGAAAGTTTTTTATCACCTCCTCCTCTCTTTTCCTTTCTTCTCTCTCTCTTACTCTCCGCTGTGTGTATTTGCTGTATTTCTGTCTCCTGCCTGTCTCCCGTCTTGTGTTTTACACCACCCCTGGTTTTTCTCATCGCCACAAGTTCACACTGACACACAGCTACACTCCCCCCTCCTCCCCCTCTTGTAGCGTTCTGTGTCAGGAACACCGTGGCACCGGCTGTGTGGTGAACGTCCAGGCTTGTCGTCAGCAAACCTGACTGTTTCCAGAACACCGCAACCTTCAACTGCTTGTCTTTTTCTTTGTGTTTTCCTTACTCATATCCTTGAGGCATGTGTAATGCCTGCATACCAAAGACCGGTTTCATGGACTGCAGTAATTACAAACAAAGACTCATCCTTTTCTTTTAACTAGAGCAATACTTATGCATGTCTCTGTACAATATATTAGAACATTTATTTCAGAGATAAATATATCTATCTGCTGTGACCTTATTCAAAATGCTCCTTCCCCCACCGCAGTGACTGTAGTTGTAATTAAACATGTCTGGTAGTTGCTACTGTAGTGGTGAGTTATTGTGCCATACAATGAAAGAATGTTCTACTATATTCATTTTATCACTCAAAGAGCAGCTGCTAACATACCTGAAATGTAAATATAGGCTAGTTGGTAGTATTAGTAATCATATTAGTAGCAGTAGTGATAGTGGTGGCACTTAAGACAAGTCATGTAGTTGCTCCTTCCTGATCTTTTCACCTGACAATATCAAGTAACGGATTGTTGTCAGGGATCATCACGTTGCAAGGAAAGCCGGGGCCTGGTCATCCTGCATCATCATAATTGTGTGTAACTGGGGGAGTAGCTGTTAACAAGGAAGTGAGTGTAATGAGAGAGCGGGTGCAGGCATGAGTGGTACTAGATAAGGAAGTATATTAATGTCAGCTTAAAAAAAAAGTACATTTTTGTATGTTGTTGTTGTTGTGTTTTTTTTTTTTTTTTTTTTTTTTTTTTTATGATTCAAAATTTTAGATGATGCAAAAATATATTTTCTGTGACGTATATTGGTTGTGATAAGCAGTTAGTGTCACTGGCGGAGATAGCGGTGTCAAGAGCTGTGGCGTGCTCTGCAGGCCTACACATCCCACTTATTAGGAGCCATTAACATTGGCTCTTTTAGAGCCCATGGTTGGACCATGTGAAGAATAGAGCACAGGGGAAGATGATGTGTTGAACTGCATGCCAGTTTGCACAAGTGGTTTCCTTTCCTTAGGTAGTGTTGTCTCAGTCCCTTCACTGTCAGGAGAGAAATGCATTAAATGTGTGTGTGTGTGTGTGTGTTAGCTACATGCTACATACTACATAGAGGAATGTCTAAGCATCACTGCATGTGTCCTCACTTGTGACGATGCGTGTTGGGCTGTCATTTTCTCCTCCATTGCTTCGCTTCCTGCGCTCCTCACTGACTCCATTCAAAGTGTGGGAAATCAAAGCCGCTACTGCATAGTTGGAATACCTAACCTGTGCAGAGCCATGGTAAGTGCAGGGCTGGGGATTATGTTTTTATTCAGGGTCAATTATGACTTAAGTATGATACTGATACACTGCAGGTGGATCTTGTATCATGGTTATCATCTGAGGAGATGAGAGACTTTGGCAAAGATAGCCAACAGAGCTACTTTCAGACATTTTTAACATGGGTTGGTGACACAGTTTATCTGCAGTAGTTAAAGGGAACTCTGGTGATTTAGTATTGTACTTTAAAGCTAAGGCACTCACAAGAGACAGGTTCAAAATCAAAGCAGCTGAGGTATCCAGATATTGCAACCGATAGCATCTTTTCATTAGACACCCGGAGCCTTTCCCTAGCATCTATCAGACTTTCTGTAAGAATTTATTTTCTTCAACTTGACAGAGCTCCTCCGAAGCCACAGAAGACGTCAAACAGCTGTTTTCACATGCTGTGTACTATCAATGTCAAGTAAATTGTTTGCTAAACCCCTACTATCCCTTGTGCAAATGTCCAGTCACAGGGAGGTCTGAAAAGCTTTGATGTCTCCACATGTAGAAGGCGTGTGCATTCCAGGGCTGTAAGTCTGTTTAATCCATTTCTGACATAACCCTCCAAATTTATTTACAGTGTTTGTCTCCAGCTGCAGACAATGGCATGTCTGGCTAACTAGCTTAACCTAACCCATAGCTAGTTCCAAAGCCAAGTACCGTTTCATACTACATTGTTATAGTACATTACAGTCTACGTTAAAATAAAATCCCTTCAAAATACCACATCCACTGTGAAGTATTTCCACAATGTGTCAAAGTCAAGATGCGAATGGATCAGAATGTAGGGTGACGTTAGAGGCCCTGTCCTGCTAATTATTAGATTTGTTGAAGTTTACATTCCTACTACTAAATTTACATGTGAGTAATAAGCTCGTTTGGAGAACTTAAGGAATAATGGCACCTTTTTTGCTAAGAAAAAGTGGAACTAGTAGAAAACATGTGGTGGAAGAGTATGCTGGCAGTAGTTCCTCATACCTACTTTGTTGCAAAGTGGTCCATAAATACCTTGTGTTAAACATCCTCCCATATCTTGGCATTATAAAACTTTCCCATCTCCTCCCCTCATTTTTTTCTTTTTAATTAATCATTAGCCAGACCAGCTGCATACCTGTAAACTCTCTCATGCTTTGTGTATTTACAGGACACAGTGGGAATAAAAGTGAAGTTACATAAGCCTTTAAGCGCCAAATAAGCAAACTCACACAACAGCAGACACCAAATGTGCTATAAAATGTATAAATGAAGAGAGACCATTTTTCTTTCTATGCTCCGATCATTGGACCACAACCTCCGGTAGCTTCAGCCATCAGCCAAGCAGCTTGTGGCTCTTGTTGGTTGGCTTGCTCACATCAGGATGTCTGGTTTAAAAAAAAAAAAAAAAAAAAAGTGCCTACTTGACCTAAAAGGTTTACAATAATGATCAACCCATATTGTTCCAAAGCCTAGTAGCGGTTTGTTGCCCATTTCGCTAAATTGACCACAGACGCACCCATTCTGTGCTAGCCAGCTGTGATTATTGCACTGCTGGTTTCATTGATTGACCTCTCTTGCATTATGGTAATATCTAAGCACCATCAGTGGTCCAACACTTGGTCATTAGCACAATGTTAGATATAATTGGCTCTAAGTAGCTAAAATACATTTAATAATAGGATATAACTAATTATACAATGATTCACATTTTTGATAGTTTGAAACATTTGATGGTAGATTTTCTCAGATTTTGTTTGGAAGCCTCATACGGATTGAACCAGCTCACAATCAATACCATAAATGCTGCACTTGCTAACCAAGCAGGTTCATTGTCATGTGAAATCGTGCACAAAGGTCTTTCAAGTCTACAATGCTCTAGGTGTTCCCTACATGTGGGCATGTACATGAACTTTTCTGAGATCAGTCCCAGGACCACCCTGAAACAGTTTTTCTCACTCCTTATTCCAAAAATAGAATTACCTTTTTATACATTATTGGTCTAATAATCTATTGAAGTGGTTGTGCTTCCTTGATGCCATCTGTTTACCGCAGATGCCTTCACTTGCTATCCAGGTGACAAAAAAGGAAGGAACCTTATCGTGGCAGCCATGTATAGGCATGTAAGCCCTGTGTGTAAATAAAAAAAAAAAAAAACTGGGGACAAAAGAAACTTGTTTTTACTTTAACAAATGAGGAACGAACGTGTGTGCGTGTGGTTTATATTATGGCTTGCCTATAGGCCTTTGTAGCCAATTAGATGGAGCGCTTTGCTTCTGTGCTCTGATGCAGCATCATATTATATTGGGATTCTCAGCGCTGCTGTTCATTAATGCTCAGCCATCACCACTAACCAGAGATAAACCTTATAGATGCATGTACACTGTGTGTGTTTAAATGAACGCCTGTTTGTGTGGGCTCGCATATGTAGGCTTACATATGCAGGGGTCAGTAAGCTGCACGCTTTTAACATTTGCAACCCGAATAGCATTTCTTTGCTGTGTGTGTGGCCCTAAAAGGGACCATCCTATTCTGTTCCCTCAACTATAACTTTATTGTCAGGTCTGTCCTTTCATATGCTGGAGATAGAGGGATGATTTAGATGAAAAGAAGTCTAGAAAGAGTGAAATGAGATATAGAGCGTCGCCTCCTCCCATGCATGACTGCACTGCAAGAGCAGCCCTTGTGTCTGCAATGTGGACAGAAGTGTGTATGTGTGTGTGTGTGTGTGTGTGTGTGGTTGTGTGCGTGCAAGTGAAAACATCCACCTGTACACCCTTTTTGCATAATGTCTGTCTTTATGACCGTGTTTACGTGCAAGCGGAGGACAAGGCATGTAGACAAAACACAGCTCACATGGTGCAACTAGTCTTTTTTTTTTTTTTTTTTTAGCATGTTGACCTCAGACTACTATGGACCAGCTTCACATGAGAAAAGAAATATAGCAACAATAGCTTCATAAGGTCAGGGCTGGCAAAGATACAGTTAGTGTGTATACACTGGACTTCAAGCCTCATGGGAAGTGAAACGCGAGACTGCTGCTCTTTCTCAGGACAGTCGATCCTTTGTTTTGGTTTTAGGGATGGAGAGGGGAGTGGTGGGTACGTACCTGAACCTGAGAGCTGGAATCTTTATCAGCCACCTGAATGGATGTTTTCCCAGATTAGACACAAACACACACAAGAAATATTCAGTGTAAGATTTCCAGAGCTTTATTTATAGAACACTTTAATCTAAAAACAGAGTTTTTCAAAGTGCTGGTGAAAAAGTTAATGACACATTGAAAAGAAAGATGTTAAAAAATAACACCAGAAATAGACAAAAACTTGAGATTAAAGGGGCTGGGCACCTGCAAAAGAAGAGAATGAAAGAGACAAAGATGTTAATGTTTAAATGCTTGTTCTATGCTGGTTAACTATTAGAGAGCCAAGGACCCGTTTTTCCTTCCTTTCCCTGGCCAGCCCTCAGTCGAGTGTTAATATCAGCCATGTTGGGTTAAAGTCTATAGTAGCTTGACAGCGTACACACAAATGTACATAAAAAAGGGCATGGTTTTGTGGCATCCTGGTGACTTATGCCGCTAAAATGTGACCATAATATTCTTGGCTCAAACCTGCACTGTCACATCTGAAACGGAGATGCCAAAAAAAAACTATAGTTTGACATTTGGGAAAATACACTAATTTGCTTTCTTGCTGAGAGTTTGATGCGAAGATTGAAAATGCTGTCATATCAGTCAAATATCAAACTACAGCCAGTAGACGCTTAGCATAAAGACTGGGAATGGCTAGTCTGTCCATAGTCTACCTCATAAGCTCAATAACTAGCATATGGTATATCCATAGACTGTATATAAGAAATGGACGTAGTCATCGTGACACCACCCGTTGGTTTCTGGACTACCGTTTTGAAGCCTCGCGTTTGGCCGATAGGGCGCTGCCATGTCGAGTTTTTGCAAGCAGAAAGTACCCGGAAGTGATGATATGGCAGAGCTAACGGCCGTGTGCGGAGCTAGTTAGCTTGCTTAGCTAGGTGCAACTGTAACTCACGTTAACTGTCATTTTAACAGGGCTGATAACTTTGTCTAGCGAACAACTGTCTTAAAACTACTCACCAGAGAAAGTGAACAGCCAACTCCTAATAAGCTTTTTCAGCGGCGCTGGTTGAATTTACACAGTGCCGAGGGTATAAGTCGGCTCTAGCCTGATTGACAGGTCGCCATGGTAACAACTTGTCAATCATAGATAATCCCGCCCTGAAACATACTCTGCTTTGTGGTCTATTTAAAAATAAATGGGACCGTAATTTATTAAATGAACATCATTTTGTATTGAAGACTTGAAACTAGCGACTGAGACCATAAACTCCTCAGGAAAGTGTTTACTGGGGTAATTATTCAGCTGAGAAATAGGGTTATTTTCCCATTATTTCTAAAGGAGCCGGGCTTCTTTTTGCAACAAGAAGAGTCGCCCCCTGCTGGATTTTCAATAGAATGCAGGTTTCAGGGACTTCCGCATCGGCTTCATATTGTAGACTGGAGGCTACCCGCTTGGGTATATCATTTGTTTAACATGTACCGGAGTGTAAGATCAACCTGGAGGTGACAAATGGACAATCCGTGACACCAACCATATGCTCATTAAATCTGTAATACAGCATATCCGCTCCCCCTATGCACCTGCCGTAGCATTTCAAAGAGTACTGATGAAGGACTGGGAGTTGGGCTGAGTGCCCGGTTGGCTGGTGTTGCATTTTGCATCGGCACGACCTGAGGGGAGTTCTGGGGATCAACGTCGTTTGTGTGTTTGTGTTGAGTACAGACACCCTGCAGGGATGCCTCAGGCTGCAAACTGCACCATTGCAAGGCATTATTCTTTCTCCTGAAACTACATGATGCAACAGAATGTCAGCCTGAATAACAACTTGATGTGTAATGAGCCAGCCTGCTATGACGTTAATGGGAAATTAACCATCTTTTGTTAACATATGTCCTCTTTGTTTCTCTCCTCTTTCTTTCTGACACCCATTCCCCTTTTTGTCTCCCCTCTTCCTCTTCTGTACTTCTCTCTCTCTACTTCTCTGTCTTTTGTTTTGCAGAGGAAGCTGATTACACAACTTTTTGTACGGACTCTCTGACCAGAAAGAAAAACACTGTGCTTTCTGCAGTTCTCCTGCGGCCTGACACCAACAAAAAAAAATCGCCGGTGATAATCAGCCTCCCGAGGGACTTCCGCCCGGTCTCCTCCATCATCGATGTGGACATCCTCCCTGAGACGCACCGACGTGTTCGCCTTTACAAGCACGGCCAGGAAAAACCGCTGGGCTTCTACATCCGCGATGGCTCCAGCGTACGGGTCACTCCACAGGGCCTGGAGAAAGTCCCGGGAATATTCATCTCTCGCATGGTGCCCGGCGGGCTAGCTGAGAGCACCGGCCTGCTGGCAGTCAATGATGAGGTGCTGGAGGTGAATGGTATCGAGGTGGCTGGAAAGTCTCTAGACCAGGTGACAGACATGATGATCGCCAACAGCCACAACCTCATCATCACTGTCAAGCCTGCCAACCAGCGGAACAATGTTGTTCGCAGTGGAGGAGGAGGAGGAGGTGGCGGAGGCGCGGCGTCTGGTAGCTCAGGGCGCTCGTCGGACAGCGGTGCCAGCTACTACGGCTACTCAACACAGGGTGGGGTTGGTGCTGCGGCCTCCGTGCCATCGCACATCATCCAGAACTTCCCTGTTGGGGAGCTGGAAAGCGACGAAGACGACGAGGATCTGGTGATCGAGGCTGGGGGCGAGGCTGAGCCAATAAGACACGCCGCCTCCAACTATAGCATGCCCTCGCTGCTTCGCTACGAGCCACACCTTAACCTCCGCACTGCCTCCACCTCCGCCCTCTCCATCAACGCCAATGGGACCCTGCCAGCTAGCGGCAGCAGCGGATCACTAAGCAACGCCAATGCCACTTCGACAACGCCGTCGCCAGACCGAGCAATGGAGAGGCGGAGTCTGGAGGAGGACGGCACTGTAATAACTCTGTAGACTCGATATTCACACACTAAACACTGGAAACCAGAGACAAACACTGAGAATACTTCTACACACACTTGTGGGAGTCATGGATCAGCTAATTAAACACAGCAACATCCTGTACCATCATACGGTGACTGTACCTGAGGAGAAGCACAATGAAACGTGTACATATTAAATCTCATGACACTAACATTTACACGTCAAACACTACAGCCCATATTTTCCTCCTCTACATGCCAGTGACCGTGCATGAATGCCATAGTGGTAACACCACCCCCTCCTCCGGTTCTGCAGGCAGATAAATGTCAGACAAAGAACAGCAGAAAATAATTTGGTTCCCACCAAACCACTAGTAGCACTTGTTTTTAATCCAAAAAACTGTTGTTGCGCTGAGCTTCCACTAGAGGGCAGAGAAGAGACGCTTTTTTTTTTTGTTGTATTTTTTTGTTTTTTTTCCCCTCAACAGTCCCAGGAATAGATGAAGGTAAAAGTCCTGTGAATGAGTCACTTCCACCCCCATAACAAACACACTGAAGCCGGACTGTAGCTCAAGCATTTATTGACAATCTGTGGTTGTTTTTTGCCTTGTCACCCCACGCCCTTACCACTGTACCACACTATGACCACTTCCCCCAGGTGACCACATCATGCGATTGGTAAACGGTTGCGGTACTTTCCATACAGTGCAAGTACCGCAACAATCGACCAAGTGCTGAGATCCGCAATAATACTGTAGTTTTTATTCAAGGAGAAACAAGTCTGGGTTCTTCTTGTAGGCTCAGATGCTTTTAGCCACTGTTAGCTGTTTCTTCCTCTTTACCTGCTGTGTTAATGACTGACTGATAATGAAAGGCTGGTGATTTTGATGAGTCTTGGAGCAACTTGCCTTTTGAAAATCCCTTTACTTTTAGGCCAGTGTTTTATATTATTGATGTTTTCACTTTGTTTCTTGTCTCTCTCTCCTATTTTTTAATTTTTTTATTACAGTACTTATTTCACAAGTGACTGTACGACCAGTTTCCATCTGACCCATTGCAAAGCGCAAGTCACTCCAGAAAATTGCTCTTAGAATTAATTTCCCTCTCATATTTCCTTCATATTGCACTCCCTATCCTCTCCACGACAAGGGCTATTTCCCCTGCTGCATGTGTACAAATAACAAAATGTGAATGTGATTGAGTTTTTGTTTTACCCTCCTTCTTTCTGGACCACAAGTCAAAGTATCTAATGTCAATGCTGTACAGTATATCCATCTCTAACGCTAACCCCAGGCCCTGAGTTCACTTGGATGTGTCCTGAAACATTCACATATGAAAAGTGTTCTCTCCAGTATTTCTGCACCATGTTATCTTTTTGCATCTTTATTCTCATTGCATTCAATTAATGACACACTATGTAACACGTCAACTATGTAACATTCAGAATATCAACTTAATATTGACTTTGGGCACAAATGGCAGATCAGTAGCTGACCTGTAACACCACAGAAGTGGGTTAAATGAGCGGTACGTACAGTGACAACAGAGAAACTGCCTGTATCTCAAAAGGGAGCCCTGGTCAGATTGAGTCATCTTTAAACACACACACATGCAGGTACACTGGGCACAAACAGATTCACTTTTGTATTTGATGAAGGTGAGTCAGGTCTGTCTTATGTGTACAGTATGTCTTGGCCCTGGTCTGTATTTGGTATTTCCACTGAAGCTGTTGCTTTCCTTGAGAAGTCCCTAATGAGGTAATGAACTGGCTCTCAGCAGAAAGTTGATCGACAGTTTAGGCCTAAGTTTAAAGCTGCACTAAGGGAAGTGTGTGTGTGTGTGTGTGTGTGTGTGTGTGTGTGTTTTTTTTAAATACTAAAAATGATTTTGGGCTGCAGAGATACTTGACTTCACATGCAGGATTGTTCAGTAGTGGAGTCAATCTGAATCCGCCAAAACAGTTTTTGAGTTGAATTTGTGGGATTTTTGCACTTAACTCCAAATCATTTGCTGATTATTCCCCTCAGAAATGTGGGCTCGTGATCTCCTCACCATGAAAAGTAATTCTGGTACCGCCTGCTCTTGAAGTGGATCCCTAACATTTATTGGAAGTATAGATCCATTAATCTCACATGCTGTTGCTAACTGCCTTCCTGAAGAGTGAGGGCAGATGGCCGATTATTTCTCTTATTGATTTTCAACATTTGCTCTCCTGTTAAGTTATAACATTGATTTTAGCATGGATTGTTATCTCACTAGAACACACAGCAACTCTCAGTATCAGCTTAACTTGAACCTATGTGCACTCGTAATGAAACACTGTACATTCATACAGATCACCATCACGCTAATGTTTGAATACCTGATGAGCCTATCAGACTGAATAACTATGACTGGAAACCAACACACATCCGCTATTGTATTTCAAGCTATATGTATACGGTACTGTGCTTTTGGCCTTCTATGGTACACTGGATGCTGGTGGGATTCTGTCTTCTTTCATTCCCGACATTAAAACAGTAATGAATGATACTCTGAATGGAAACCTTTTAGAAATCAATGTTAATTTATTTCCTTTAATCCTAACTTTACCACAGGACACTGGGATTGTAACCACAGCGACACTGTTATTTATTCTCTAATCATGTGTCTGCATATTTTCTTTCTTTGTACACATTTTATGACTATTTTTTTATTACTGATATTTTTTTTTTTTTTGGTTCATTCATGATTGTTATTGTTTGGTCATAAATCTCCTGGTAGATGTTATTGTCAAACAGTAGATGATTTTAGTAGGTGATTTTACTGTTCTGGCTAAAGCAAGACATGACACTTTCTTTTTTCTTTTTTTGCATACTGTGAATTATCAATATTATGTTGTGAGAGAGAAAACAGTCATGTTAGCACAACCTCAAAACAGGCTACATGTTTTGCTTTGAGTCTGATGTTTGTTTGTTTTTTTTAAAGTGATCAAGCAATGATTTTTGCTTGCCAGATAAATCCTATGGTATAGATTTGTTATTAAAATTGTCAGTATTTTCATATCGATGCTATATATGATGTGCATTTTTATCACATTTAATGAAAATGTTTTAAGATTCAACTGGAGAATGAATATGAATAAATAGTCTTGCACCTGTACTTGCTGATTGGAGGAGCTGGATAAAATAAACTAATATGTAGTATGATCCTTGTTTGGTATGTTACTGTACCTGTTCTCACTTGAACAGTTGTGTTTCATTTAACTTCATTGTGGTGTTTTAGCGCCATCTGTAGGACATTTCAGGAACTGTTTCTTTTCCTTGGGAGCGCTTGATTTGCTGCAGCGGTGAAAACGGCGAACTGTTGCTCAACTAATCTCCTCTGTGGTACATTTAACCGGACACGCTTTGCATTGTCGGCGGTAGATGAAGCATGGTTGCCTGTGAGTTCACCATGTGAGTATTTGACCCCGTTTGGGAGGTGACCACCTCCCCAGGGTGCCGTAGCCAAAACCCAGACAGCTGAGAGTCACGTGACATGACGTGTAACCAGCATGGCGGCGCTGAGCTGAGGTAGCACCTCTACTGGACTGACACTGATAGCCTGGCTTTCGTTAGCTTTCCTTGTCACCTGCTTATTCGCAGGGCCAGGCCGAAGATGACGGCCTGAGAGAGGAGCGGCAACAAGACCGAGAGATGCAGCAGCAGCAACAACAGCACCGGCCAGCACCGCAGCAGCAGCAGCAGCAGCAGCATTCACAGACGGAGGCAGAAAACAGTAAAACCAAGAGCATGTTTCTGTCCAGGGCGCTGGAGAAAATCCTCTCCGACAAGGAGGTGAAGAGGAGCCAGCACAGCCAGCTGCGTAAAGCCTGTCAGGTGGCGCTTGGTACGTGGCTTTGTTTTGTTCGCTGGTTTGCGGAGCAGTGGGTTTTATGTGGCGCTTCACGGACACATTTCGGCCGCGTCTGACTCGTTAGGGAGAGCTACCCAGTTAGCTAGCCTTAGCGTTAGCATCTGAATGGCCTTCATCGCCTGCTCAGCAGCTGTCCGGTAACGTTTACAGGTGATGTAAGCTGATTATGTTTTGGGCATCACTTTCACGTGATATTGTTAATTGTGCAGTGCTTACACCCCCGCCCGCACACAGCCACCATCGCTGTCATTGTCGGCAGGTAAACAAGCTAATGGGTAGCTGTCGTTAGCTAGCTGCGGCTAGGTTAGCTAGCCAAACAGACCAATCCCTGTGTTGTACGTAGCACTGTCACGCCAGACAGCCGAGTCCTGCTCTGCACCCAGACACACAGGCTATCTAACTCCTGGGTCCTCTGACGTCCGCGCTTTCCCACTCATCAGGAGTAGTGTTACACACGGGCCTGTTCACTTGTTTGTGGTAGTGCTGTTTATATTTCAGCTCGAGCTGCCCTGCCCGTGTGTGTGCGCGCACCTCTTTGTCATGTTCTTGTGACTGAAAATGTGGGTGCGCTAACTTCTTGTTGGTATAGAGGCTCCACAATATTCTGGTGGACTACTCAGCCACAGTTAGTTAGTTAGTTGGTGTTTGTTTTTTGCACAGTGTCTCCCTCTCAGTCCTACTGAAGGTGGTTGAGAGATTGCCAAACAAGAAGTCGTGCTTCATTGTTAAGGTACAGTTTGAGCTGTTGGACAGGCTGCAGAGAAATGGAGGTGGGCAAACAGGTTGGTGTGTTTGAGCTGCTTTGTCTGCTCTCTGTTCTCCAGTGACACACACTCATTATTCATGCCAGTTGAATATAACACTCCTTTTCTCCTTCAGACTCCTCACACTGCCAGTGCAGGGTATGTTGTGTGTCCCATACTGACTGTATGTCTGCTGTGGAGCATGTCATCATTCCCACTGCCGCTTATTTCTCTGCTCAGACATCTTAGTTGTTATGCTCTGGATTTCATCTGTTGCCTTCATGATTAAATACATGTGCAGTGGAAAAGAGAGATTAGTCGTTAATGGCTGTTTTGAAGTGAAACACCAGAGCTTAGCCTGGTGAGTAAATAAAAACTTGGCATTAATACCTTTTTTGTATATTTCGGTCCACTGTTAATTCCCACACCGTGGAGAAAGGAAACTGAGCTAACATTTCTATTATGCAAATCATAGGGCTTACTTTCCTGGTACAACAGCTACTCATGACTGTGACATTTTTGGTGAGTGTTGCACAATCTGATTTCCTCTGTGTAACTGTAATATGGCGAGAGTCAAGTTTAGTAGCATGTGCTTGCACGTCGAGTGTGAATCTAATCGATTTGGTTGCTCACATCTGGCTGAGCACTCAACATTACTCTGGGTAGCTGAGTAGCGGGTGTACAGATCAGTGTTGGGTAGAAAATTATAAAGACATTGATTTAGGCAGAAGAGATGGAATGGTGTTGTGTGGAATAAGAGAAAGACCAAAGGTCTGAAAGAGGCTGTCAAGTTGTGATTATCAATAAAACATAAGGGTAGTCTCACATTAATCCTGCTCAATATTCAGTTAGAATACCCGTCTCTTGTCTACCAACTAAAATGCAAGGAAACAAACAACACATCCTGCTGCAGTCAGATTGGCCCAGATCTAGAGTCAAATCATGTCACACTGCTGTGAGCTGAAAGTCTCAAAGTTCAGACTTCAATAACTTTTAATCTCCTGTGCCTCCCTCCATAGATGAAATCAAGGCAGAGCTCGAAAAACAAAAGTAAGTATTGTTATGTACATACGTTGTTCCCTGAATGAATGGATGGATGGATGGATGTATGCACAGCAGTACATTTACGCTCCTTTTCTTGTGATGTGAGGCTTGAAGCCGAGGTAAGGTTTGCCTTGCAGCAGTCTGCAGTAAAGCTGCTCACTGTGATTTGTGACTAAAGACATTTGCTGCTTTTATAACTGCTACTTTGGAGTATATCAGCAGCGCTTCAAACAGCCCTCAGGTAATATATCTGCAGCTGTAGGCAAGTTGTTATTTAACAATCCACTGTTGTACCTTCCTAAGGTTTAAACCTAAAGCTTAAACGCTGTATAACTTTCTGCGTCATGAATATATAGATGTACAGTAAAAGGTTTTACGCAGCGCGTTATCTATTCACATCATCTGCTGTAGTTGGTTTTACGTTTCAGTGGGACCTTTACTGCTTTTTTTTATATGAACAAACAGTGTGTTTACACCAAGCTGCTGTCATTGGGACTTTCTAGTTCACACGGCTGTATGATTTCCTCTCATCTCTACAGGGATGGTACGGTGGTCCCGCCCAGAGCCAACTACATCGAGGCTGACAAATATGTGCTGCCCTTCGAGTTGGCCTGTCAGTCAAAGTCCCCACGGATAGTTAGCACCTCTTTGGACTGTCTGCAGGTTAATACTCGCTGCCTCACACACATGAATACAGTCAGACAAAACTCAACATCTTCCGCTTCCTTCATGAGGGCGGGGGGAAATCTTGCTACACCTGTTTCATATATCTGATGTGTGCAGGAGAACAATGGTTCTACATTCCACACACTCTCTCCATCCTTTAAACCGTTAGTGGCTTTGCAAACTAGCTACACTCACGTGGTTCGAAGAGGACCCAAATGTAGAACCACAGAAGATTAGCCAATGAGCCAAATAAATCAAAATGTACATTTGCTATAATATAAAGTACATAGAAAGTCAATTTGAACAAATAGCGACAATATCACAAAAAATAACAAACGAGGATGAAAGCTAAATGTTACCGTAGTTATTTTAACTTTAATTTAATTTATTTTTTAATTTATATGAAAAAACTTAAATCTGTTGCCCAACTTTAGTGTAATATTAAATTGCAGGAGTCCCGCTTTAAACACATGCACAATTTTGATCAGACAAATCCCCCAACAAAGGAATGTAACCCTGAATTTCTCTTTTTCTCACATACTCCCAAACACATAAGCGCCACCCAAATGAACCCCAAACTGACACACGCATACAAATCACACTTGTGCAGGGAGTTATGTGCATCACATAATATGACTCTTGATTAACACAAAGACCCCAAAACTGCTCAGAATTACACACTCACTCTGCCTCGGCCACCATAACCTGTGCACTGTTTCTCCACGGTAGAAGCTGATCGCGTACGGCCACATCACAGGCAACGCCCCGGACAGCAGAACCCCGGGCAAGAGGCTGATCGACCGTCTGGTGGAAACCATCTGCAACTGCTTCCAGGGCCCGCAGACTGACGAAGGAGTTCAGCTCCAGATCATCAAGGTACGCCCAGCCCCTCTCCGTACATCTGGCAGCCTTCAGATCCTCCAGCTGTCAGTTGTTGTTTATTTGAGACCCATTCAGGTCAAACAGTCAGGACTGAGACACTTAAGTCGTCCATAATTCAGAGCTTTCAGTCACGGTTCACAGTAGTGGAGAAAATCAGTGTCTGCATATCGTTTCATAAGTGAGGATATAAGATAAGTTGGATAATAATATCGGTATGCCTTACCATGTCTTTTTGTGTGTCATTATCACATTGTCAGCCACTTAAAACCATCATTTACTACTTTATTCCTGTGATCACACAATCGTTTCTAGCTTAAAATAAAAGCACATTCTGTTACAAAAGCTACCTTTGTTCACTAACCAGTCCTGTGATTGTGGCCAGACTCAACCAGCTGCATTTTTTTTTTAAAAGCTGCATTGATTCATTTATTTCTTCTTTTTCTTTTCTGAACAGGTTTCAAACTCTAGCAGCTTTAAAAAAAAAAAAGTGTCCAATATTTTAAGTTTTGGCTTTGTGACTTTACATAAAGTTTAGTTTGTGATGTAGCCATTTAAATACATATTATTTTTTATCTCATTTATTCGTATCTCCATGTCTGTTCTTTGGCTTAACAACGTGCCTTGTGTTTGTTCGGTAGGTGTGATTCATAACTACTGCTTACTCAAGTGTCCTCTTAGAGAGTGAAATACACATCCTGGTTGGTTGGAAAGGGCAAAGTCTCTCCTGTTAAAAGAAGCACACACTTTTATCACTGTTGACAAAAGATTTATAGAACAGATTAACAAGATCTGTTGGGCTTATTACTGAAGGAGACCTGAATGTCAGTGCAGTATATTTAGACTGACTAATACAAATTTGAACGCACAATAATATGTAAATGAATCAACCTTGTGGACATCGCCTAATAATTTGAAAATCATTTTTTGTGTATCATCAAAATAGAAATAAGCAACCGCACCATTCTGCACCAAACATACCGTAGGAGAGTTTGACGATATCTGTGGCTTTAAAGTACCTCATAAGAAGGGAAGTTGAATGGTGATTCAGCGGGTGAAGCAGCAGCAGCAGCAGATCCATCTTCTAAACAAGACATCCTGTCTGATAGCCCGACTTCCTTTTTTCTCTGTCCAGGCCTTGCTGACGGCGGTGACCTCCCCACACATAGAGATTCATGAGGGCACGGTGCTCCTTACCGTCAGGACCTGCTACAACATCTACCTGGCCAGCCGCAACCTCATCAACCAGACCACCGCTAAGGCCACGCTCACGCAGATGCTCAACGTTATCTTCACACGCATGGAAAACCAGGCTGTTAGTTCAGTTCAGCGCTTATACATTGCTGCATTACATCTAGACATTCAACTGATGTCACCGTTTTGGCAAAACATGGGGAAATGATTGTTTTCTCCTCTGCCAGCCTCACCGCTGGTTTAATCTGTATTATAATAAAGTATTTGTTTTTGTCCAGCACAGCCACATTTCCTCATATAAAACAATTAGTCTACATGGCTTCTCTTCTCCTTCTGCTGCCTCCTCAGGCTTTGGAGGCTCAGGAGCAGGAGAAAGACCGGCTGTGTCTACCCCAGCAGAACCCATCCCCAGTCCCAGGTAATCCGAGGTCTGGCTCACCCCGGTCTGACCGGACACCTACCCCAGAGCCCCAGAGCTCCTTGTCCCCAGCAGCCAGTTCTCCAGACCTCACTGCCACCAGCTCCACACCCCCACCGGCAGCCCCTGACCTGGACAAGGACCAAGCGCCAGACAGACCGTCAATCAATGGAGAACCTGATGGCGGCAAGGCTCCGATGAATGGAGGAGCTGAGCAGGTCACACCATCAAGAGGTACGTGTCAACGAGGGCCTCCAACTTTCAGTTTAAATTTTAAGTTCAAATTCAATCGAAGCTTGAAAATCTTTTCTTTTTTCCCGTCTAACCCTTTTAGGACAGTCTGAAGGTGGAACCGTTGATTGTGCAGCTTTCATATAATAGCTTACTTAATCTTTGTTATTTGTTTACATCAGATTCAGTGTTTGAATATGAAGGTGCAGAGACACCTCCAACAGCAGCTCAGCCAGCTGAGGAAGGAGACTACCCAGAGGTCAATCCAGAGGGAGAGGAGGGAGGACAACAGCCAACCCAGATACACAGTGGAGCAGGTCACAACTCACTTGTCTATGCTATTTTTTTTTTTGCTATTCTCTCTTTTATGTCTTCTGCGTCTTTTGTCTTGCTGAATGTCAATACGCTGGCCGGCGACAGTTTTTTTTGTTTCGTGGTCATTAAATGTCTGTTCTGGCCTCTCCTCCAGGAGGTGAGCACCCTGCCCACCCTGCCACTGAGCAGACTGAGGGGCACCCCCCCGGAGTCAGAACAGAGGGTCAGCAGATGAACGGCATCATTGAGGACCGCTCTTCTGTTTCGTCCACAGATTTGCTGGTGAGCAGTGTTAATAACATTAGTTATTAATCCATAATGTGCTGCTTGCCTGAGTGAAGTGGAAATAACATTTTAACTTCTAAAAAATGTATAAAGTTAATGTTTGCCTCAATTAATGTTTTCTTCTTGTATGTTGTAAACATTTGTAAGTGTGTGCTTTTACGCTGTCTGTACGTGCCACCTACTGAAAATATGTTATGATCACTTCCTATGTGTAGCAAGGTTTTACTTCTTTGATCTTTATCAAGCAACAACTGACCATCATCAGTGTTCAGTTCCTGTCATCAGTCACACAATGAGTTGAGGATTTGTAATGGTTAGAGAGAATGCCAAATCCAGTTCTTTGAATGAAGTAATGAAATGCATTGCTGCTAAAGAATCTGTTGAGTGAAGTATAATGAGAAACGTTTAAAGGGAGCATGTTTACCCTGTTGGTACGTTTGTTCAGCTACAGAGACAGATAAATAAAATGTGAACCACAGTAGCAGAAAGGAGATACTTGAGTAACTCTGGACTCCAACCTCAGGTCCTTTGGACAAATCTAGAGCCCTGCCACAGACCTCAATCAATATGGACGTGTCCCACCTCAGAAACAGTTTAGGGCTAGACAAGCCAGAGCTGTTGCTTTCCTTTTTTTGATGTAGGTGTGTTGACAGACAGACATACATACAGACCGAATACAACATTAAATTAAAGTACCAAATTTACAAATATATTGTCATTCAAACCACTATGCTACTATACATAAATAGAAGTTAAAAAAGGCTTAAAGATATCTCTCTCTGACTGTATCTGTGCCAGTGAGTGTAGAAGGATGTGCATTGTCTCCTCTCCCTACCCAGAGGTGAGTCACTGTATATTTTAATTGTAGTGGGCAGGAATGACTCCCTGTAGCAGCCCTTGTTGCTGCTGAGCTGAAGGAGTCTCCGACTGAAGAGACTTTGTTGTTGGCATAAAAAGTAAGACTTGACTTTCTTCATCTGTCTCAGGATGCTGAGGCCCTGCAGGGATCCCACAATGCCGCCCGTTTCTCTCACATCCTGCAGAAAGATGCCTTTCTGGTGTTCCGCTCTCTGTGCAAACTCTCCATGAAGCCCCTCGCTGATGGACCTCCAGACCCAAAGTAAGTTTTTTGGTTTGTTAGTTTGTTGTAAGTCTATACATAGGAAGATAACCTCTATGGCAACATGAAACATGTCCTAAATCATTACAACTCTTTCTTGAACGTGCAGCCTCCTTTTTTTTTTTTTTTTTGTCATGCTACAGCTTGGCAAAATAAATACAGATGCCTTCGTCTTATGCGCAGTGCTTCATCTCACTCTCCACGGGTTAACTTGTCCTTTTCCATCCTGGTGTGTCCCTGTCGTCTCTAGTTACTGTAGCATTAGATCCTGGGCCAGTCAGTGTGAATAGACCAGAGTAAACTGAGCCAGAAAGACGCTCACATAGAAGTCAGTCTGGCCTACATTAAATAAATACCATGATGAAACACCATTATACCAAAGTATCTTGTGTTTCCCTGAGCTATTTACACACTATTGATGGGACATTAAGGCACGTCAGTCTCTACTGCGCATGCTGCTATATATACCTCTTCAGTGTCTTTGTCCATTTCCTTTATATTTACACTTCAGGCATACGGTGAAACTGAAGCCCACATAATTCCTGTCCTCTGCAGGTCCCATGAGTTGCGGTCCAAGATTGTCTCCCTGCAGCTGCTGCTCTCTGTGCTGCAGGGCGCCGGGCCGGTGTTTCGCACTCATGAGATGTTCGTCAACGCCATCAAACAGTATCTGTGTGTGGCGCTATCCAAAAATGGCGTCTCCTCTGTGCCTGAGGTCTTTGAGCTCTCATTGGCTATCTTCCTCACCTTACTCTCCCACTTCAAGGTCCATCTGAAGATGCAGATTGAGGTACAGAACAGTAACAGACTGTGTCATCTGTGCTGCGGGGGAAATGTACCTGTTATATTTTTTAAGACATTTATTATAATATTCATGTTGATGCAGCTTGTTTGATTAAAGAGTCACATGGGCATGTGTCCTGACTCCTCCTCTCCTCTCGTCCGCCTTGCCTCAGGTGTTTTTCCGGGAGATTTTTCTGACCATCCTGGAGACATCGACCAGCTCCTTTGAGCACAAGTGGATGGTTATCCAGACTCTAACACGCATCTGTGCAGGTACAAATCTGCTGATAGAAGTTTTCTTAAACTAAAACAAAAAAAATCAACATAACCAGTCAAACAAAGTCCCTTTTCAGACATGGAAGCTTTTAAAGTGACGGCCTTTTGTCATTCAGACATAGGTGACTTTTATGTTAATGTTACGTACGGCTTTCTTTAAACGTGACAGGACATTTATGAACACGCAAAATGCTTGTGAAATATATAATACTTGGTGCAGAAGAGGAAGTGGCATCACTGCTGGAAAACAGCAGTGAGTTGAATTAAGTTCAGTGATGTGAAGGGAGAAGAGTGTTTTCTGTTCTCTCACAGGCTGCATCACTGATGGATTTTAAATCATTTTCCTTTTGAAGCCTTATTTATGAATCACTGAGTGCAAGATTCTGCTGCCTTTTTCTATCAGACAGTGTACAAGCAAAAGATGTTTGGATTTATTCATCTATGCAGTTTACATAAGTGAAAGTTGTTATTCTAAGATAGTGAAACAAGATGTGCATTTCATCTCTCTATATAACCTTGTGCTGCTTCAGCCTTTGTTATTCTGACTTTTCTGTTCAGACTTGTGCCGTGTCTTACAGAAATGTTACAGGTCAGATGTAGTAAAAGTGCTGTTTACTGTAAAAGTGACAACATGTAAAAATTGCCATCACATTTTCAAGGTGCATGACTAAGTTTTAATCCTAAATTGTAGAGTTATAGATCCTCCTCATATCTTCCTTTGACCATGCTGTAGTTGTAATTGCTGGCACTGATCAAAAATTGCATGTTTCTGTGCTCTGGTAACATGAGTCGCATGCATGCCACGCGCACAGTATTAACGTAATAAATATTTCTGCTGCTGCAAATGAAGCCTTCATTGCAATTACTATTTGAGTGCAGCCAACAGTGCTTTATCACCCTGTTTTATTCTTAATTAACTCAGTATAATTTAAAAGCTTTTGTAATTAATTTCTCCCTCCCAGATGCCCAATGTGTGGTTGATATCTACGTGAACTACGACTGTGACTTGAATGCAGCCAACATTTTTGAGCGCCTCGTTAACGACCTTTCTAAGATTGCTCAGGGCAGGAGTGGACAGGAGCTTGGGATGACTCCTCTGCAGGTACACGTTCACTCAAGGATTCACGGATCAAAAATGATTAAATAGGTTACCTTACAGGGACAAACAACAACCCCTCAATGTTTTCATTAGATTTTTTACATCCTACTTATTAAGCTGTTCTCTAAAGACACTGTTAAACTTCAAAGCACCTATTTGTAATGTGGGAGTGAGGCAGGACACTTGTGGCCTTAATTTCTTAAGTCATGGTGTGTGTGTGTGTGTGTGTGTGTGTGTGTGTGTAAATGAACTTGTGTGGTTCTATAATATCCACAGGAGCTGAGCCTACGGAAAAAGGGTTTGGAGTGTCTGGTGTCTATCCTCAAATGTATGGTGGAGTGGAGCAAAGACATGTATGTCAATCCAAACCTTCAAGCTAACCTGGGTAAGTGTGTAGTGTGCAGTAAATTTGTGAACAATGTACAGGAGAGGGGGTGAGTCTAAACATAATTAATATATGTGTGTGTGTGTGTGTGTGATTTGTTTGCAGGCCAGGAGCATCCATCTGATAGTGAGGGAGTCGAGTTGAAGCTCCCTGAGCATCTGGCCGGGCGCCGAGACAGCATCAGTTCGCTGGACTCCACTGTCTCCTCCAGCGTCCCAGTTTCCCAGGCGGACCATCCTGAGCAGTACGAGGTCATCAAACAGCAGAAGGACATCATCGAGCACGGCATCGAACTGTGAGCCCTTTTTCTCATCCTGATTAGGATTTACATTAGGATTACTGAGGATCCCTGAGTGTGGAAATAGATTTTTATTTATTTATTTATTTTTTTACATACTTTTTTTGTTCTCGTTTAGAGACGATAAGCGTTGATGTTTTCCTCTGTTCTCTCCCTAGCTTCAACAAGAAGCCAAAGCGCGGTATCCAGTACCTGCAGGACCAGGGCATGCTGGGTGCCACAGCTGAGGACATCTCCCAGTTCCTACACCAGGAGGACAGACTGGACACTGTGAGGGATTACACAGACTTAAATTATAAATACAATGCTGTCTTCACAAACAGCAAAAAAGTTAATTCAAGTTTGTAATCCTCAACCACTTTACCTCTGCATCCACAGACCCAGGTGGGAGAGTTCCTGGGCGAGAACATCAAGTTCAACAAAGAAGTGATGTACTGCTACGTGGACCAGTTGGACTTCTGCGGGCGGGACTTTGTCTCAGCGCTCAGAGCGTTTCTGGAAGGCTTCAGGCTGCCGGGTGAGGCCCAGAAAATTGACAGGCTGATGGAGAAGTTCGCTGCTCGATACCTAGAGTGCAACCAGGGGTAAGACCTTAGATTTCCTATTTAAAATATAAGTGCTTGGAGAGATTTGCAGCTATTTGTCAAATTATAGTCTTTATATTTTTAGTCAAAAGAGTTTACTTTGAAAACAAAACAAACATTAGACCAGCGCAGCTAATAACTGTTTTCCTGATGTGTGTCCCCTTCTGCAGACAGACTCTGTTTGCCAGTGCAGACACTGCCTATGTGCTGGCATACTCCATCATTATGCTCACCACAGACCTGCATAGTCCTCAGGTGAGAACAGTGTTCACTATCATCACCGTATGTGGGCCGTTGCATCAGCGATGTATTTTAAAGCATTCAGACCAAAAACAGCCCTGTGTGTGCCGGCGTAATACTTTGTTGGGCCTGTGTTGTTTCAGTTATTGACGAGACAGTGAAATACAATCCAGGATGAACAGTTTGAGTAACAGATCCATGAGCTTGAAGGCTTATCAGACACTAAAACACCACACAGCAGTTTATAACACTCTGACAGGATTTTACAACTCGGAAAGTTATCACGGTGACAAATGTTTTATATTTTGGCACGCCAATCGTGAGGTAAGTATAAATGCAGCACAAAATAATCTAGCAGTGCTTGCATGTATTTGATTGGCGTTGGCACCCCCATTGTGTCAATGCAGTGGCATTCAAATGAATGAGGTGGCTGCGCAGGTCTGTATCTGTGTGAACGCTGGCTTCTACAAATAGCTGCTGCGCCTGATTTATGACTTCTGACAGATCACTGTGAAAGAGGAAATTGCGTCTGAAATTTAAAGTCTGGGAAAAGCAGACTTTTTTTTTAAGCATTTTTTTATTTTTATTTTTATAGAAATAATCTATTCAAAGGAGTAGAAAACTTTCTACTCAGTCATTGATCGCTCTGTTGAGTTGACAATATCAGACTTAAATGTTTTCTCACATATAGTCTTGAATACATGCTTGCAGTTCCGAAGGTCTTATTAACCAATATTTAAAATTTAGCAGCAGTAAAAAGTGTCTTTTGGCTCCACTACTTTCCAGACATGCACATGCAGCAAATTGGATGAGCAGTGGCTGTGTTCATTTATGTCTGTAGTTTAGAAAAATTAATAACCCTGTTAAATTGAAAAACTGCAGTGACACAAAATGTTGCAACCCTGGCAATAATTTGCAGCATGCTTTTTAAATATCCCCCAGCAAATAAGGACCAAACCGTAATAGAAGCTAATAGCTGTTCGTGGCAAGACATTAGGCAGTGTATGTGTGTTTGTTAATTCAAACGAATGCGATGCTTGAATTACTCGGCAGGAGATGTTTCCCACTGTGGCCACTACTACTACTACTACTCCAACTGCCTTTCTGGATCTTCTTTATTTATGTAGGTGAAGAACAAGATGACAAAGGAGCAGTACATCAAGATGAATCGCGGTATTAACGACAGTAAGGACCTGCCTGAAGAGTATCTATCTTCCATATACGATGAGATAGCAGGCAAGAAAATTGCCATGAAGGAGAGCAAAGAGTTCTCAATCACCCCAAAGTCCACCAAGCAGAGTGAGTACTTGTCTGCTATCAAACTCATTCTGTCAGGATTACTCACTCAAATAAAACTCTCCGAAGTTTGCTTTCTGATCATTGGCTGGTATAAAAGAGAACAGACTGCTGAAGTATAACTGTGGTGTCCTCCGGGCTCAGCATCTCCCCGACACTATTCTGTTTACTAACGAACACAAAAACATCAGAAACATTTATGACCTCCTCTCTGCAGGCGTAGCCAGTGAGAAGCAGCGTCGCCTGCTGTACAACGTGGAGATGGAGCAGATGGCGAAGACCGCTAAAGCTCTGATGGAGGCTGTGAGCCACGCTCAGGCCCCGTTCTTCAGCGCTACGCACCTGGAGCATGTCAGGCCCATGTTCAAGGTATTACTTTTTACTCTCTTCATTTACTTCACACTCCTGGTTAGACCGAACCTGATCTTTGAACAGTGGGATGCATATTGTAAATATCAGATGTGGACATGTACGCCTACCGACCATTGCTGTGTGTTGTAGCTGGCGTGGACCCCGTTGCTGGCAGCGTTCAGTGTGGGACTGCAGGACTGTGATGACCCAGAGGTGGCATCGCTGTGTCTGGAGGGCATTCGATGTGCCATCAGGATCGCTTCCATCTTCAGCATGCAGGTCTGGTGATTATTTAAAATTGGGTCGGTGTTCTTAGTGTTTAAAACAGCATGGCACTGTGACTGTGTGGTAACCGGCCCTTCCTGTCTGCAGTTGGAGCGGGATGCGTATGTCCAAGCCTTGGCCAGATTCACCCTGCTGACGGCCAGTTCCAGCATCACAGAGATGAAGCAGAAGAACATAGACACCATCAAGACCCTGATCACTGTGGCCCACACTGACGGAAACTACCTGGGCAACTCCTGGCATGAGGTGACTCCCTTCTAATAGGATTTATGTGCGAGATAACTTGCACGTACACTCGGTTGCCAGTTTGTTATGTACACCTAGATAAAACCAATGCAGTCTTATACAACAGTCCTTACTCATCCTGTCTTCATGAAGGTTGTAATGTTCAAGAAACTGTTTTAGAGAGGCGCCGATTCAAATGTATTGTCATTTTGAAGGCTGCAGTTTGAATTGACAGAATATTAGAAACACTTCGCAGTATAATGTGATACAATTCAAGAGCACCTCAAATAGGGCTATAGCCTCCTAAATAGGGCTGGACAATAAAACAATAACAATAATTATCGCAATATATATTTTTTTTCTATAACAAATATTCAAAAAATGTTTGATTTTATTCACTTGAATCATACACAAATTAGGACTTAATTTTTTATTAAGATGTTTATTTTGTTTAGGAAAATGGACTGAAAAAAGCTTTTACTTAATTTTACTTGTGCATATTTGTTGAAGATTTTATCATAATTGTTTTGAATGTTCTACCTCAGATTTGTGAAGTGATCCACTGATTGACATCAAGTGTTAGTTCTGACCATAAAGAAAGGCTTAAACCAAAATTAACCATCTGATTTCTTTCTTCACTCAGGAGCAAAAGTCGGACTTTAAACTCGAAAGAAATAATGATTTGATACTTACCGTGACAATTATCGATATCGAAAGACATGAAACTTTTTGTCGTGATAACATTTTTGGCCATATCGTCCAGCCCTACTCCTAAGTAACCATGAAGTTGAATAAACAACTCAGAAACAGAACTGTTGATTTATTTTATAGTCGTCATGTTTTTGCATATATAACATAGATAGCTTAGTCCTTTATTTACTTGTAAAAGCCTACACATAAAAACATAAAAACCTTTTGCTAGTTTTTGCATTTAGAATCTTAATGTGAATTGCATCTGGCAACACATCATAATTTTGTGGCTTTTAAATCAACGACATCACACTGTCTCCCAGGAGAAGTCCCTCTCAGTGTAGCTTCGTACATAACTTTCAACTTCTCTAGGATGGATCCTGAGATGCTTGATAAATACGGGCCCTGGTGAATTAAGTTCCCCCAAGGAAAAAGCCTCAACCTTTAATAGTTTGACATTAAAATTGCAAATGTATTTATTATTTAGATCTTAAGGTGTATCAGTCAGCTGGAGCTTGCTCAGCTGATCGGCACAGGTGTAAAGACACGCTACATCTCAGGGGTGGTCCGGGAGAAGGAGGCCGGCATCAGGGGCTTACCCTCCGGCACAGAGGAGTTCATGCCCCTTGGGCTAGGTAAGACATCACATACACACACACACAACATTACGTACATTCACAGCGTAACCCCTAACTCTTAGAATCACATGATACTACAAATTACTGTTTGTGCTTCTACTATATTAGAATAGAATAATCCAAAGCAGCTGTTTTTTAATGTAAAAATAATGGTCGATCAGTGTTAAGTATTTTTTTCTGTTGCAGGTAACCTGGTGGGAAGTCAAGACAGGAGACAGATGGCTCACATCCAGGAATCAGTAGGAGAGACAAGCTCTCAGAGTGTGGTGGTGGCTGTGGACAGGTAAGACAAAATACTTCTGACAGTACTCAGATACAGGACATTCCTAAATAATAATAAATGCATGGTCTACACTGAACAAAATTATAAACGCAACTCTTTTGTTTTTGCCCCCATTCATCATGAGCTGAACTCAAAGATCTAAGACTTTCTCTCTGTACACAAAAGGCCTATTTCTCTCAAATACTGTTGGAGAGAAATCTGTCAAAATCTGTGTTAGTGAGAACTTCTCCTTTGCCGAGATAATCCATCCACCTCACAGATGTGGCATATCAAGATGCTGATCAGACAGCATGGGTATTGCACAGGTGTGCCTTAAGCTGGCCACAATAAAAGGCCACTCGAAAATGTGCAGTTTCACTGTATATGGGGTGGGGTCTGGGAACCAGTCAGTATCTTGTGTGACCACCATTTGCCTCACGCAGTGAGTTGATCAGATTGTTGATTGTGGTCTGTGGAGTGTTGGTCCAATGACTGTGCGAAGTTGCAGTCAGGTCGAGACCCAGATGAGGATGACGAGCATGCAGATGAGCTTCCCTGAGACGGTTCCTGACAGTTTGTGCAGAAATTCTTTGGTCATGCAAACCAATTATTGCAGCAGCTTTCTGAGTGGCTGCTCTCAGACGACTTTGGAGATGAAGATGCTGGATGTGGAGGTCCTGAGCTGGTGTGGTTACACATGGTCTGTGGTTGTGAGGCCACAGACCAAATTCCAAATGCCAAATTCTCTGAAACACCTTTGGAAATGGCTTATGGTAGAGAAATGAACATTCAATTTACAGGCAACAGCTCTGGTGGACATTCCTGCAGTCAGCATGCCAACAGTCTGTGGCATTGTGCTGTGTGATGGAAATGCATTTTCGAGTGGCCTTTTATTGTGGCCAGCCTAAGGCACACCTGTGCAATACCCATGCTGTCTGATCAGCATCTTGATATGCCCCCATTCCCTAGGAGTTCAGCTCATGATGAATGGGGGCAAAAACAAAAGTGTTGCACTAATAATTTTGTCTGTTTTGTCTGTCATTTGTGATACTAAAAATGTCCTACAAATACTAAAGCTTCATTTATATTTGCAGGATCTTCACTGGGTCCACCAGACTAGATGGAAATGCAATTGGTGAGTTTGTCTTTCTCACCTTTACATAAAGGATCTGATTGTGTATGTTACAAAGAAGGAGAAATTATTCATCCTGTGGTGCTGTTTAATTGTTTCCAGTGGACTTTGTGCGGTGGCTGTGTGCGGTGTCCATGGATGAGCTGGCCTCTGCACACCAGCCGAGGATGTTCAGCTTGCAAAAGATCGTAGAAATTTCCTACTACAACATGAACCGCATTAGGCTGCAGTGGTCTCGAATTTGGCAGGTCATAGGAGACCACTTCAACAAGGTCAGTGGACCAGAGGGGGTTACAAAGTTTTAAAACTGGACCATCAGTGTGGTGTCGGGATGACAGTGTTCTTTTGGTGCTGCTCCTGCCGCTCTGTGCACTTTGTTTTGTTCTGTATTGCCCTCTTGAGGAATTGATTTACTACCGCAGCAGGGAAATAAAAAAGCTTTTTAATTATGTCCACAAAGGCTGTGTGATTGCAGTTTCAGACCAGACATTGTCATCTGTTTTAATGGAAATAATGGGCATGTTGGGCACAAAATTGTACATATAAGTCGTTGCCATTTTAGATCTTTCAATATAGAATTGGATTTATTACAGTTAGACTCTGCTCATCTTATATTAAACTTTAAAGGTTAATTTTGTACACAGTTACCATATCATCTAGATCATGTGAAATGTTGTTTACAGCTCGTTGCACTGCCCCCAAGTGGCGAACAAAATCAATAAATGCAGGTTCAATCATGAGCATACAGTACACACAAGAAACAAATGTGATGCATAGCTGAGCTCCATTGATAACTGTTGCGTCTCCCTCTAGGTGGGCTGTAACCCTAATGAGGATGTAGCCATCTTTGCTGTGGACTCACTGAGGCAGCTCTCCATGAAGTTCTTGGAGAAAGGAGAGCTGGCCAACTTCCGCTTCCAGAAAGACTTCCTCAGGCCCTTTGAGCACATCATGAAGAAGAACAGGTAGAGAGTTCTGTAATATGGGCGGCTGGGATGAAAGGCTGTACTTTATTGTAAAAAGTAGTGGGGTCATAAGAATAAGAATGGTTTTGAATGGTGAGTTAATGTTATAATAACTGTTGAAGAAACACAGTATTGTTGACACACCCCTCCCTCCTCTGCCTCAGGTCCCCCACTATCAGAGACATGGTGATCAGGTGTGTGGCTCAGATGGTAAACTCCCAGGCGGCCAACATCCGTTCAGGTTGGAAGAACATCTTCTCAGTGTTTCACCAGGCAGCCTCCGACCACGATGAGACTATAGTGGAGCTGGCTTTCCAGACCACTGGGCACATTGTCAGTGAGTATGACTGCAGCTCTTTCCTCGGGGCGGCCATTTGGCTCAGGTGATTTAAAAAAAAAAAAAAAAAACAAGTGACAGAGGTAGTGTTGTGTCAAACCGCTCAGCTGACAGTGACACGGATCCTCTGTGAGAATGAATGACAGGAGAGATTTAAGATCCCTTTAACCAACCAAACAACAAACCTACAACTAGTTCATTCTTGTTTTCTTACTTGCTTTCCTTCTCTTTATCACTCTCGCTTCAGTGAACACCTTCCAGAAGCACTTTGCAGCTGCTATTGATTCGTTCCAGGATGCGGTAAAGTGCCTGTCAGAGTTTGTGTGTAACGCAGCTTTTCCAGACACCAGCATGGAGGCTATCAGACTCATTCGACACTGCGCTAAATATGTCTCAGAAAGGCCACAGGTAGGAACAACTGACTTGGGACTATACTGGTTCATTTAAAATGCCAATTGTGTGAGAGCATTCATCTTTCGTTTGCAAATTGCAAACATGTGGTTTCTTCAAAACATAATTCTGTAATATTACACTTTAAATTTCTGTCCTGCTGTGTCTCTGTCTAGACCCTGAGGGAATACACCAGTGATGACATGAATGTGGCCCCTGGTGATCGGGTGTGGGTTCGTGGCTGGTTTCCAATTCTGTTTGAGCTCTCTTGTATCATCAATCGCTGCAAGCTGGATGTCCGGACCAGGTAGAAAAACAACTCTGCATGGAGTCTCAGTGAAATGACAGTTTGAGCTCTCAATGTGTGCTTTAACTGCCCCTACTTGTTGCAAAGACAGAAAAAAATGCAAAGAAATAAAATAAATGAAACTAAATACGATGGCACACAAACAAGGTGTGATGCATAAAATTGAAGCATGACAGGATAAAAACACCGACAGTTAACAGAACTTATTTCCGTAGTGGTCCTGGTCACCCCCAAATCATGATAACAACAAGACTGCTGAGCCTTAACTACATTACAGATTTAAGAGAAAGTTAACATACAGATTTAATTATAATTACTTATTATTATACAAAATAAATCTGAAATGATTAGTTGATTAACCAATTAGCCTGCAAAAATGCCACAAATTTGCTGGGTCCAGCTGGTCCTTTTAATATGAGGACTTTCTTCTTTTCTGTGTTTGATGATATTAGAAATGGAATATCTTTGGGTCAGACAAAATAAGACATTTGAAGATGTCCCTTTGTGCTCAGAGAACGTGGGTTTTCATATTTTGTAGACTTTACATTGGCTGAAAGTTTAATCGAATAAATAATTGACCATAGTTATTTCCTGTAATTAAAAGAAAGTATCATCTGGTAAGCTGTTACAAACTTTGGACCTGCACATTGAAAGCCCTTAAATGCCCCAAAAACCCCTGTCACGTCTTTATGTCTTGGTGCCTGAACATTTAGGCATTTATATACATGCTTACTGCTAAATACCAAACTCTTATTATCAAAGCTGAACCAAGCATGAAGACTAGCAAGATATCACTTAAAAAAGAGGACGTCAGTACAGTCAAAAAAAGCACTCATATTTCAGTACCAGTGGTTCCATACTCTGCTCTCTGTGGTGACTGATGAGTGAACTGTTTGTCTTTGCTCCTGACAGAGGTCTGACTGTCATGTTTGAGATCATGAAGAGTTACGGTCACACGTTCGAGAAGCATTGGTGGCACGACCTCTTCAGAATCGTCTTCCGCATCTTTGACAACATGAAGCTCCCCGAGCAGCAGACAGAGGTCAGAGGTCACTGGCAGCAGGCCATCGGGTCCCATGGTTGTTTGTTTTGACCTTTAACACAGAGGGACAGAAGACCTTAAAAGCTGTCAATAATTTTACATACGCATATAAAGTGGAAAAAACAGTACTTTTATCTGCTTGTGTTTGTTTCTTCTTTGGTTCCAGAAAACTGAGTGGATGACGACAACATGTAACCACGCACTGTATGCTATCTGTGACGTGTTCACCCAGTTTTACGAGCCCCTCAGTGAAATCCTGCTGGCTGACATTTTCACACAGCTACAGTGGTGTGTCAGGCAAGGTGGGTGTTTAAATGTGCTATGTGATATTTTACAAACTAGGTATTTGGCGCTGAACAGCTCGCTTGTAGTTGGGGACATCGGTAAGGTACCAGGGAGGAAGGCTGAAAATATATATATATATATATGCAACATACGTTTCACTTAAAAAAAGCTTGACCCCCGCCGCCCCTATAGTTTTCTTTGGACTTTATGTTGTAACAAATTCCAACACCCTCCCTCCGATATCTCAAAATAATATTATTGATATGGTACCATTTGTTCCACAATTAGTCACTAAAAGTGCTTAAATATTTTAAGTTAAGTTAGATCAGATGATGTTGTAGCCTGATATGTGTGAGAATTAGGGCTGGGTCAATTCGTTGACATAATTGATTACGAAAATACGTCAAAGAGTCACTGCATCTGGTGTTGGCAGGGATTTCCCCGGACAAGCTCCAGCTACAAGACCGCGCCTTCGACCGTCTAAAATTTAGGAGTATTTTAGACAGACACTCAACAACGTGCTGCTCTGTGAGCTGGAAACAGCTTCACTGCAGCTCTGACGGCAGCAGCGCAAATCCTGTTTACTTTCTGTCTCCACACAAGCGCGGCACATTATCCAGCACAAGGACACGTAGTTAGTTAAAATGTATTTTTCTAAGTATTTCTTCATCGCCTTCATGTTAAAAGTAATTTCTTCACCGCTGCTGTCATGGTAACATAACATTACACCTTAAGTCATCCGTTCGGCCGTTAATGGACACGCATGAGCGAGAAAACCGATGAGTCAGTTGTTTTCTTTTATCCTTTTTTCCCTCCATTTGATTATCATACTGCATTACTCAATATTGAAATAATGACGTGGAAATTGGATTCATTTTAAGATATGCTACTATTGTAATTATCAGGATGATGAATAAATCATAGGTATGTTAATCGAGTAACAGGACACAATTCTTTCTTCAGAATACACAAAATTAGTTGTTAGATTAATCGGTTTGAAAAATAATCGTTACGTACAGCCCTAGTGAGAATAAATTAAATAAAATTTTAATCTTGGATGAGAATGAAGGAAAAAAAGACCTTCTCAAAAAAAGTCAAGACTACCCTCCTGTCACCGTCTCTGACGAGCACCTTGTGAACCTCTGTGAAGTTCACAGTATTTCTATTGGGCAGATGTGTTTTGAAGTCGTTACCTTTCTTCTACAGACAACGAGCAGCTAGCACGGTCGGGGACAAACTGTCTGGAGAACCTGGTGATTCTGAACGGGGAGAAGTTCAGCCCCCAGGTCTGGAACATCACCTGCTCCTGTATGCTGGAGATCTTCCAGAACACCAGCCCTCACGTGTAAGCCCCGAACTGCTGTACTTTCAGCCAGAGACGAGGTCAATTAAGTTTCAGTTCAGCTCAACGATGTCAAGGAAACTGCATGTGAACGTCATGGTGATAGCGTTTATTCAGTCAGCTATTATATTTCATCATCCCTGTTTTGAAGAGAAAAAGCTCAGTCATCTCAGCGGGGAGTTAATGGCAATTTTAGGGATTAAAGCTAATGTACTAAAAGGCTTTTTGTGCTTTAGTGCTGTGACAGGATGCAAGTTGCAGCAACACCTGATTCCTGATCTGCCTTTCTGTTTGTTTTTGACATCAGTTTGTTGACTTGGCGACCTGCTGGACAGGAAGAGGAAACTGCAGATGGCAAGCATTTTGTAAGAACATAAACACACTCATTAACCAAACAATAATTACAGTATGTACAACAGCAGCTCAGCAGATGGTTCATGCTTGGTCTGGAATGTGATAAGCTGCTTTTAGCCAATAAAAGGACCCTTATATTTCCTACTAACCAATCCACCATATCAGACGTATGACACTAACATGTGAACGGCCATTCTGTACGTCTCCAGGACGCTGATTTTGACAGCCAGTCCCAGAGCAGCTATGACAGAGCTCTGTCTGAGAGAGGACACAGCCAGATGTCCAGCGATGACACCTGGAAGGGCAAATCCAATGCTAGTGAGTATACAGCATTCACACCCAGCGCAAACTCAAATTCTGTCTGAAAGTCTTTCTGAAGAAAACCCCGGAAATGGCAGCACGGAGGCAGAAATAAATATTTCAGCTGTTCTACAACACATTTGTTTCTGGCTTGTTATTGAAACATTTAACTGCCACTGTTGCTTTTTTGTCCCTCTTCAAAGTCAATTTTTCCCTCAAATGCTCATGTCGCTACACTTCCTTTTTTTCCCCTCTACAGAAGTTTCAGACCAGAAGCTGTTTGCAGGGCTGCTGATTAAATGCGTTGTCCAGCTTGAACTTATCCAGACCATAGACAACATTGTCTTTTTCCCAGCAACCAGCAAGAAGGAGGATGCTGAGAACATGGCTGCTGCACAGGTATGTTATAATAGCTACTATATGAATTTTTTTTATATAATATATTGTTCTTAACCTTTGCAGAAGTGCTACTCACTGAAATGAATTGTATGGGGAAGTGATCATGCTTTGATCAAATGTCAGATCAGGCCATGGCATGCTAAGAAAATCTTGGACATCCCTTTGTACCTTTTTAAATTGTCAGGTATGCTTAGTTAAAGTTGTCTAAAACTGTCCTCCCATCAGCGAGATGCTCTGGAAGAGTCGGAGGCTGAGGGAGGCGAGGCGGGTCCGGATCAGGGAATGTACAGACACATGACTTCTGCACACCTCTTCAAGCTGCTGGACTGTCTGCTGGAGTCGCACACCTTCGCCAAGGACTTCAACTCCAACAACGAACAGAGGACAGCACTCTGGAGGGCAGGTAAATAGACAGGAAAATGTCCCCAATGGTATTTCAAAATTAACATTCGGTGTAAATTCTGTATAAAAAACGGTCAGCAGGATTTTGTGCTTTACCTTTATTTTTATCAATGACTCTCTTTTGCCCTCAGGCTTTAAAGGGAAATCCAAGCCCAACTTATTGAAGCAGGAGACCAGCAGTCTTGCCTGCAGCCTGAGGATCTTGTTTAGGATGTACTCTGACGCTCAGCTGCAGGACTCCTGGCCTGACATTCAGACACGGCTGCTGCTGTGAGTAAAACATACGACATGATCATCGAGTGACTGACACAGCTAAGATGGCCAGTATTTCATTAAAAGACAACGCTAGTTACTCAAACAGGACTTAAAAGTGTATTTGTTGGGGACTATTTTCTGCCACAGATTTGATGCACTTAGCAGCAGCAGGGCAGTGCACTATGTGGGATAAACACACAATAAAATACAGTGTGTTCATGACAATGAAGGAACATGTCACCTGGCGCAACACATGGCTGTAGTTTTGGGTAGAGCTGGAACAATTAGTCGATTAATCGATGAGTTGTCCACTTTTAAATTAATCGGCAACTATGTTGAAAATCGATTAACCGATTTGAGTAAAAAAAAAAAAAAAAAAAAATCTAATTTCAGCTTCTCAAATGTGAATATTTTCTGGTTTCTTTCCTCCTCTATGACAGTAAACATATATATATATAATATATTTGGGTTGTGGACAATAGAAGACATTTAAAGATGTCACTTTGGAAAACACTAATGGACATTTTTCAGTTTCCTGGACAACAAATCGATTAATTGCAAAAATTGATAGTGAAAATAATCGTTAGTTGCCCTAGTTTTGGGACACCAATGGAGCTCTATGGAATAAAGTATATCAGGCTTTGGATAAACAAACAAGACTTGTTAGTGGGATCAATTCATTCATTAGTTTTAGTGTAAAAAAAATATACTATATCAACAGACTTATCTTTTAGAAAATGCTAATTTAACGGACAGAAAATGCATTGTAAAAAAACAGGGTTATCGCAGTTGTTCATTATTCCATTATATCAACATGTTGCCGGTGTGTTTATTGCCTGGTTGTAAATAAACACCAAATGTGTCACTTGCACAAAAGTGCAGCGCTGCTGTTTGTTCTGTGTTGAGTGAGCTGGTTTTGACACATGGCTCACACCTCATTATATATTTATGACACAGTACAGTGTGTGTGTATTTTGTAGAATATATTGGCATGCTAGAGACTGACACAAATCACCTTGTTGTGTTTGTCGCTGAGCAGCTGCAATGGAGCAGATGACTCATGTATTACATCAAGAATACGTATGTGTGGTGTTAAACATTAAATAAGATCAGAATGTGTAGTCGTGGCCCTCTCTTCTATAATAATAACAATTCTACTTGTAATTGCAGCTCTGATTCAGACTGAACACTTCTGCCTATCCAATATTTTAGATATATCTGTGTTGTGTTGGTCATAATCCTCCGTGTGTGTGTGTGTGTGTGTGTGTGTGTGTGTGTGTGTGTGTGTGGGTCGTCTTTGTCAGGGTGTGTAGCGAAGCTCTGGCCTACTTTATCAGTCTGACCTCAGAGAGTCACAGAGAGGCTTGGAACAGCCTGCTGATGCTGCTGCTCACCAGGACGCTACGGCTGCCCGATGATAAGGTAGGAACACACGCACACGCACTCGCACTCACACTCACACGTATGTTCCTCTGTCCCTCTGGGGACATCATAATGCATTCTCTAGTCCCTTACCCTAACCTTAACCATTACCCTAATCTTAACCCAATTGTAATCTGAACCCTAAAACCAAGTCTTAACCCTCAAAAAGCAATCTACCCATGGGGACCTCATTTTTTTTGTCTCATGTGACACGATTCCCTGTGGCTTAGTGTGCATTCAGGTTAGTCCCCACCGGGATATAAAAACATGAAACACACACTTGTACTTGATGAGTATATAAAGGACAAGAGTTTGAAATGATCAAACTCTTGTCCTAGTTACTTCATATTTTTCTGTCACCTATGAATCGTGCACTGTGAGTCACAGCCTGGCCCGTGACTTGGGGTTTTTCCAGGGCATTTTAGGCCAAACTGTAGAATTTTGTTGTTGCCAGCATGCAGCTTGAAGCAGTAGGAAATGTTGGCGCCATGCAGCCAGCCTTGGAAGAAAATGCCAACCCCACAAAACCACTGCATCAACAAAGATTATTACAGTATTGTTAAAGTGGTTGGCATTCGCTGCAAGGCCTGCTGTGAATTTTGGGTAAAACAAATCTTAGTGCTACAAATTGTGTTTATTTGCCTGAATGTAAATTTCGTAAATCAATAAAATTGCTCTTAAAAGCAGCAAAATACAGCAAAAACATACATCAGTGAAGACACACATCCAACACCCTTCCTGTTTGTCATGTTCTGTATATTGTATATACTATATTTACAAATTTGGCAAATACTTAGTTAGCAGGGATTAGATGGTGGTGGTGATTTACCTTTTCTTATTTTCTCCTTCTTTTCCAGTTCAAGCCCCATGCTTCCTGCTACTACCCCCACCTGTGTGAAATGATGCAGTTTGACCTGATCCCTGAGCTGCGGGCCGTCCTCAGGCGCTTCTTCCTGCGCATCGGCTCCGTCTTCCACATCGCTGCGCCCGAGGGAGCGTCTGCCCGGACTCCCACATCCTAGGGTGGGTGCAGGGTCAGGTGGAGGGACGGTGAAGATGTTGAGATGACGGTGACAAGTAAATTGACAGTTGGACACATAAGAGACTGGAGCAGATTACAGAGGGGGCTGCAATTTTAGGAGGAAGACGACAAAGACTGTAGCTTTTCTGTCTCAGATCAGGACTCTGCATTAAAGTGTTCAGCTTTTCTACAGCTTGTAGGAAAGTCCTCTACCCTGCCCTTCCTCCCTTCTTTCTCTCGGGGATGAACAGCACTGTGACCAGCGCTCTCTGCTGACTGTAGTCATTCATCATCCCCCAGACTCTCATCTCAAACAGTAATGACTAGAAAAGAACCGTAAACAAATAATTTATTGATATTGTTGCAAACCCCTGTACCTGATGGATTGTTTTTCTGTTTGTTTTTTTAATACTTAACAAAAAAGTCTATATACATGCTTAAAGCAAATTAAAGACACCACTGAATTTGATGAACCTTATATTTTCCCTTTGCAAACATCTATTTTGGCCGCCTGTGCCTGTTATAAAATGATGACACCATCAGTGTCACCCTTCTTGTGAGTTTGGTGATCTAATCAAAATATGTTGTAATATCTGAACCCTGATGTATCAACGCCCGTCTTAAATCATTGTCTGTCACCTTAATGTTTATGTTCCGTCTTATGTTTGTGTTATTCTGTAGCGGGTTGTTGAGACTGAAACTCTCAGCTGCAGGTGAAAACCATCTGCATCTCTTACAACACTATCAAAGATCTAATGCGGCTTTGTTTGTGAAGTCTCTGCTCCCTGTCACATTACCGTCCTGTAATTCTTTCCTGTCAGTGAGATTTTACTTATTTATTTTGGTCACCTGCTTTAATTTGTTTTGTGATTATTGTTCAGGATAATTGCTGGTTTACAATGAAAGGTTGATTGAAAGACTGGCTACTTCCCTCTGCATTCCTTTATGTGTTGACCCAGTAAGCCTTACAACTGAAGGACTTAACATAGAGTCAGTCATCCTGGCTTTATAATTCCAGCTGGTTCATAAACCCTCCACTAATCTATCAATTGGCCCTAGAAGATGACACAGTGGTTGTCTATTTCCCCACACTCTTTTGCACATCTGTTGCTGACAGTTTTGCTCATGTATTAACACAGCCCAGTGTACCAACTTGCTCTGAATGGTTCGAGTGCCCATCAGTGTTGCAGAGTTCAACCACAGAAAGGTTCAGGAATGGAGCGAAACCAAAACTGGCATCTACAGAGATACCGGCGCCTCTGCATCCTGGATCCTTCATAGTTTATTCCATGCCTTTTTTTAAAAAAAGAAGGATGTATGTAATTATTTAAAGTGCATTTAAATATATTTTGAGAAGCATTCCTTCCCTTGCAACTATGGATGTCTACTTTTCTTCCCTAAAGCTAGGGAATATATAAATATATATATACAGTAAATGAAGAAATGCAGACTGTAAAGTTTTCAATGTAAGATACATAGAAATGAAAGTGCTATACGGTTCTATACATAATATTGTGATGTAATCTTCCAAGCATTTGGTGAAGTAATCAATAAACCTGAATTCTGATCCACTACAGTGACTACTGATTCGGTTTTAAATTAACTGGTTTAGTTGTTACATGATAAAAACAGGTGTTACTTATAACATGAACATATTTGCTGCATTATCAAAGTGCCCAGGTCTGTGGTGCTGGTCTGGTATACTGGGGCAAATGAACAGAATGGATCCGTCATTAATATTGGTAGTTATTTTTGAGTGACGGGACAAAACGTGATTTGTTACCCCTGCATGTTTCCTGATGCCTTTACGTGGGAACGCGGCGGCCTCTTTAACCATCGGTCCGACTCGCTGACCCTCATATTTACGTTTAAAATAAGTCATTTCTTTGTTAATTTAGTTATGAGAGTTGAAAGCGTGGAAGAGGGGTTTCCAGTGTGTCTATATAAAGACGTCCATAGGGTGGCACTGGGCTCTAAGTAGTAAGTCGACCTAAAGCGCGCTGGATTTGCGGGGTAACTATAGACTGTGTAACAAAGCTCACCATGGAAACCTCACATCCTTTGTTTTGGCAAGTAAGGTGGAAAGCTGCTTAGCAGCTGCTACATGGAGCTGTTAAAGAAAAAAACACCACGTTATTAATCCCTAAACCAGTAACTAGATATGCTAACAACGAGGAACGTGGTAGTTGCACTCAGCCATCAAATTTAAATTATTAAATATAGTGGTCGGACCGACGCGATGCCCCGGCGAACATAAACTAGCTCACTTTTGGTTAGCACAGTTAGCGCTGACGCTATCCGGTCCAGATAGGTCTCATATTTAAGCCAAGAAGTGACCACTTTCTGGAGGGGAGACTACAAAGTTCTCCCTACCGCGTCTGTTACTCTTCTCTCTGGATGAAGCAGGTATCTATCTATCTGGCCGATGGACCTGGACTAAGCAGACTTTACGTAGAGTTACGTAGAGAGCGCAGTAGTGGGCGGATCTGTGGTAGCCAGTTAGCTGGCTGAGTATCCTCCGTCGGCGTTAGCCAGACCGGAAAGCAATGACGGATTGGAGTATTCCTGCCGGGGTCTGGATTGTGAGCCAGACATGATTTTATGGAGCCCACCCTACAAGTAAGAGTTTCTGGCCAGTCTACGGTTGTATATCTAATGTCTGTAGTGAAATTATTGGTGAAAGAATGTCAGACAGGCTGGATTTTCCTCTGTGAATCCAGCAATTTGGAGGAAGAAGGGGGGCCGACGGATTTGGGAGACTGCGTTACCATCGTTTCCTTTCCTGCTAGCGTTTTCCGTCAATTGTCATTCTGTTCCATGCAAAGAATACTTGCAAACTGCAGTAAAGGGTTTTGCCACTGTAAATACACCTTTCTGTGTTTACAGTGGGATGTGCGACTTCACCTATCCTGTGTGTATATGACAGTGACAGCCATCTTCAGCAAGGTTAGCCTCCTACAGTCACGTTAATAGGCGGAGCTGTGTCTGTCTGAAATGCTTCAAGACTTAGTTTTGCAATACTGATTGCTAGTGTGATGAAGTGTATTTAGAGCTGGAGCACAGGGTGGTGTTGCGAAGCGCATTTTTATGTGATTAAAGGTCTCGGTCCTGTTTTTATGACCGGAGAAGGGATTGGCCTGTGCTGCCTGCAGGAGCTCCTACTGAGCCCGTTCATCCACTGCAGGTGAATTCAATTCGTGAGGTGAGCTTGTGATTAGAAATACCAAAATGTTAGACTAACGCAACGAGTCCCGGAGCTCAATTGCGCCGCAGTGACACGCTGGAAGAGAGAAGTGCGCCAGTCCTGTCATTTATATTTTGAAGCCAATGTAATGAACAGAATAAGCTCTGTGACAGATAAAATGTGAACAAAGAGTGACTAGTTGTGCACACAGAATCGAGAAATTAACTGATTTTATCTTCACACTGCTTGCTGCGCAGGAACAGGAAACACTATCTTTTCCTCTCGCGGTTAGATTGTTTTATCATGTGTGTTTGTAGTCCTGGGTTTAAAAGGCCCAGTATGAACGAAGAGTCTCGAATGATCGTGAGTCCTATTCCCTGAAGGCGCCCTGTTACGTAATAGAGGGAGGGCTGAGCATGCAAAGAGCTGAGGGGGGAGAGAGGTAAGAGAATACGTGCAAGCGCACACACTCCCGTACACAAAGTGGCTATCTTACGTTCTTGGATTTTGACAGCTTTTGTACAGACGGAGCGACAGAGTGACAGATTTGGGACATTGTGACTGAGGGGAAGCGGTGAACGAACCGAGGATAACTCCATTTGATTTTATTCAGCACTGCTGGTAAGACACTAATATTAGCCATCATCTCTTGTACAGTCTTGATATTTGTGAGGGCGATCAAAATGGAAATGTGAATTCATGTTTAATCTGGAGGTTTGCCTCGAAACACAGATGGGGCTCACACGACCAGCAGCCTACAGAGGCAGCGCAGTATCGCTAACGTAACCTTACCCTGGTTGGTTTATGTGGAAGTTACAATCCAGATTCCACCGTAATAAACACGGGGAACAGGCTTCAGTTTTACTTTATTTTAGTTAATAGTTGAGCGATTACAAATGTTGCGTTCAGGTGCCACATTTCGTTGCGTCTCCGGTAGGAGCTCTGTGGTGTTTACATCAGCGCTGGGCAATTAAAACCCGAGCCACGTGTTAGCAGCTTGGGACCATGTGGCCATTGTAAACACTGCTGCCTTGTGGGTCTTTATGTGCTGCTCTGTGACTTTCACCAGGATTATGGCAGAAATAGTGTGCTGAAAGTGTGTTTGTAAGAAGTTGAAGTTTTGGGGCGCTTGATGAAACTACAGCACTCGGACTTGTGTGTTTCTCCAGGAGCCAGTAGAGAGACCATATCGCGCTTCCATTGTGCTTTGGGGAAGAGTACTTATGTAATGTCATCAGCAATATTTGCATGGAGCTACTCTTCCAGCCACCCCACACACTAATTATTAAGTCCACCACTTATCAGCTTAAATGTCAGTATTGTTATGGGAAAGGTCAGGTTCGCACCTGATAACCAGCAGACCAGTTTGGGATCATCAGCAGGTCAGGTTCCTCCCACATCATTGCGTGTGCCTGTATGCCTGTAGCCTGTACCACTTAATGGCGAGATTACGGGAGAATTATGATTGACAATGGAAGATGAGGAAAAGCCTTTGTCAGACAGCTGCTCTCCCAGATTGTCTTTTGTTTCGGAGATGGAGGCCCTCTTAAACTCAATCTACTGGCTGAAGCTTCCTGACGTAAATCTTTAATGAAGTACGTTTTTACCATACATCACAGTAATAATATTAAACCTGTGGAAATATGTTTTGTAAGGAAAATGGTTGTTTCCCTTTTTATAATGATCGTTAACCAAAAACATTAGTGCACCAATTATTTATTAATCAATATATCGCTGGGCTGAACACTAGAATAGTTTAGACAGTGTCAGAGGGCAGACGGAGAATTGTGTTGATGCACAAATTGAATATAACTGCTAATTAATAAAATAAAATAATACCTTTCAAATTAGGGCTGCAACTAACAGTTCATTTCTGAATTGATTCATCTACAGATTATTTTCTCTATTAACAGTTTTATTAAAAAATGCATATAGTGTCATAATTTCCCACACCCCAAGGAGATATCTTTCATTTTAAAACCCAAAGATATTTACTTCACGGCAAAGAAAAGCATCAAATCCTCACAGTGTATGAAGCTGGAAACAAAGAGTTTTTAATTTCTGCTTAAAAAATGACAGACTAACCGATTGTCAAAATAGTTGCCGATTTCATTGTCAACTTTATTGGACTGAGAACTGAATCGACTAATCATTGCAGCTGTAATAAGAATGAATTTGTAGATATGGATATGAAGCTTTATTTTACCATCACCAACCGCCTGAATTTGACCCTTGAGTGCTAATAAGGGTTACTCCCTGTGTGTCATTTTAACACAAGACTAATGTAATTACCCGTGATGTAAGCTCAAACTTTTGTAAACTATGTTTGCTAACAGAGTTCCGACTTTGAGGTCATTAAGAGTTCACTGCATTGTACACACAGGAAATTCAATGACATTGCCAGCGAAGTAGTTGAACTTTATTGGATTTCTTTATTTGGTCGTCATCTATAAGGTTATAGTAATTAGAGCTGCACAATATATGGTTTCAGCATCATCCTGTGATGTGACTATTGCTAATGCGTCACAGGCTTTGCATGCACAGTGAACCACCAATCACAATATTGTTCTTGATCAGTTTATCAAGACAAAGCGGGCCCCGCCCCCGTTGGTTGTCCACAACTACTTGCAAATGAGTGAGGAACAGGAGAAAACCACCGAAACAGTGGATTTGGTTGCAAAAAGAGGGGGCTGGTGTATAGCTGCTCTTTTCTTTTTAACATTTAGTTTTTAAATATGTTTATTGCATTAAAGCTCAAAAAAGGATGGGATGCGCTTTTAAAAAAAGTCCCAAGACTAAAAAGCTTATTTATTTTTATTCCCCTACAAAATGACCCCAATAATACTGTGATGCTGAATTCTTTTAAAACAGAGCAATTGAAGTTATTTTAATAAATAATTATATAAATATCGTAGAAAAGAAAAATATTGAAATTGCAAATCAGTTTTTTTTTTTTTAGTTATCTTATAATAATCCCAGAATGGAAGCAGTGATAATGTATTTGTGCATTCAGACCAACCTCCAACACCAATGGTGAGATAATAACTTGTTTGATGCTGGAAATATCAGGGGAAAGTCTTTTTTTTTGGTATGGAGATTCAAGGGCATGCTTGAGTAGCATGCAGATCATCCTGTAAGTAACAGACAGCCGGGAGCTGAGATCATCAAGGTGCCTGAAAGCTCAGACTGAAGTTCAGAGGGCACTGATAAGGAGATGGCGATTACCTGAGTGGATCTTCAAGCCAGACTGATCCTCTGATCTCACCTAAACCTCACCTTCCTCACTCCCTCCCTTTGTCTCTCTCACTGTCCTTTGTCATCTCTCTCTCTCTCTCTCTCGCACACTCACTTCACTATTGTTTCATTAATATCATTGCCATCTGCTCCATATGTAACAGCCCAATTAGAGAGATGCACTTTGACCCTTCCTGTCCAAATTTAATTTGGAAGTCTACAGCCATCCCCGTACACCCCTCTTTCCTCACACATACACACATATATGATCACAGCATGCTTATAGGCTATCCAGACTTTGACCTTTCATTGTTGTCTCTCTACAGGGCCTGAGCTGATTTGTCAGCCTTGTGTAGTTTTGGTTTGGTCCTCTGGATGTCAGCTGACCATGGTGGTCTGAACAGAGGAAACGCAGGGAGAAAACCCGGCACAGTTTGTGTTCACTCAAACACAGCAAGGCAAGAGAAGAGAAGCGCAGAGGCGGACCGGAGCAAAGAGAAAAGGCATATTTAAACTCAAAATGTCTCAAAACAGAGAACTGGTGGTTTACTACATAAACTATAAACTCTCCCAGAGAAATTATCCCCTCAACCACATGGGACTCATAGAGCCTCCGAACAGGACTGATGGTGGGGAGGCAGGGTTGGGTGAGGAACAGCGGGTAGCGACGCACACCAACGGGACTTTTAACGGCATGAGTCCCGGGACCCCACCAGCGTCCCCGCTACGGGAGCAACAGTTGCCATCCACGACGAACCTGGACGCGGTGAAAGAAGCTCTCCGGGACTCGGCCAACGAGTTTGAGCAGCGATACGCCCGCGCCTTCAGCGATCTGCACAACCAGCTCCACATCACGCCGGCCACCGCCTACCAAAGCTTCGAGAGCGTGATGGATGAGGTTTTCCGGGACGGAGTCAACTGGGGCCGCATCGTAGGGCTTTTTGCATTCGGCGGGGCGCTGTGTGTGGAGTGCGTGGAGAAGGAGATGAGTCCGCTGGTGGGCAGGATCATAGAGTGGATGACGGTCTACCTGGACAACCACATTCAGTTCTGGATCCAGAGCCAAGGAGGATGGGTGAGTCTCTCACACAGAGGAAAATGTGTCACAGTGTGTTATGATGCTGTGTGCTTGTATAGCCCCTTTCATACCCTCTAAAGTGACTGGGCTCAACTATATGTGTAAGGTAAGCTGAAGTCACCTATAAGGAACATTTCCATGTTGACACTTTCTCTACACACCACTGCTGGCAGCACCACTGGAAAACAGCGGTCATTTGGAAAATAAGGATATATCCTGTACCTATTTTGGCAGCTAGTTGAGGAAAGTGTGGATGGAAGCTAATGGCTGTTGCTGATATGATGGTGTTTTTGGTTGCATGCGTCTGTTAAATATTTAAAGACCCGATTGTGTGTTGTTGGTCAGCTGTCTATCTGAACAGTGACTGTCTGCCTGTCCTGACCTCCGGTTAAAGGGAAAGAAAATCCAGAGCATATTTGTTTTTTTTTATTCCATCATACATGTTGCGACCTGGCTCATGCAGATGGGTCCAGATAAGCCAGCATGCTAACATTTAAACTGTAGTATCCTATTGTGACATGGCGGGAGGGTTGGGGTGGGGTTGCCTCTGCAACCAAACTGTAGAGAGAAGACCTAGATAACAGGCAGCACACATGATAAAACCATCTGTGCTTAAAAACAGTAAAAAAACAGAATGTTTGCGTGGTCAGCAGCTGGTTCAGCTGTTCTCTAATTGATCAGCAGCATGGAGCTCAATGAGCTGAATCGAAGTGGGAGCTTAACAGGCAACATCAGGGTTTTGTAGCTCTCTGCAGCCTGCCTGCCTGGGGATCGAAGTTTTCTCATCACAGGGCGGGATGAAGTCCATGGCGTTTACAGATAGCCCTTTGTTTTACTCCGGTCAGTTGAATGTGCTTTTCTTTCTGTTTAAATTTTTATTTTTTTTTTTTCATCTTCCACTATCTGTCCATGTTTTTTCCCACTGCCTGTCCTCGCCTCAGTTATGTTCTTCACCAAGGCAGCTGCATGCAGATGAAAGCTCAGGGATTTTTTTTCCCGAGGTTAGTTGGAAGGTGGGCTGTTCTGGTACTGACTATCCCAGTGTGTGTTTGTGTTTGTGTTTGTGTGTGTGCACAGACTCTCGTGAACTCTTCCAGAACAGTTAAGGTCAGCTTTTCCTTTGTGCTGGCCATTTGATGGTATGAAGGAGAACGAGGGGAGGGGCTGTTTATATTTGCTCCAGCGCTGTATAACGCCAGGTCAAAGGTCGATCCTATAGAAACTGACATCCCAGTGGCTTAACAGCACACCTAGAAGAAAATCTTATCGGGCAGACAGTGGGGCTTTGTTGTTGTTTGCACTGCAGATATAGAATGAATTAATTTATTTCAGTGTTGGACTGAAACCTGGAGATAACACAGAAGAGGATGAGGATGAGGTTATGGAAACAGGTGCCAGGATATTATATGTGATGGTAGAGGCTAAAGCTTTGCAACATACTGAAATTAGTTGTTCCTTTGTTGAAGGGATGTTACTGGAAACCGGTCCAGACTGCAATATCTCAACAAGTCCTGAATGGATTAGCATAACATTTTGTACAAACATTCGCAGCCCCCAGAGGATGACTCCTAATGACTTGGGTAATCCCTGACTTTTCCTCTAATGCCACCATCAGGTTGTGATTTTTGGTTCAGTGTGTATTGGATGGTTTGCCATGAAATATTGTACACACATCCACATCCCTTTCAGGATCAATTGTAATAACTTTGGTGGTCCTCTAAATATTTTCGCCACCATGACGTCAACATTTTAACATTTCCAATACTTTATTTTTATGACCATTTTCCTGCAAAAGTAATGGCATTCCCTTCAGCCTTAACTGTACTTCACATCACTTTAGTGCTATTTAGCAAATGCTAGCATGGTGAACATTATCAGCTCAACATCAGCATATTAGCCTTGTCATTATGAGCATGCTAGCACGTTGACATTAGCGCCGCAAAATCTTGTTGGTGCTATGTAAGTTCCCAGGAGATCGACTGTACAGCTAAAAATACAGAGAGACAATGGGGAAATAATTATTACTTGTTTAATTATTGTTATATTGTTGTCCTGTTACCTAAGCAGCTGTTTATAGAGATACTTGTTTACCAACTGGATCGACAATGAAGAGGTTGATGTAATGGTTTATATATTTTCTCATCCTGACTAATAAATGTTTTTACTGTCCCTGTCGTCAACACTCTGTAATCAACACATCTGTCATGTGTGGTTGATCTCCATGATCTCATGTAGTCAAAATTATCTAGGCGCCCACACACTCCCTCAAACAGATTCGTACAACACAGTTTGCTTAGCAACAAGTTGAACTAACATCATCAGTTAGCATGCTGTAGCAGCTTATGGTTAGCGGCTTGCATGTCAGTGTAACCTAGACTTGGAGAAGTGAATGACTTCATCTGAGATGTTGAATGGATCAGCATGTTGAGAGCATCCACTTATACGGTTTCACTTCTCCTGCTGCAGGATAGCATTGTCTTGAGCACATGATGCCCCTTCCTTCCCTTCTAAGCTTTGGATAATTCACTTTTATACAGTTGTGGATCCAGTCGCCTGGTGATGGGGAGAGAGCGTTGGCTTGATATGTGTCCCATGTTAGGTATTGAAAGTAGCCACAGGGGTAACTCCAGCGGCAAACTAAAATATACAATTTGGTAGGTGGTTTATCGCTATCATTTCTTTCCATCACTCTATTGCTTTTCCCATCTTTGTCACAATATAATTTCACTATCTTCTTTGTGATTTGCCTGTTCAAAGCCAACCTACACTTTTCCTGAAATGAGTCTGTCTCAGAGTAAACCCACGTGAGACTGTCTTGCTTTCTGTCTTTTATTTCCCCCTTTCTTCCTTCCTTCCCTCCCCTGACGCCTCCTCACAGGGATGAAGCACAGAGCCGTTGGCAGATGTGGGATCCTGAGCATAGCTGTGAGGCAGGTGTGCCCTTAGTGTTAGCTGATGAAATATTAGTCTGCTCTAAGCAGCAGCAAGGTCACTTTCTCTTTCGCACTGTCTCTTTCACTCAGTTACTCGATCACTCTGTCATGATCTTATGGCTGCTTTTCAACTTTGCAAATATTTTCTGTTTGGAAGGATTGTGACAAAAAGTAGAGTTAACACATTTTTTTTTATATATATATATATATTCCCCTTTTTAGGTAAAATTAAAGTCAAGCTCTCATTTGAAGTGTCAACAATTCAGTTACACCAATTTCTAATATTTAATATTTCAGAAGTCTAGTATGGGCTTAATGGGTACTTAACATACGCTTAAAAGTCCATGTGGGTTCCAAATAAGCTTTGTTGATGAATACTTTTTAAAATCTTAACAATACAATTTTTTCCATTCAAAAGTGTAATCTCTTAGCTCTCAATAGCTTTTTTTCATTTTGTCCCCACTCCTATCCTGTGGCCTGTAAATGGCATTTGAAATAGATAAATAAATAAAAACATGTCTCATTTTGAGGAGACAATAAACGTAAACTTTTATTGTCTACAGTATAATATAAACTATATATAAATATGTACACTCCATACTTATCATGCTTTATGTCATTGCATGTCAGTCTGCCAGCATCCTAAAACTCATATTTTGACTTCAAAAGAAACAATATTTCAAGTAATATTCTCACTTAAATTATTTAAGCATTTGTACTAAATATGAAAAACATGTTACCTTAATCTAAAATGTTATCTACGTTATTTTTTTTCCGGGATCAGCAGGCACTTCTTTAATAACTCAGTATCGACAAATCTGATTGGCTTACAGTAAAAGGTGTCATTTATGTAACAAGCAGCTTATTTGGAAGAAACATCATACACCCAAAAAGGAAAATGTAGTGTATTAAATTTTTTATTTGACTTACAAAGTAGAAAGTGGGCTTAATAGGGATGCATCTTAGATGTGAAGGTTTTATGCTTTTGTCACATGATATTTTTGGCTATTGGTCAGATAAAGTGAGCAATGTGAATACATCTTTATTTTTTTTTAAACTAAATATTTATAAAAATTATATACCCATCATGTTTTGGCTCTGAATTGAAAATAATTATTAGTTGCAGCCCTATATCTGTCTCACTTTTTAATTGGTCTGAATTTCAGCTGCGTTCTCATGTAAATCTTCACTACATAAACACAAGTACTGAGACAGGGAGTCATGTGAACTGAGGTGACAGTACTAACAGTGGTAGCTGACAGTAGTAACTATTGAAAACTGAAAGGTGTTTTGCACAACAGAGCAAAACTGATAAAGCCTCAGCCTAAATGATCCCACTGGGGCTTATTTTGGAGCCTCCGCTGTCCAGCGTGCAGAGATATTTGGGTGTAGCTTTGGGTGCGAGATAAATGTGCCCAGCCAGATTCTCCCTCCACAGTCTGTGGGTTTTAAACAAAGCACAGGAGTAAAGCCATATATTGTCAGATAATAAACCTTGGCAGACGGCAGAGGTAGAGACAGTGCCGTCGACCTAATAATGCTGTTTCCAGCAGAGCAGGCGATGGCAGTGATTACTCAGTGGAGATTGAGCCGCCTCAGGGTGGGGGTGTGGGGTTATTACCAATTATAGATGAATAATATCTCGACCTGCTACTGGGGGAAACAATGTTTTTTCCCCCTCTGACAGACTAATAAAGGCTAAACTCGTTTAGAAGAACCGCACCACCACGGTCTGGGGAAGCTTGGCTGGAGCTGGATTGGGGGGGGGGGTGCCTGTAGAGATACGACGGAGAAAAAACAGACCATTATCGCAGTTGTTCTGCTTTGTTCTGTCAACGGTCTCGGTAAGGTCAAGGAAAAGTTAACTACAAGAAAAATGTCCACGAGCAGTGAAAGTCTTTCTCTGTTGCCTAGTTATCCTATTTGTTTTATCACCCCTGCCCCGTATGGCTGTTTACATTACATGTTGTCATGCCCTGTTCAGCAGTCTGGCGATATTCTAGATTTTTCATATTGTCGACAAATCCTATGAAATGCCAACACTAATGAAGTATTGTGTTTGTGTCACAGCCTACGATCTCGTCTTCCTCTGTGCCATTGAGCTCCATTGTTGTCCAGAAACTATTAAAAACATATCAGTGAGCCTCACTGCTGCACTGAGTAACATGTTCCTCACACACACACACACACACACACACACACACACACACACACACACACACACACACACACACACACAGTAGTTTGTGTTGACTCCGTCCCTCATACACCTTTCTGCTGCTCCAAATACTCACTATAGCACCAAATGTGGATTCATCCGCCATTCAGTAGTCCGTGACAAATTCACTATTTACTCCTGTTTAAGTGACGTTTACTAGAAACTTCAGTTCCCAGCTGTTTTAGGAAATTATCTAATTCAATTTTTGATTAATAAAACTATATATTGATGACATAAAGATTTACACCTTCATTAGGAACCAATGGGCTTTGGGCTGAGAGCCACAGAAAGGATAGGTAAGTCTGAAATATTGAGGGATGGACTAACACGTTGTTTGTTTTGACCTTGTCACGGGAGGTGTTAACAATAACGGATATATTAGATATTGTAACACAAACGGTATGTTTATCTGGATGTGTGATTAGAAATGTATGCAGGCTGGTTGCACTGGGGTTCGACACTGAGGCTGTAATTTAAGGCCCATGAAGGGTAAGTCCATTGACTTGTTTTGACAAGGGAAACACCTGAGCTTCCTTTGTGCCAGACTTATTTCTCTCTCTCTCTCTGTCGCCCCCCCCCCTCCCTGTAATTAACATGCACATAGGATAGGCAGTTAGATCCACAGAGTCATCTGTCAGACTACCATACCAGAGAAAAGCAGGAAATCTCTCCCTTGGGAGCTATCCAGCCCGCCTCCATCTCTCTTTCTCTCTCCTCCTCTCACTCCTTCCTGCAGCCTATACGTCTCTCCCTCTGTGTCTGTGTCCTGCCACTGCCACCGATCGATTTCTGTACCTTTTTTTTCTATCTGAACCTCATTTTCTCCTCCCCCCCTCCTCCTCTATTAATCATGCTCTCCTTTATTTTGCCTCTTGTCTGCCCTTCCTCCCCTTTCTCGCCTCCATTTCGTCCTTTTCCCGCCAAGTCTGCATCCATCTATGTCTTGTCTACCATACAGACTATAGTAGTTTTATAACACACTACAGAGCGCCAATCTCGCCGTTAACCCCGTGGACCCGTGTTCCAGTACCTTTTCCCATCAGTTTGTTTATCAAAAATACACACGTGTCGCTCGAAACCTCGTCATCAGCGTTATCGATTCCCTCTGACTTGATCTCTGTTCACTACCCCCGCACCTCTATCCCCACCATGCAGCTGCCCCCATCCCTTCATCTTTCCCTTCATCCCTCTTTTACTCCCTCCATCCCTTCCTCTTCCTAATGGCTCATGTGTGGCTAATTAGAAGAGATGTTTTTTTGAAGCTTTCTGGGTTTCAGTTTAAGGACGGCGTTTTGCTCGTCAAGCAAAGTTTCCATGAACTGATCATGTGTTTGTTTGTTATTACAAACAAACGCACAGCGTGCCGCGGGTTGTTGTTGTCTCATACATTTGAGCATTTTATTGGGTGGTAGCGCGCTGCAGAGGGGAGGTGACGGCGGACTGGTCATGTGACTACCTCAAACAAAGGACCTGTAACCACATACACACACGCAGGAATGTGCTATACTGGCTTTTTGGTTGTGCCCGCAGGTGTGTCGTCGGAGACAAAGCCATCGCTGATCTAAAAGCGACTTTGTCCTTGTCTCATTCTTTAACTTGTGACACATACAGAGTTCACACACACACGGACAAAGCTCCCGCAAGCCCTTTTTGCATTGGATCAATGGCGGGCACTTTTGTTAGAGCGCCGTCAATACACGCCTCTGTGTGGTGGGCGGCTCTATGCAGATTGATCTCTGAATGTTTTCATATGAATGTAGCTGCTCAGCCGTGGATGTCTCTCTGTTGTTTTTGTATGCATGTGTTTAGGCTCATGCATTAGGTTTTCATGATCTGTGAGTGTGTGTGTGTGTGTGTGTGTGTGTGTGTGTGTGTGTGTGTGTGTGCGCTTTTACTCAGCGGTGTGTGTCAGAGTCACAGATTGAAAATGGCATCCAACAGATTGTGGGATTCAGTTGCCTCCATCTCAATGACAAGAACATCAGGGACATGTCACCTGTTTTTAGGTGTGTGTGTTTATGTGACGACGTGAAAATGGGTGTCTGTATAGAGACTCTTGTTTGCCTTTAGAGGGAGGGGCGTGACCAAACTGTTCTCGTGAGGAGGCAGGAGGCGGCTACATGCCACGCGTTTGTGGAAAATTGGGCAGTACCATCTCTGCAGGATCATCCAGTCCGCCTTTTGCTCTATTTTAGATGTACAGACTAGTGCAAAGAACATTAGAACCAGAGTGACACACGACAAAACTTGAGATGTGGATGGAACATTTGCAATCACTTTATTGCGATAGTATTAAAGAAAAACAGTGTATATTGATGCAGAAGGATATTGTAGCTCATGGAAGAAGCAATCTGACACTTGAACCGCTCTTTGCCAGAGCAGACCTTTAACAACAACTCCCTTCCGTGTGTGTGTGTGTGTGTGTGTGTGTGTGTGTTTACAGCTTCTGTCAGAATATCAATTGGTCATGTCAAAGACGAGACCTGTAGATACACACACATGTAGTCTCTAATGACTACATTTGCCGCATTCAGACTGCATCAGAATCTCCCTCTCAGTCTCTCCTTTCTCTCATTTAGAAACACACACACTTTTATCACAGCAGACGTCCGTATGTTCTGTACCCAGACATTGTTTATGTGTACGGGACAGATATCCAGCTGTGTAATAGATGAGTGTGTCTATACTGCCATCACACTGCAGAGCGTGGAAGCTATTAGACCATCTTTGCCAGACTGGTAGAAATCAGACTTCCATTGTAGCGCACCATTATATGCCTCCCCCGCTACCCTGGAAGAGTCTGGCAACATGCAGCTGAAGACTGAAGAAGACGGGGGTAGAGCGAGGCAGATGCAGATGGCGAGGAAGGCAAACCGAGAGGAAGACGAGGCCAGTGACTCAGCTTGATGAGGATGCAGCATGTAGGTTAAGAGGTTACAGTGGATGTATGGTGCGGTTTGTTTGTGTGCATTTCTATACGTGCAGCTCACATGTCGTACGAACAGAACAGCTGGTTGTTTGAGAGTGAAGACGCTGCACTTGGTTGCGTACGTGGTGCTCCACTTCCACGAGGCTTAGTGGTGAAATCAGGTCACAAGCAAGTGTTTCCCCCCCGCCCCCCGCCCCCCGCCCCCTTCCATCTTCCTCTCCATTCTCCCCTCTCCTGTCTGTTTGCCCCCTCGTTTTTTTGTGTTTTTTTTTTTTTTTTACCTCTCTGCTCCAGCCCACGTCCCTGTGCTTCCCCTGGCGACAGATTCCTTTTTATTTTTCCCCATCTTCTGTCTTCACACAGGCGAGTGCAAAGCCCAAGCATCTGCCCGTGTCACTCTCCTCTCTGATTGCATTTCATCCTTCTCCATCCTTCTCTCTCTCTCTCTCTCTCTCTCTCTGTCTTTTGCCTGCTCTCCTGTCTGTGTTTCTCTCTCTATGCTCATATCTTTGATCAGATTATGAGGCATATCATGGGATTAGTGAGTCTCATGGCATGTATTAAAGTGGGAGAGCTGAGGGATGGATAGTGAGGGTTGATGAGTATTTCATGGTAATGCGGAACCCAATCTCCTATAGCACAAGGACTAAATGATGATAAAGAGCATCAAGGCCATCATCGTTATATTCATCATGGGTTTGTTTGAATTGCCAAGGGGGCAAAGCAATAACGGCAAAACTTATCTTCAGTGGCTCTGCAATAAGAAAGCGGAGAGAACAAAAACGGACTTCTGCCTAGGTATTCCTCCAACTTTATGAAAATGCACGGAAAGTGACGGGAAGTGTAGTGTCAAAGAAAGTCGGTCCTCTCTCCACACACTTCCCTCCTCACGGGTTTCCCCCTTTACAGTTTACACTCGTTCTCAACAGGCTTTGTTCCTCCCTGCAGCTTGCTTCACCCTGGTTCTTTTGTTCTAGGTTCGTCTCATTTTTCTCTTATTTTGTGTCAGTCCCTGCTTGAATTTCTGGTTTTCATTCTTACTCAGTTTCACTGTTTTCCTAAACAGATGGCAGGTCTCAGGGTCATGGTGAGGTGGGTGCGGTGATGGCCTACAGGGTGGAGAGTTATACTGCGGGAGATATCCAGTCAGAGAGAATCCCTGTCTTCTTTTCTTCAGCTACCTCTCTCAAGTCTTGACTTCTCTGTCTTTACACTTCCCTAAATGTTGGCTCTCTCTACCAGACGTACGCACACAGTCCTGAGTCCTTGGCCGTCCTGCTGTGCCACAGTGGTGTACATATATGTGTGTGTGTGTGTTTGCTGACAGAATGGGGTTTTGTGGAGAAAGACCGCCCCCTGAGCGGGGCAGTGAACAGATTGGAGTCTGAGCCTCCATGTCCTGACTCATTAATCTCCTCTTTAATTCATGGTCTCACCGCCGGCTCAACACGTGCACACACACACTCACTCACTGACACATGGACACACACAGAGCCAGCTCCAAGGTCCAAAAAGAAATGAAAGAGTACATACAAACGCACTGATCCTGGCACAGACACCAGGAAATATCACCACTGAGGGGAGGGTTAATAATTAAATTTCCTCATTTTTCTCGCTTCCCTTCTACTGCTTGGAAATCATTCATTACAGTTTAAACCAGATCTGTTGTACCCCCGCAACGCCAGCATTGATCTCGTGCTTAAGGTGGCGGTGATCTAGCCAAGAACATGAAGTCAAAAGGGGTGTGAAGCTCGAGTGCTAGTAGACGCAAACGTGTCGTGCAGGTTACTTTCATCTTTGTTTGCCTGGGACTAAGTGAAGCAGTTTTTGGAAGTCGTGCTTTCTGGCTGAACTCCAGATTTCATGCATCCAGTGTCATGCAGAAGAAGAACGAAGAAAGGTTGATTTCCATTATAATAATGATTATTATCACACAACTTTCTTTCAAAGTCTCCCACTTGACCCTAAATTTGTTTCAAAGCAGTGACAGTTGGGTCCTTTTGTGTGAAGAGCTGCTGCCTGTCAGAAAAATAAGTCGAGGGGAACCCCTACCAGAGCAGAAAGAACCCCATTTATTCGAGCAAATGCTTAAATTTTAAATAAACATGCACATTTTGAGAAATACGATTCGAATGGATGCACTCTTCTTCAGGCATCAGCAAGTACGATATGTATTTTTCATATTTTCCTTTCCAAGAGGCTGCATTTTCATCTTTTTGGCTGTTAGCTTAAGCAGTCAGTCTTTTTTGGATTGTACTTGATTCCCATTTTCCTTGTATTTTGCTTTGACTTTGACCTTCGTAGCATTATCAAGCATCTGTTCTTGTCCCTTGCTGAAGTAGAATCTGGAAACCATGACTTACCCTACTTGTTAGGGGGCATCAGCTAAATGCCTGAGTTGTAAGATCTTACTGTGCTGTGGATTTCTCTGCTCAGTGCTTAGCTCTACAGTAATTCCTACCTTTCCCGGTCATACAGGCTCTTTGCCAGCCGGGCCTGACTCCTGAAAATGCCTTTGCAATTGTGATGAAAAGGGGCGGAAGGGCTTGAGGAGGAGCAGGAAGACATGGAACTCGTGGAAATGATGAGAACATTGATAAGGAAGGAGGAACAGGGAATCAGATTGTTGGCCTTTTTGTTTTTTTCTCTCTTACTGGACACAAATTTCGTGCTATAAAAATTGAAACCATTACTAGAATGAATACGATAATAATGAATACAGTAACTGTAATCATATGATGGTGATGATGGTCTTGATAAAGATAAGGATTATGGGGTTATGCTGCGTTTGAACTGTGAGATCATTATTTTTTTATTATGATACTAAACCAAACTTAGGCTGTGTTGAGACTGACATAAGCACTGCGTAAAAAGGGGCCCGCTCATTCATTTCAATGAGACCACTGTGTTGAGATAGTGGGGTTGCAAATGCAGGAGGCGCCAGTAAAGAAAAAAAAAAAACGTATGCTGTTTTCTGTCTGAAAGCCTTGTGGTTCCAGCAACACTGGTTGTTCATCCAATAATGACAAAGCCTTTATTCAGTTACTTGTTGAAGAAGCTTTATGCCTCTGGCAGTTGATCCCATTCTTCAAGGCAGGTTATCTGAAGCTCCGTCAGACTGGATGGGGAGTGTCTGTAAATCGCCATCTTCAGGTCTCTCCTCAGGTCATGCTGGCGGTGAGCATTCTTCCTAGTCTGAAGTCGTATATCTGAAGCAGGTTTTCTTGAAGGACTTCTCCATTCATTCTGACCAGTCTCCTAATCCCAACTTCCTGTGATGCGGCTTGATCAGGAATGGCATGTTTCACCGTTCCTATTTTTTGTCTCATCAGACCAGAGAATAATTCATCCTGCTGTCAAAGTCCTTTAAGTGGCTTTCAGGTAAACACCAAGGGTGCGGTCACATGCTTTTCATTCAGAAGGGAGTCTGTTCACCTTATCACAAAGGCCACTCTACAGAGTAGTTTGGAAGCTCTGTCATAGTGGCCGCTTGGTTCCTGGTTATCACCCAGACCGAAGCCTCTTCTTGCCTCTTACCTCAGTTTGGCCAGACGTCTAGCTTTATAAAGAGACTTGGTGCAAACATCATCCTTTTCACAATAATGGACTGTGCTCCAGTGGACATTCAAAGCTTTAGAACTGGTTTCTTTGTCCAGATAGATGCCATGGCACAATTTGATTGCAAAGACCTACAGAGAGTTAAATGCTTGGTTTTCAGTCTGACAACCACTGTGAAATGTGGGAACATTATATACAAAAAAAAGCATTCAAATGTTTACTCTTTAGGAAGGCCATTAATATGATTGTTAGTGTTTAAAGTGTGGACGATATGATTTAATTTATCTCTCAGTATAACATTCAAGTTTTTACAGTGAGGCTGTTTTTCCTCCAGTGGTTTATCTGAACCTTGGAAATTAAGCTGCTGTTTCTTTTCATCTTGCCAAGTCACTATAATCCTGTGATCCGGTCATGGACTGTTTCTCACAATGTAAGGCAGAGGGCACACATTTCACACTGACTCACTGAACTCGGAACTTGATACGCACTCTCTTCATATATGACATCATCTTGTTTCACCAGCCAGAACATCATGACACCTTTCTGTGTCGCTTTCTAAACAGTATTTCACCAGTCACATGGCTCCAACAGTAAGTAAACAAAAACACATGACGTGTTGTGTTCCACGCTGTAATCTAGGCCCAAGGACACCGCAGGGTACGTGCGTGCGTGTGAGCGCAAGACCATGAGGTGTTCGCGTGCACACATCCCAAGTGTTGCAACTTGCATAAAGTGTTGCTCAGTTACAGTTGGGACACATGACATTTGTAAGTGTTTTAAAGAGCCAGCTTCTTCTCCTTGTGACTCTCTTTGGTTGAATGGCTTTTTGTGAACCCTTGAACTATGATCCTCTTTTCCTATCTCACCCCATGTGTTCAGATCCTTTTTGCCTTTTCAATTTTGGGTTTCTAATCCATATCATTTAGGGTATTGTGAAAGTTTCTGTGAATCAGTGTAACAACGCCATCACTCACAAGGGTTGAACAAAGGGAGAGAATTCTTAAGAACTGCTTTTCTGTAATACTGTCGTCAGCCTCTCAAAGGCGTGGAAATGGACTTGATGTTTTGTCTATAGTAAAAAGTTGTCAGTTGCTACTAGTTAGTTTGCCTTAGATGAAGTCAGGAAAAGAAACGGAAAGCACAGACCCTTTCCTTGAAATCCTTTCTGGCTGTTCATTGACTGTGCGGATGTGGCCTTCGTCGTGACTCATTCACTCACACAGATATACAGATATGCCATTCATAACACAGGCATATGGAATTCAAAATATGGTCATGGTAGTTTGGAGAGTCACAGGTTTTCGGTTTGGTGTAACAGAACTGGGGATTCCCAACTTAAATAGTTTTTAAAACCCTTTTCTACATCTTTGTTATCATAGAAAAATGCTATTGATTTGTTTGTCTCTTTCCCACGTTGCCCAGTTGTGCCCCCTCCCTGCCCCCACCCCCACAGAGTATGACTTTCTACAGTTCCAGTAACTTTCCACTTTACCCCCTCTGCTCATTTGTCCCCTCTCTCTGGATGGGACTGGTTCAAAGCTGGTTGATCTAGATAGTTTTTGTCAAGTCATTGCTATTCAGAGGGAATTTTGCACGTGTGAAACCAAGGGGAAGAGCCTTTGTCAGCTTCCTATCACAGAAGAGAACTCTCCACAACCCTCTGGATTCATTTCTGCTTGTGAATGAGACCTTCTTTTCTAGTGTCAGCACAGTGTTATCACACCACCATCCCCAACCAGCCTCGAGCCAGCACTTGTGGCCTGAACATCATGTGCTCTGCGGGTTGCTAGAAAGCGGTCCTTGTCTGTTGAAAGCGAACTGTCTAGATCAGATATTGCACACAGAGACAGACGAACTCTCACAATCTACCTGGGTGAGCTACCGGGCTGCCCTGGGGTTCAGGAGAGTTGTGCTTACATGTACAGCTGAGCTTTAAACAAGTGATAAATATCAGAACTTCACAAGGCAGTCTGCAACTTTAAACTTCAGATGTATTTAGTGATGTCTGTGACGGTCTCTGGTGCTGTATGTCCTTTTGTTATATCTGGCTATGTTTCTTTCTTTCTATCTGCTGTTCTCAGGTCTTACTGGATCTCAGTACAACTACCTGCTTAAATAAAGGTTGTGTATATACAAATGAGGGGATATCTTGTGGAGGAATGGTGTTCATCCCTCCAATAGAGTTTCACAGACTTGGCCAGGAGCACCGAAGCTGTTCTGGAGGCTCATGGGGGCCCGTCTCCATACTGAGAAACTTCATGCTGGGTATTCTTTTCATTTGTCCCACATCTGTAGATATGCTGTATATAAACTTCAGTTCTAATAAGATTAACAGCCAGCAAAGTCGTAACAAACATCTTATTTCAGTAACTTTCTACATTTTTGTCTACACCTTAAATTCACTTAGTCTTTTTTTTATATATATATAAACAGTTGGTTATGCTATGCACGGAAAAAAACAAATCCTGCCTTGAAATATCAGGAGCGAACGCAAGCCACCGTTCCCGGAACTACCTTTTAAAATGACAAATGGCATACCCACACTTGTAACAACAATTGTGTAATTTGCATTATTTAGATTTATACATATTGATAGCGGTAGCTATTTTTATGGCAAAGAAAAGACCCACGCAGTCAGACTTTTATGGATAATGCTAATCGGTCACCTACCATGTCACAAGGCAGAACCTTAATGTGAGGAAAAACAACCGAGAATGCAAAATGTAAAATAGTCAGCTACTGACTGATTATCACTGAAAATAGTTTTTGTGGTGTCAACTTTTGGCCATTTTTAATTTCCTGAAATGCTTACAGAGACAAACAGGTTTTCCATTATCTGCTCACATCAGTATTCAGCTTGACATCACGGTTGCACATACGATTGCTAACGTTAACGCCGTGTGCTTTTTCAAAGTGTCTGGAAGTTATTGAATTTCAATTTATCTCCAGCCCCATTTTGCCGTAAAGGAAAAGGATGCGAGGTGTTAATCAACGTCTGGTGCGTGTGTGTCTGTGTTGTGGTCAGGAGGTTTCACAATCAGGGTATTTGAGTGTTGCAGCTTGTTATGGTGCAACACGGGAGCAACCGACCAGTCGGAGCTGATGAATGGGAAGCTGCTGCTAATGATCGTTAAAAGGCTCCTTTCTCCACATGTAGTATTGGGTCATTTGTCAGCCACAGAGATGGACCCACAGGCCCAGACACACACTCATACGTCTCACTCGCCAATCTGCAGCTTTCCGGTAGCCGTGGTAACCAACTGCAGAATCTCGTTCCCGGTGCCCCTTCACTGTTTCTCTCTTACATCCAACCTTTTGCTTTCATGAGCTAATCCCTCACTCATCCTTTTTTTTCTCTTCTCCCCGGCTAACGAAGAAAGAGAAAGTTAAAGACATAGAAAAGCAGAAAAAAACAGACAAGGCCTGAAAGCGCTCTGCAGGCCGCTGCCTAGCACCGGATTTCCTCTGGGAGCAGAAATAAAGAAATAAAGGCGTGACCGTGTGAAAGGGAAAGTAGATAAAGACTGGGTTTACCTGCCAGGTGGGACTAGAGGAGATTGAGCAGATCAACCCAACAATGCTGCCTTGACATGTGCATAGTGAGCTGACTGGTAATGCTGGTAAAAAAAATAAATTAAACAGGACTCTCTCAGGCGTTCTGTTGATGGTATACTGAAACTGATTCCAAGTGAGGAAATGAAGTTTATAGGCAGAGAGGTAATGAAATAACAGCTCAGAACCGTAACTTTCTTTATTATTTAAATTATATTTTGAATTACATGCACCAGAATGTGGAACAAAGAAGCACAAGCAGAACTGATGATGTTGAGGGCAAAGCTCAGAGACTTGAGCATGAGTGTGGTGTGTGTTTGTCTGTTTGTGTATGGCGTCTCGTGTTATTAACCTGTGACCAACTTTTCAAAAGAGTGCATAAAGGTCCTGTCTCTGGATACATAGATCAAAGCCAGAGTGGGACGGTGATGGCGCAGTGGATAAGACGCATGCCTTTGGTGTGAGAGACCTGGGTTTGAATCTATTGTGAGACACCATGAGCAAGACACTTAACCCCTAGTTGCTCCAGAGGTGTGCAATTTGTGTGAGAGAGAGAGAGGGAGAGAGAGATAAATGTAAAGATCATCTACACCGCTTGACTTCAAAGCAGACAAAAAAGAAAGCTATATTAAACATAAATAAGAATAATGTGAACATAAAGGTCAAGTAGAACAAACCTGGCGCATTTTTCTATTTCACTAATGATCGTTAAAATGCTCCTTTCCCTCTAAGATGTTGCAACCTTATTGTATGTAAGAAAAGCAGCCCTGCTTTGGACATTATTTTCACTTTAAAGCAGTGTCTGTCACAAGTTTCAAGGATAAGACTGGTGATATTCTGTTTTTGTTATGGTCAGCAAATCCCATTAAAACATGGGAAAATCAAACCATCAGCGAGCCTCACTGCTGCATTGGATGACATTTTGCTTCATCACTATGAGCACACACACTGTAGATTAATTTAACTAACACACACCGTGCTGCCAGAAATACTCACTAGAGCACCAAATGTGGATTCATCCGCTGTTGAAAATAGTCCCCATTAAATGCACTATTTCTTACTGTGTGAATAATGTTTGCAAAACACAAGAGTGCCCAGCTTTTTTAGAAAGCCTTGTTAAAATGATTGTGTATATATCCATGACCTGATTTACTTTGTTAGAAGGACAGAACAGAACAGTGGGCTTTGGTTGCGAGGCTAGGGAAGTTGGGAAACACATTGTGGGTTTTGATTTATGTGATTTTGTTGAGCATAACAAAAATATAGAATATCATCAGCTTTATTTAAGCCTTTATTTCCCCTCTGGTATATGTGGGATCTTCCAATTACATCAAATGAGCCTGGCTGCTGCACTAAAACCCGTCTGCCAGCCCAAAATGATTCCGTGAGCCCAGGTGACATGAGAGATTTATCCCCTAATAAACACATTTGTCTGCTAGAGGTTGCTTTAACCACCCTATTTTGTTCAGTAGCCTGTTTGTTTGTCTTGGTCTTTGATATAGTAATTTAAAACTGAAACTTCAGTTAATAATTAATCATTTAAGCTACTATACCATTTTATATTTATAATCCCCAGACTTACTTGCTTTTAACTACGCGTTCGTGTATCCTGCGTTGCCTTTGGACTGTAGGTTGTGCACGTCAACAGAAATTAACGCTACATGTCCATAAGATGCAATTCAGCACATGAGCGTTCCGCCTGTCTTCAAGGCATGTCTTCGACTACGCATTGTTAAAAAGCAAGTATGTCGGGGGCTTAAGACATGAGTATGGATATAAATATATGCAACAAGTAGTGTTAACCTTTCTACGGCATTTGAGGAGCTTTCCTTTGCATCCCATGGCACTACCACATAATCAATTCACAATGAGTCTCAATATAATTCCTGCCCACTGACCAATAACATGTCTTGACATGTCTGTCAAAGGTGTTTGTCACCGCTACCAAGTGCTGCAGTTTGTTTTCTACACCCACATTCCTTACATTGTTCGGAAAGATTTCATAGGAAGAGGTGGGCGGTGACCTTGCCTTTTTTATCAAGAAAGACTAAAAAGGCCTCATTATGTACTGTACAATCATGTACACATCATTTTTTGTGGCGAGTTCCAACTGCTTCATAGTAATGAAGCTCCGTCACCACCAACACATATTTCAGCCCATTCTTTTAGGTGTGTTTTGGCACACCTTGAATCACGTGTTAACGACCATGTTCCCATGTGTGTCAGAAGTTTATCTTTTCTGAAAATGTTCCTGTGCCGTATCAAGGCCTGTAGGAAGTCAAGGTGAGGTTTAAGACAAATATTTACTCTTTCTTGGCAGCTTCCTCACAAGCAGACAGTAAAGTAAAGAGTCACTAACAAGGCCTTGGTAGGGTGGATCCGAGGTATGTAAGGCCGCACTGTTCCAGGGAGTAAGAGACGAGGAGTAACATGGGTTGAAGGTGAAATTCTCGCCGTCTCTCCCCTTGAATCAACCTTGTATGAGAGGCAGAGGGGCCTCCAGTAAATCTTTCAAACCTTCTTCTATGTTGCACTCAGTTACATATTTACAAATTCCTACTCATTGACTGGGACCATAGACTCGACGCACAAGTTTAAAAGCTTCTCTAGAATGTCTGTTCACGGTTTTTCTACAGTAGAAGTTTTGTGTAGAGCTAAATGGGAGGCAGTAGTTCAGTCCGAAAGGACTAGGCAGGGAACCGGAGGGTCGCAGGTTTGAATCCAGCTCGGACCAGAATTGCGGAGTGTGGACTGGTAGCTGGAGAGGTGCCAGTTCACCTCCTGGGCACTGCCGAAGGAGGCCTTGAGCAAGGCCCTGAACCCCCAACTGCTCGGGGTGCCACACCGAGTGGCAGCCCCCTCACTCTGACATCTCTCCGTGTGTTGCTGTGGGTACTGTTTGTGCATGTGTGTGTAAAAATACTAACATAATAACGGAGTGAAAACATCGAGTTTCCCCTCGCGGGATTAAATAAAGTATATCGTCATCTATCTATCTTCTAAATCGTGAATGAAAGGAGCTACCAGCCTCGCCCCCTTAAAGCCCAGAAACTCCCCTTCGGATCCAAAGAGCAGTGCTTTAGGCAGTGGTCTCAACAAAACTTTGTCAGTGAACAAATATGGTTAGTGCTTCTGTTTCTTTCAGTTTTGGTTGCATTTATGGCTATTTATATTCTATTCAAAACGAAAACCTTGTGATGAACTTTTGAATTTTGAAACCAACGAACAGCAGCCAGAAGAAGCTTCAAGTGGCTTTGTTGTATTATTTACCCGATCAGCTTTAAAACAATGAAACACACAATGAAATCTGAGCTGTAGCCTCAAACACGTAGGTGTATTTCTTTTTATTAGCAAGTTATTTTGTGCCTATATGTTTTGTTTAATCTTTTGTGTACTGTATTTCATCGTTTTGTTTTCTGGGGAATTGATCAGTTTAAAATAACTAAGCTTGCACTCTATAAAGCCTTCCATTACTATTCATTTTTCTTATTTGTAGCACAGTCCATCTGTCCGTACTTTTCTGTGGCCTCATGCTTCCTGGTTCCTACTAAAAACTGGTCCCAACTAATCCGTTCTTATTTCCAAAAACGGCTTGGCACTGTGGTTTTTGCTGGATGCTATTTCCAGCTGCAGGACGGTGTATGTAAACTACAGTGCCCGTGTTCATGGTAATGAAGGAACATCTCACCACAGTGTTCTTAATAGTTTCTGGACAACAATGAAGCGCTATAGCCCAGAGGAAGATAATATATAAGGCTGTGACACACAAGGTGCTTATTATTAGGCTCAATTTTTATACTTTCTTCATCCCTGAAAGCCAGTTGCACTTTATTAAAGCACTCTGGGATTTGCTTAAATATAAAGTGCGTTACTAATTAAATTTATTATGATTGTTGTTGTTTATTTTGGCTTTTCATTGGATATGCTGACGATAACAAAAAATGTACATTACTAGACGTACCTTCAGTGTGAAAAGGGGCTCTTAAAATAAAAAACACAGACATATGTAAATCCTGCCAATATACAGTAGTACAGTATGTACTGTTTTGATGACACATACATTGACCTGCCAGTCAATTCTGATAGCACACGCAACAGATGTCAGGTCATCGTCACACCATCTCTCCAGTTATCTTCAACCACCATGTTCACACCCTGCACGTTCTTAGAAATAGTAACCGCAAAGCCAAGATTGGTTTCCTCAGAAGCCCCAATTCTGCATTATATTGCAACAGCCATCAGAGTGTAAAACAAACACACCAGCATTACATATTAATTAGAAGTCACCCTGTAACTATGTAGTCTCATTGTTGTTATGTTTCCTGAGTACCAGTCAGTTTCATTGTTCAGGTTTTAGTCTGTATTTGAAGTGGTCCGCTGCCGGCGATGTCACCACATCAGACGGCAAGATACACGGGGGCGTAAAAGAAACTAGACTCCGCAGCTTTGTTGTCAAACAGAAATCAGAATGACTTCAAACTTCTGGAATGACTCAGGATTGAAACGCGGCACGCCTCCTCATTCCTCTACGTCTCTGCAGCCCTTTCTCTCTGTGAACCACCTCTGATTTGTGCCCGTGAGCCCCCCTTTTACTTTTTGATCTTTTTTCACTCTGTTGTCCATCTGGGGGTCTGTTCCAGAAAGTGGCTTAAGTAAAAACTTGAGTTTGTAAACCCTGGGTGTCCCTCAGTGCAGGGTTTTCAGTTCCAGAAAGCCCATCCTTAGGGCTTTAAGGACATGTTGTTTCATTAAAAAACGTAAGCTCAATTTGCAGAGATTCACGTTGGGAGAGAACAGTTAAAATCCCAGATATTAGATAATTCCCAGATGACCGTCTTTACTACCGGTACCATGCTTATGAGCCATTGCTCTCTTCCCTCACATTCAAATATTAGACATTGGGGATTCACCGTCAGCTCAGAATGAAATGTATGCATTACCCTTCTTTTTTGCGCTTGTCAGGTCGCCAGAATGTCCCCTGTACTGATATATTTATTGCAAATGACTGTAATAATCCTTGTTTGAAGAAGAAATGACTCAGTGTGAAGCTTTATACACCCAGCCACACCGATCAATGAATAACAATCTCGTGTTTTTTCATGGTGTGATTGGTTACACTGATGGAACATTCCTCAGTCATAGATATCTCATATTGGAGATTAAGTGAATGAACCTTGAACATACCCAGTGAGCATGACTGTGATGCTGCTAAAAAGAATTTGGGAAAGTGCAGTAAATGTAGCTGAGTGGCAGTTTCTTGTTTATCGGCCGCATGCTGGCTTTTTGGATTTGTATCGATATTTGGGAGTTTTAAAAACATGAGCAGCTTATAGTTATTTGTTTTAATCATAACACAAACAAACAATCTTGATACGGATCCCTTTGAGTAGGGGGGTTTGTTTTTATTGTGACCATGGCACGTACAACGCGGGACGTACTTTTACAAAACTATATAAAGTCAGATTTCTCGTCTTCAGTGTGTTGTTTTAAAGATGTATATCATGCACATGCTCACATTAATATTTCTGTCTCTGCTGGACTAAACTGCCCTTTATTTAGCCTACTTGTTGCAATGGTGAATTATATCATTGGCGCTGAATGCACGTGGTTAACTCAGGGTGAGGAGTTTCCCATCTTGGTGTTAATCTGCTCAGAGTTCAGGGTTAGGTTCAGACATTGTTAATTTGGCTTTCTGAAACAGGCCCCAGGCCCCCAGGCCCCCGTAACTCCATGATTAATGCCACAATAATATCATCTACTTTATTACTGTGTTCCCAGCAACACCCCTCCCCATTGCATCATTTCTGTTACACCGGTTACTTTTCTGTCCTGTCACTCTCTTCTTCCTGTCTCCTTTCTTAGTAGTGTTTCCAGGAACACCCCCCCCCCCCCCCCCCGCTCCCCCTTCGTATGAAAGACCTTCTGTCCTGCCTGTCGAATCCACCTCTGACTAAGAATCAGACATCTGAATTAGACATTTTCCACATTTGTTTGGATTAAAAGCTCATGATTTGCTCTCAAGAAGGAGCATTAGCCTCACAAATCATGTTTACTGAGGTGAAGCACAGACCGTTTTTTAAAGCGTGGACAACATGAGCATCATCAGTGGTGACTCAGTGGGCCATGTCCAGCTCAGCTGATCCACCTTGTGTTTGCATATGACATTTGAGCCTGACTGGTGCCTCCCTGTGGCCAGAGATTAAAACTGCACGGTCTGCAGCTCATTTCCAGGAAATGATTTCAGTGGGCGGCGATGTAGGCTTGGCAAGCCGAGGACGGTGGAAAAGAATGTCGACCACAACGGTTCTGCAGGGATCTGCTGCAGAACTGATGGGATGCCGGAGAGGGGAGGGGATGACTTGGTGGAAAAAAAAACTTAAGCAAGATTTGCAGTGACCAGTCCTGACGCTGAATTTGTTTATCTTGTTGTTACTGTGCACAGCATGGATGCAGGTGGCTTTTGGGGCTTTTTGCTAGTTGTGAGGTCGCCTTATCTGTAATATAGCTGCGGTAGATGGAAATTTCCACATATGACTGTGTGGGTTCTGTCTACAGTCATTTGGAGACCCAGCTGTGGGTGGATCTGATGCTGTCTGCTTTTATTGAGCCCTAGTGACTTTTACAGAAGGGATTCTACCTGACTCTTAACCTGCATGTGGGGTTTTCTTTGAATAGGGGTTTTTGGGAAGTCTGCATACATGTGGGTTTTTTTCAGATTGTAATCAGTCAGCAGCAAATACCACGGTGTTAACCCTTTTCTTTCCTGTATTCTCTCTCTCTCTCTTTTTTTTTTTTTTTTTTTTCAGGAGCGCTTTGCTGAAATCTTCGGGCAGGACGCGGCGGCAGAAGGCAGGAGGTCTCAGGAGAGTTTCAAGAAGTGGCTGCTGGCGGGGATTACCCTGGCGACCGGGTTCGTGGTGGGCTCAATGATCGTCCAAAAACGCCTGTGAAGGAAGACGCACGACAACTCTCCTGACAACCGTCCCTTATTGACCACCTCCACCTGCCTCATTCACTGCCCCTCAACCTACACACCACGAAGTTATAATGAAGGTCCCGTTTGTCTCGTCAGAACTGCTGTTGAAGTTTACTCCCAGCCCACCCCACATCGCCCAGAGTGGACTACGAATCCACACGTGTTGTTGAACTTTTGAGAGAAAAACAAAAAAGGAAGAGTTCCTCGTATTCATGTGTTCACCTTGTTCCATGCTGGTGAGAAATGTGTAGTTGTACAGTGACAGACGTTATTCTTTCACTCACTGAACCAGTCGTTCCTTCTGTTCTTTCTCCGCTGGTTCCTGTATTATTTTTCTTTCTTTATGTTTGTATGTATTAGCTTTAACAAATTTTGGTTTCCCATTTTTCTGAGAAGCTCAAACTGATTCAAGTCTTCACAATTAACGCAAACCGGCCTGATGTCTGTGTGTCGTTGGGACTGGACGCGCTCGACGTGTCTCATCTTGTTTTGTTGCTCGTCCCCACAGACAGCTCTACAATAGCTTTGTATGTGCCATATGGAGAGTGAAAGCAGGGGAGGATGTAGCACCTGCCCCTACACAGCTTCTGTAGTTCCTATGTCCTGCCAGCCATCCTGATTGCCAACACATACAGTATATTATTTTTCCATGACTCCACAGGCCGATGGTTTTGTCTTTCCCTTTTCTACATACTTATTTGATTTGTATGAATGGTAAATGAAAAAGGAGTCAAACTGATTTTAGTTAACAAAACATGGGGGTCTTAAGCTAAAAGCCTAATGGAAAACAAACTCCTGTGCTTGTTTGTGTGTGTGTTGGTGCATTTTTGTTTTCGATTTGTGAACCATTAAAACCCCACTGCTGCCGCTGATGTGTGCTTTATGGTCATACTTGGCCTTGGTTTGATCCTGTTTGTGTTTAGTCAGCCCGTTGAGTGCCAGACCACCGTGTGTGGCAACTTCTCAGAATCAGAGTAACTGCAGTTCATACAAGCAGGGCGCCATGGCTCAGACCCTCCATGTTTACTACACAGTAGCTGAGGAATGCAGCAAATACTGTAGCAACACACACAATAGATAGAGCGGCACCGATCACAGCAACAGCATGAAAGATCCTTTTTAACCCTAGGTGTTAAGTTAACACTTTATTTTAACCCCCCCTTAATCGTTTATAAGCAGTAGATGGTGGTTGGTTTATAACACACTATAATGTGGTTGAAAGCAGGTATCATTTAATAATTTGTAAGTGTTTATTAATGTATTGGTCAAAAGTTCTGTTCTCCTATTAAGCACCAGCATTAACTGGTGTATAACCGTTAATAAATGATTGACAAGATAACACCGTTTTAATCGTATTTCATGATGGATAGTTACACACATGAACAAACCCTTAAATTGTGATATCATACATCTATTAACTGTTCACACAGGCAGGTTTAATGAAGACGTGGTGAGCGTGAAGGCTGATTGTTGACCACAGGAATGTTAAATTCTTCACTCCAGGCATCTCATGGCCTTCATCAGCAAGCAGAGTTCAGTTATCATGGACAGTGAAGAAGATGCATTTGTACACAAATGAATAGAAAAATATAAATCATAATAAAGGCTTAGTTAAGAAATATATTAAATAAATGCTTTATGTCAGGTTGACTTAATATATAACTACTTCAGCTGATATAGCATATACACTAACATTTCAATATATGTGATTTAATGATCCAGCCAGTATTATATTGTTCATTCATTATTGGCTCATACTTAATTTATAGATGCTAAGTTATAATTTCTAACTGTTGGAAAAAATACATTAATATACACCTGAAATATCCTCATATTGGTTTATAACTACATTATAGTGTGTTACAAACAATTTATTGTTATAGAGCGATCAATCAGTTAATTCATTGATAAGTCAACGGCAACACTTTTGAGAATCGAGTAATATACAAGCAAATACGACAAATACCATTTTCACCTGTGTCATATAATTTTTAATTATATATTTGGGTTTTGGTTTTTTGGTCGGACAAAATAAGACATTTGAAGACTTCACTTTGGATGCTAGGAAACTGTGACTTTAGTTTCAGGCATAGTTTATTATTACTGCTCAATAGGTGGGTTAAAACAAAGCCGTTGTGATTGATTTGCAATAAAATCTTAATCATGTGCAACAATGATCAGACTACTAATTCAATAATCATCCAAATTTACATTTGTCAGTGACACAGTAATGTGAACATAGAGTGAACATCATTGCCTTTTGAAGATTTATGTAGCAAACAGATGAAGCTGCTGTCTTTGAGGAGGCAGTGCAGTTCTGCATCGAATGTGATTTGAGTTAGATTTGATTAGAAAGGTGTCATTATGTGTCTGTTTACCGTCTTAAGCGAATCAGCAACTGTCATTGGCTGTAGGACCGTGAAACTAGACACCCAAACCTTCATAGCTTATCTCACACACACTCACTCCAAATTATCCATGCATTGCTTTCACACTCACGCCTCTCCTCCTCCGTCCTCCCCAGACACCTCAAATCTGTCAAATCTCCATCCGTCTCTCCTTCTCCTTCCCTCTCCACACAGCTCCACCTCTTCCTCTGCGGCCCCCTTGGCTGTCACCACGCCTAGTCACGTGTGTCAGTTACAGCTGGCCCACCTGCTGCTCCACACAAACACACCTCGGCATGCACGCACGCTTGCAACGTACACACCTGCCAGTCACATGTAGTCCACAAGAGACAGGGAGAAGGAGACTTGTCTTTGTTTCTAAACATCTTTCCATCTTTAATTTAAAGGTTGAAGTCGGAGGAGTTTCACGCACCAACAACTGGCAGCTCGATTAATTTACTGGGAAGGGAGGGACGGTTTGGGGGTTGGGGGGGGGGGGGGGGGTACTCTTCCCTGTTTCCAGCGCTTTAATGTTGATCCTATTCTAAATACTGTGTACAGCTAACAACAACATTTCCTCGGTTGTATTCATGTGTGTTTGCAGCACAATAAAGCACAACACAACTCTGGTGCAGGACGGGCAGGTGCCATTTTCTCATCAAAGAAAGTTCAGCACAAGAGGAAACATTAAAGGAAGGGACTGTAAAACAAACAAACAAAAAAACACAATCTGGATTTACACGTGAAACATTCATCACTATGTAGCCAGGGTCATCTTTAAAGCAGGGCTCATCTCTTTTCATCGATGCTCCTTTTCATCCTCATACAAACATTTACATACATGGATTTCTCTTTCTAAAGTCCTGATTGTTATCCTTGGAACAAACAGTTCACCAAATGAAAAGAACGGCATAGACTACTGATGAGTCTCATCCTCTAAATGCTTGAGTCCCGAGCATCTTATCAGCCAAGGTCTGCTCTCATACATTCCAGTACAGTATATATATTTTTCTAGCGCCCCACCAAGAAGCTGCTCGCAGGCTTTTCTTCGCTGCCCTGGCCCTCACTGAAACAAGTTCCCTTCCTACACGTGTGTGTGTGCGTGTGTGCGTGTGTGTGTGTGTGTGTGTGTGTGTGTGTGCATGCATGTGAATTTCTGTGTGGCAAAATGTTGTTGGAGGCACAAATTAAGGAAGTTTGACAGCATTGGCACGACCCTATATATATATATATGCTAGTTATTTAAACTGATTAGAATAGTTTGTTAGCGTAGTAACATATTTAAGAAAAACAGAACTGATGGCTTTTAAACATTATTTATATTTGGTGTAAAAAGCATAATTGCGCCCCTTCAAATGGCCTTAAACTCCGTTTTTGCATTGTCATTTGTGATTTCTTTAGGATTATTGGACTGCCACTTGACAAGGATATTTTCAAAAATGTAGGTTTCTGATTCATTCTTGTTGGTCATAAAGAGTACAGAACAAAAGATTGCAACCATATCCAGAGGTCTGTACGTCTTGAATGCTACTGTAAAGTTTTAAATGACACTGAACCTAATAAAGCCCATGTTGGAGGATGTACTGAGTCTGTCTGTCTTTTTTCAAAGTAGTAGGTGGGTGTGTTAAAGCATTCATGCATGAAGAGTTGCCCATTAAGACAAGATACTTCCTGAAGAAGAAATCAGCCAGAAGAAAGTAAATTTTATGCCCAAAATGACTGCTCAGCTGTGAAGAAAGGTTAACCATTACAACTAATGTGAAGAGGAAACACAGATAAAAAAGCACTGCTGTGAGTTATACGTATATTATACAATATTGTCTACTGTTTAATAAGATAATGGTTAGCTAGCAGCTCTGTGCCGTAGTGCTAACATGCTCACAATGAGGATCCAAATATGCTGATGCTAAATCATTCATTTTGATAACCCAGTTTATTTGAAACATTGAGACAAATCTCAGTGTTATTTGTTAGTTAATCAGCTTTGCCTCTCTGTTCACGGTTTCTATGGAAACAGGAAAATCATTCCTTTTGATTGGGGAAAAAAAAGCTGTCACAATAAATACAAAACCTCTGTTGGATTATTTAAAACTAGCCTTTAGTTACTTTGAAACCAAGTTGCTCGTTTCTAATGTTTAATTATGACATGATTTTGCGGCTTTGTGTGTTTTTTCTAAATATTTGTTGTTTCAGTAGGCCTACTTTTTTTAATGCACCTCCTGGTAGTTGGGGTTTAAATACAGTAGCTGAAGTACTTAGAACCTTTTACCAAAGTCATAGAAGCAATGTTAAAACTTATAAAATACTTCATTTCAAGTTAAAGTCCTGCATTCAAAATCATAGTAAAAACGAGTATTATCAGGAAAATGTACTGGATCAAAAATAAACTTACACAATATGCAGAATCAAATGTTTAATCTGCAAAATGTCCGATCATATAAAAGCTCTGTCTTTCTATAGTTGAGTGAGTGAGCGAGCAAGCAAGCAAGCGAACATCCATACATATATATACACACACACACACACACACACACACACTTAAAAAAAAACAAACAAAAAAAAATACAGTTAACATATTTCAGCTTAACTTGTTTTAAAAAAAAAGTTTATATTCAAACATGAACAGTGAGGCCGATGTGTGTAGTACAATTGTGAAAAATGAAACCTGATTCCATAATACTTAAATAAACATGTTGCATTGAAAACAGTTTCAAATATTCCATACCCACTTGAGAGGCAGCTGTAATCAACCTGCAAATAACAGTCAAATACATGTAGTGGAGTAAAAGCACAATATTCCCCTGTAGTCAAGGAGAAGTATAAAGTAGAATGAAATGGAAATACCCAAGAAGAGTACCTCAGAATTGTACCTAACTGCAGTACAAAAAAGGCATTAATGTACTTTTTGTGCATTGTTTTGCATTTGAACAAATATGAACATGGCACCAAATGTAATCGGCCGCACGGTCCTGACAAACCAGCGATGCTAACGAGGAAGCAAAAACCCACTAGCGTCGGTCGCCAATGCGTCTCTTAAGGTGAGGTTTACTCAATGCACAGCCTCGCTGGCTTCATTCACAAAGAAGCATACAGAGTAGCAGTTCAGCAGAGCTTAATCCAGACAATAAAAGAGTCGGACTGAGACATAAGCAACTTTTATTAATATTATAATAATATGGTTACATCAGCACGGACATGGTCATCACCATGACACAAGGCTACTGACTGACAGCCAGAGGTGGCACAGAGTAAAATGATCCCAGAGATGTTGACAGTGAATAAGCTCCATTTTTTCAGTGGTTATGAAAGTTATAATGCGACATTCAAATTGAGACTGACTTCAACAGCAGCTTCAGAGAGTGGAAAAGGTCCGGACTCTGCCCCCACCTCTGCCACAGTCCAGTCGGGTCTTCACTTCCACTGGCCCTTCTCATAATCCCACTTGGCTGCGAAGCCATGGACGGGGTTCACCCTCATGTCTAACATCCTCTTTAGCTGTTTGGCCTGCCAGTCATCGTCAAAGGTCCTGGGGCGCTCAGGGTAGACTAGAGCAAACAAGGACGAGAGACAGACAGCAAGTAGCACTTCAGGGAACTCTAGTGCAGTGAATATATAAAGAAAATGCTGATGAACGATTTGTCTTTTATTCTGGTATTTGGTGGACACTTTGACCTGTTTAACACTGCTGTAACTCATCATCATTAAAAAGGCTTAAGTCTATTTAGATGAGTCAGTTCCAGGGTCTGGTGTGGTGCAGGCTGGTTAACTGGTGCGGCTTACTGGGATACTTAAAAGGAACAGAGCCACCGCTAATGCTGTTAGTTACAGCTGGGCTTTTTCTGCTTTGACAAGTCAAAACGTCTGCTGTGAAAAGGCTCTGTGACAGCGAAGAGACAGTGGCACCAGGTGTGCGACGTCAGGTTTCCTGTTCTTAGCCACTTGCATTGTCAAATTTGAAAGAGAAAAGAATCTAAGGGCAGATTTACCGTAGACTGTCTGCCACCAGACCACCAGGCCAGTGAAGCCCAGAAAGATGAAGATACCCCCGAGGACAGTCTTCCACTCTCCTGTCTGCTGCTTCATCTCTGGGAAGGTCTGACAGAACGTCAGCCGGTACACTGCAGGGTGGGAGAGGAGAAGTGAAGGACAGGAGAGATGGGAGAGACAGTGGTAAAGAGAAATTGGGGAAGTGTGTCATTAAAGCAATATCATATTTCTCATATTGTATTGTGTCACAATCGTTGATAGGCAAGCATGATTACTTCACACATACTGAGTGAAACCAGAGGTAGTGACAAAATTGGAATAGTCCTCACAATGTCCTCGGCTGGCCAGGGACCTTTGTTTCATGTCATACCATTTCTCTACAGGTCCCCTGTCTGAATCTCTACCATCATTATCAAATGAAGACAAAATGACAAATAAGTCTTTGTAAATTTGCTTTGAAAGGTTCAAACAATGGGCGCATTATTGCTCCCCTTCTTTAGTTCATTCTACAAAACGTGATCACAAAAGATTTATTATTAGATTACACACTGCATTATAGTTTTTGTCAATGCGAGACAAAAGTACTATCAGCCAAATGTACTTTTTGTATAAAAAGTGAAAGTACCCTCTAATATTTGATTGTTACTGAAGCAATAATGTGTAACATGTAGTATTCTAGCTACTTCATTTACTGTATAACAATTCATTATGTTCTGCAAAGCAACAGTACTGTAAGTTACTAATGTACTTGGTACTTTGCACCAGTGGTTACCCTGTGCTTTTAAACGAAGTGTGGACTGAGTGTATTATATTCATGTGATGTTAAACGTGTAGTGACGTGTGGGTTTGGCTGTAGTGCGAGCCGCCTCAGCCTGTGAGTAAAGAAGCCCCTACAGGCAATCTTCTCCTCTTTGGTCAGCTGGCTCCAGGGTCCTTTCTCCTTCTGTTTCAGGCTCTCGTCGGCACCAGTCAGCACATCTTTGTAGCGTTTGTCAGGCAGAGGGGTGTCCCGGCGGTCCCAGTACATTGGCTGAGACATGTCCACTGACTCTGCCACCTCTGGATGGACAGACACAGGACGGGTCACCTTTGGATCACTGCTCCAACAATGTTCAGTCAAGAGACATTTTTATAACGCTGGCTTAGAAAACAGTAACATTTTCTCTGGTGAGTCCTACATACGATCAAACTAAAGTCCTAAGGACCATCAGTCTATAATGGATGTCTAGCACAACAGCGCCCTCTGCTGGTTTTAGGCCACTTCAGACAGAGGCCTCCTGTTCTGGTACACAGACCTTCTGAACATAAAAAAAAAGGTTCATACAATTTTAACACCTACCACGTCAATCTGTGCTGCGTTCTCCAGCTTTATACCAGCAAACATCCACATTAACACTCTGCAGGTAAGCTTTTTGGATACATATAGCCTACAGGTGTTGCAGCAACTTGTGACACTGGTGGATTAATAAAGTATGTTAAAAAGGGGCCGATACACAAACCTGTACAACACCAGCCATTAGTCAACTTCGAGCCGGTACCTTATGGAGGGAGACATTTGAAAAACACATCCGACCCCTCCTTCCTTCACTTTATCCAGACTGACTTTCCTAAGCGAGGAGCTTACACGGGTCTACTTCTGAGGCAGAAAGATGTGGGGGAGAAAAAAAACACATTCATGGTACCGTGACCGTGGCTCGCCATCCTCGCGCTGCTGGTGGTCAAGGCCAGTGTCGCGCGCCGGGCCATGAGGCTTCCCACGCGGCCTGCAGTCAGGTGGAGCATCTGAAAACAGGTCGGCAGTGACAGACATGTACAGGTAATTACATACTTTTAACAGGACGGGCATTGCTTTAAAATACCTGCAGGTAAAAAGCTTCCAAACTGATATGGCCAATTATCAGTAGTTACCGTCTGAGTTTAACAAACACGATTTAATGCAACAATAAACGCAGAAATTGGCTTGAAACAACCAGGGTAAGATGCTTCAATAGCCTTTTTTTGGAGTGATAGAAGAGGGATGACCCTTTTTTGGCTAATTAATCAGCTTCTGCAACTAGTGCAGCTGGCACTAATGCTGCCTTCAGGTGCAGTTGGAAATGCTTTTAAAAAGTAAAATTGTAGCTTGTACATTCTGGCATGATATGAACCCCACTTTGTAAACTGTCATTTAAGATGAACAATTTAAGGAGCCTTTGTTTTTATAAATAAAACACATTATTATATAATAAACATATGTTCAAAGTAGGCTATTTTACACTTTTTCACCAGCTCTGACATAGGTGTCATTTACACTGTGGACGCTGTGGACATGTCCCCATCACTCTTTAAAACCATTTGTTAAAAATGTTCTCATAAAATAGCTTGCACCAAGTAATGTAAACTAACAAATGAAAATGCTTTAAAAAAGGTTTATTTGCACAATAAGAAAACATGCAATGCGCTTTAAATATAGAAGAAACAAATGGGAATTGTCAAAACAAAAATAACTTAAGCTCATAAAAAGAACAAGCAGCTCATTACTGCATTATAATCTGTTATATTTTTATATTTATGTAGTGTCACCTGCCAGCTGAAGATTTTGATTCTCTTTAAATAAAAAAAGACATTTCCACCATAAATTGGAGTTGAAAAAAGTGTTTAATGCTCAAAATCGTCTGGGGGAGGGACCCTAGACCCCCCACTCATATATTTCAATCTTCAAAATGCTGTTAAAAAGTCTCATGACACACTCTTATCATCACGCCCCTAATCTGAGCCTTTATGTCCCCAAGACTTTTCAACACAAAGTGACGCCCTTGGTCTCTGACTAATAGTTTTGTTTACATGTACAACAGCTAACTTTGGACAATAAAAACATACAGTATTATTTAGTTACAAAGAAAATTGTATTACAGTGGGGAGAACAAGTATTTGATACACTGCTGATTTTGCAGGTTTTCCTACTTACAAAGCATGTAGAGGTCTGTAATTTTTATCATAGGTACACTTCAACTGTGAGAGGCGGAATCTAAAACAAAAATCCAGAAAATCACATTGTATGGTTTCTAAATAATTAATTTGCATTTTATTGCATGACATAAGTATTTGATCACCTACCAACCAGTAAGAATTCGGGCTCTCACAGACCTGTTAGTTCTTCTTTAAGAAGCCCTCCTGTTCTCCACTCATTACCTGTATTAACTGCACCTGTTTGAACTTGTTACCTGTATAAAAGACACCTGTCCACACACTCAAACAGACTCCAACCTCTCCACAATGGTCAAGAGCAGAGAGCTGTGTAAGGACATCAGGGATAAAACTGTAGACCTGCACAAGGCTGGGATGGGCTACAGGACAATAGGCAAGCAGCTTGGTGAGAAGGCAGCAACTTTTTGGCGCAATTATTAGAAAACGGAAGAAGTTCAAGATGACGGTCAGTCTCCCTCTGTCTGGGGCTCCATGCAAGATCTCACCTTGTGGGGCATCAATGATCATGATGAAGGTCAGGGATCAGCCCAGAACTACACGGCAGGACCTGGTCAATGACCTGAAGAGAGCTGGGACCACAGTCTCAAAGAAAACCATTAGTAACACACTCATAGATTAAAATCCTGCAGCGCACGCAAGGTCCCCCTGCTCAAGCCAGCGCATATCCAGGCCCGTCTGAAGTTTCCCAATGACCATCTGGATGATCCAGAGGAGGAATGGGAGAAAGTCATGTGGTCTGATGAGACAACAATAGAGCTTTATGGTCTAAACTCCACTCGCCGTGTTTGGAGGAAGAAGAAGGATGAGTACAACCCAAAGAACACCATCCCAACCGTGAAGCATGGAGGTGGAAACATCATTCTTTGGGGATGCTTTTCTGCAAAGGGGACAGGACGACTGCACCATATTGAGGGGAGGATGGATGGGACCATGTCTCGCGAGATCTTGGCCAACAACCTCCTTCCCTCAGTAAGAGCATTGAAGATGGGTCGTGGCTGGGTCTTCCAGCATGACGACGACCCAAAACACACAGCCAGGGCAACTAAGGAGTGGCCTAGCCAGTCTCCAGACCTGAACCCAATAGAAAATCTTTGGAGGGAGCTGAAAGTCCGTATTGCCCAGCGACAGCCCCGAAACCTGAAGGATCTGGAGAATATAAATATTAAGTTCTGCTTTTCTGATGTATCAAATACTTCTGTCATGCAATAAAATGCAAATTAATTATTTAAATATCATACGTTGACTTTCTGGATTTGTTTTAGATTCAGTCTCTCACAGTTGAAGTGTACCTATGATAAAAATTACAGACCTCTACATGCTTTGTAAGTAGGAAAACCTGCAAAATCAGCAGTGTATCAAATACTTGTTCTCCCCACTGTATAAACAGGACAAAAGCAGTGGAATGAACAACAAGTTGTATTTACGACTCGTATAAGAACAGAAACTACAACCAACATCTCATTAAGGCACAAATATGATATTTAGGTTATTTTTTAACTATTGTTCACACATAAATCTGCACGTTGTGGACGTGCTTATCTCTCTGTGTGTTGTTGTTCACAACAGTGAATCGGAAGATCTTATTAAAAGCTTTATAAAGGTGGCCTGGGTGAGTGCCAAATCCCTTCTTTGCCAGTCTGGCCACCTCATTAGCTTTTACTTTTAAACACACTACAGTGTACATAACATGAAAAAGCAGCAACTATAATATAATTCAAATTTGTGACCTGCCAAAATAAATTATACACAATATAATGCAGCTCTGTTATTGATGCACCAAGGCTTTAGGTGACAGTGATAGCTACACGGTGGTTTTTGCAGGGTTGCAGACAGATGATCTGTCTGATGATAGAGGCATTACTGTTAAATTAAGCACTTTTAGATGTTAAAGCAAAATTATGCCTTATATGCGAAAGTACCATATGAATTTGAGTGTCAGTGAGATCAGATGAGACCATAATAACAGAGCATACAGAACTTTAACCTCACATTGATTTTGGAGAGAGCTGTTCATGTTCCCAGTCTGTGATTTCAAGTTAATAAGAAATGAGGAATAATGTTTAAATTATGGAGTTTCTCTCATATTTCTTATGTGTCCTTTCAACATGTCATTCTGTGGCGCATTCTACAAACACACACACACTCATACACAGCCAATGAAAATGGCGGAAATTGGCAGTTAGTCAATTTAAGAGTACAGTGTGACCTTCTGAGAGGGAAAGAACTAAACAGAGAAGTTTAACAGGTTTCACCGACACATATTTAAAGTAAAATACGTGACTGTTTTTAAGCCACACTCTTTGCTCTGTCATTTTTTTTATTGGAAGAAGCAATGTTTGCCTTCAAAAACGACAAATCATTCAGCATTTATGTTGCATACTTTTTTAAACATTGTAAAGAAACAGCAGTCCCTGCATGGTCCCAAATGGCACGCAATTATATGGAGCAATCTTTTTTAGCACTAGATAATGTTTTTATTTTGGTATGAATATAGAAGCAGCGACATGCTTCATTCTGTCTCTCGAACATTTTTTGCTTCCTGTACCAACACAGCTGCTGCACATTTATGCAGTTCTAGAAATCTCTCAGTTCAAACTGTGTCATGGTTTACTATCTTTTCTGCACGTCCGCCACGCTCCCTAGCTGTGTGAGGTTGAGGGAAGGGAGGGGGGGGAGTCTATCCCGCCGTCATCCCCTCAAACACTCCTTGCTAAACACCATTATAGTCTGTTTAATTGATGCAGCAAAGGCAGATACTCACGGTAGTTGCAAGAGAGTGAAACTGCCCGATTAGAAGATGCAACAGCAAAAGACCAAATCGAAAAAGAAAAGGGCTGCTTAGGCCTTCCTTTCTTCCCTGCTCTTATCACCACATAACACTACGCAGGAATCAACTGGTGGGCGGGTAAGAGAGAGTGGATGGGAAGAAGAGAGAGAGGGAGAGGGAGGGAGCTTGGGAGAGAGAGACCAGACCATTGCAAGTAAACAATCCAACAAAGCATGTGATAGGTCTGGTCAAGTCAGAAAGAGCTGGTGGGTTGAGTTCAGCTGCAGATCACTGAGACAGCACAGAAAAACTTTCTCTTCTTTCCCTCTCATTCAGTCACTCTCCTCCACGCTCGCATCACAGCTCTAGTGCACACAGCAGGGACACGATGGGTTTGCTTTAAGTGAGGTTACATGAGGACACGTAGAGGGCTATATTTTACAGCAGGCAGGAAATGGGAGAGAGTGCGTATGTGTAGACAGAGCTTTGTGCAGCTAAGAAAGTAAACAAAGACAGACACAGATAAGTTGTGACATTTCACGCTAACGCCTCCACAAGTGCAGGTTGGCGGCAACCAATTGTTCTTGCTGGCGGTGAGCCCAGGGGCAGGGTGCCTCTGGGTGGTACATGGTGCTCAAGGCAGCCAACAATCAGCACAGGAGGAGAAGGGAAGGAGAGTCACAGGGGTCAAATAAGGACAGACTGGTTCATAGTAACCCCACACTGCTTGGCTGTGTGAGCTTCCCTAAACACTAAACACAGCTTAGATAGTATTAAACTTTTTATATTAATTATATATAAACTATTACTTAAATCGGCAACTCTGTGGTCATGACTAAACTCTACAAACTCAAAGAAATGTTCTTTGACTCTTTATTATATTGTCTTTGTGAGTTTAAAAGACCAACCCACGGTCTTACAGTTACATTTTCTGCTTAAAACGTGTTCTCAGTATTAAGCGTGTATTATTGGATACGAGAGGGGAATGTAAAGTAGCAGACCACAGCAGCCGTCTGGTATCATGTTGTCAGTCAGGAACTTTTGTGTGATTGTTCAACACTGATGTTGAGTTATATAACCCTAAGAATATGTGTTATAGCTCACTAACCCTGCCTGGGTTCACAGTCTGCACATTCACCTTGCTTTCCTGCACCAACACAGGCCAAAGTCCATTCAGAGTGACAATGTAATTTGGCAGGAACGGGCTAGTGCTCATAAATTATTATCCCCTTTGAAATTCTTTATGCTTTATCTGAGCAGATAGTGCTTGTCTTACAGTTGTGCTTTAGTGTTTCTTAAACTGCAGTGGTGGAACGTAACTGAAGCACATTTATTGAACTATGCAACTGTTTGTTTCAACTCATCTCAGAGGCACATATTCCACCACTTCATTTATCTTACAGCTAGTTATTAGTTGCACTGCAGAGTCAGATTTTACACAGCAATGCTTTCGTCATTTAATACCTTTTGGGGAAGTTATTATTTTCTGCTTTTTCTATGGACTACGTCCATGTAATAGCTTCTATGATCATTGTTTCTTTTTTGGGTAATATATGTGATATGTATTAATTTTGACAAGCAAAATAACAGGCCTCTCCAGCCACTGTGAGAAATGGGGTGGAACTGACCTCTTATTTAGGAACGGTCATTTATTCTTATTTTAGGAACTATTGTTTATTCTTATTTTATAACTGAAATAATACAAGCATCAGAGAAGAAGGGGTGCTGATTTTGAATGTAATTTTACAATGTGGTATTGGTCTGTACAGTACTTTTCATTATAAACTTTTTTTATTTTATTTATTTTAACTTTCTTAACTTTTGCAATACTAGCTTTTTGTTTTCTTATTTTCTCTTACTATGTTTATTGCACCAACTTAGGCAAATTCCATGTCTGTGAAAAGTTACTTGGCAATAAACTTGATTCAACTTGACTCTGCTACCTGAAAACTGTTGATAGTTTGTGAATTATCCTGCGTTACAGGTACAATGTGTCACTTTTTTATAAAAATGCTATTTCAATACTGCAAAAATAAATTCGATTCACATCTATTGTGTTGGGCTGGAGATGGACATTTGCAGAATCTAAAAAAACGTGGACACATAAAAGAAAACTGTCAGCATAGCTACATACTGCTAGGGGTAAACTTGAAACTATGGACTGACCCTTTACCATCAATCCATCGCTTTAATTGGAAACATCATATATGACCACTAGATGGCAGCACCATACAAAGTTTTTAGGCAGTAGCAGACAGAAAATCTTTCATGCAGTTTTTGAAAAAGGAAGTGTTTCAGAAAACCAAACAGAAATGTATTTGTCAGTTGAAATGTAAACGAAGCCAACCGTTTATCTTGCTGGAACTGGGCCAGGTCATATTTCACTGGGGTGGAACATTTGCACATTCTTTTCAGCCTCTTACCAATTTCCAAGCATGCAGAGTAATTACCTGCATTTAGTTTGTGTGTTTCCGCACTGCTTAACTACCACAGAATTTATAACTGGACAAACGTTTTGAATATGTTGCCTAAAAGATCAAATGGGTCTTTCAGTCCTACAGTATATCTGATATTTGAAGTAGGCTTTAACCATTTGCACAGCGGTTTCAGAGTGGAAATATATGTAATTGCTTCAATTATGTTTTAAAATAAATAACTTCTTGCTGGACAGTTGAGGCTTAAGATGTTATTGTTTGACAATCCATGAACTAATGATACTCAAAAATACTTGAAATGTTTCCTTGAACCTCGTTGCCTGTCCTGTTTTTCTGATTTAATGGCTAACACAGATGCGTCAGGGAGCGCTCCAACTTCATGTGAGAGCCGTTTGTCTGTAAATATCATGAAGGAGCCAACCAGCTGGGTTTCAGTTTTCATTTCTGAAAAAGCATTTGAAGCAAAGAAACACAAACGTGATTGGTGTGCAGCAGATTTTCCAGAAGTACATCCAACGCAAGCTCACAGATGATTCAATGATTGAAATAAATAAATTAAAAAAATGCATTTAAATAATTGTGCTGAAGCTACTCACTCGCTGACATGTAGCGAACACATTGCTTTTGTCAAACAAGACAGCAGCTGCCAGTACAACACAAACACAGTAGGGCACGCGTCCCTGATTCATTTATGGAAATTAGGTGAGGGCCATGACGGTGCAAATAACCCAAAATCTACCCCCTTCTCCCCTCCTCATCCACGCACGCTTTGTCCTTTAACGCCTGCAGGGTTTCACCCCACTTCGCCCCCCAGCCGCCCTCTCCTGTCCCATTAGAATTGGAGATGTTTCTTCATCTCTCTTGAGGAAACGTTTGCCATCCGTCATCTCTCCTCTTCCCCTTTTGTTCAGTGCTCACCCATTGTCCCTTTTGATAACAATAAAGCCGCAGAAATGAGGATTGAAAGGAGAGAATCGGCCCTCTGAGTGTCAGCTTGCAGTCAATCTGGCACATTAACCAAACGACACACATACAGCAATAAGCCTCCTTAGAACAGCCCTAACGGCAGATCTCTCAGCGGCCTACTCAAACATGTTTCCCATCTGACACCCTGACAAAAGACAGATTCAGCCCACCGCATGCTGACAGTGACACTGATGCCTCTTGGTACTGATGGGAGACAAGTGTCAGGGAGAGTGCTTTGTCATCTCCATTAGTCGAGATGAACGCTTCGTCACATCGTCTTAATGAATTCAATTCAGTTTACCCTGCAGGAAAGGGATTCTGAGGGTGACTTGCTTCTTGTGATTCCGCTGTGTTTTTTCTCTCTCAAGTTTCCCTTTCATCTTTTCATATACACAGCATACATAACAGTGCTACAGCTTACTCAGCTGAGGGGGAAACCTCAGAGCAGAGAAACAGAGGGAGACAGGACTGGTCGTCTGCTCGTCGGTCACGAGAGTGCGTCTGCAACAAACCCATAATTCCTCTAACGTGTTGTATGTAGGTCACGGTAAAGCAAAAACCCAGTCTGATGGTGTGTGGCCTCAGAGCTTTCTGTCACTGCTTGGCCTCGTGCTCGACATGTGTGAAAGCCTCAGACTCGTGCCTGGCTCTGTCTGTCACTGACTAACCTCAGCATGTCCGGGCTTGTTGTATTTGGCCGTGTCCTTCCTGTAAAACTTGCCTACACCTTGGCAGAATACGTCCGAGTGTGTGTCGGCATGTGAGTTTGCATGATTGTCTTTTCCCGCTGCCACCCCTGAGGCATTATGTGTAACTGGGTCATACTCCCCTCACTCCCATGCTATCGATGTTGCGCCTCCTCCTCTTCTTCCATCTTCCTCATTATTGCTCTTCCCAATCGCTCCTGCAATATTGTGCTGTCCTGCTTTGTGTTGGATTGGTGGGCCCTCGCCGCTTATTGGCATGCCCTCAAAGAGAACGCTGATGCATGACTTAGGATGAAAGGGACTGGGAAGTGGCCAAACATACAACCTACATTTCATTATTTGATCATTTACGGCAGTGCATGCAGCATAGTCTTCATTTCAGCATGCTTAATTCCATGTATCATCTATATCATCATACATCCTTCTTCCTATAGCCATATCCTCTAGCTGTACCTGAGAGATCCAGAGGTGTTTCCAGGCGTGTTCTGGGTGTTGGACGTGGTTAGAATACCTCCACACACTATTATTTATACACTATCCTTATGTACATAATAATATTGCATAATATACATATGATTTTACATAATGCACAAAACTGCACAAAAATATTTATTTATTCAAGCATCCTTTATACTATTTCACTACACTATTGTCTAGCTGTCTACAAATGTTGTTTTTTTTTGTTTATGATTGTGTGTATGAGACTTTTTGTTTATGCACCCTGAGAATAATGTAAAACCGGAGTCAAAGTCCTTGTATGTTTACACATACCTACCGATTAATGGTGATTCTGTTTCTGATTCAGAAAGGGATCCAGGAGGCATCCTAATCAGATGCCCGAACCACCTTAAATGACTCCCTTCAAACTTAAAATAGCCAATGTACCAACTGTACAGATGTTAACTGTAAGCTAGCTAGCAACAGATGGACTGATCGTGTCTTTGGGAATGTGCCGATGCATTTCCATTTAGCTCAGCCTCTGATTGAACTCAGAGCTCCAGTTCTTTCTGTTACTTCCCTCTAGTTTCTTTCCTTTTTCATCCCGTCTCTGTGCGTTTATGTGGTAGATTCATAAAGCCACGGGATTCATGCAAATTTTTCATGACATGTATTCATTTTGCTGGCGCTTTTATCCAAAGCGACTTACAATTTCTATTTATGTCAGAGGTCGCACGCCTGGAGCACAAGTCAAGACAATTTCAAATCATGCGGATGTGTCTACACGTCACTTCAATACGCTCTGTGTGGACATTAGTGTAAATGCGTCTTTCCATTGACTTCCCATGAAATTGCATGTGCAAGACCCCATGACACTTGAACTCCTTCACTTGTACTAGAGTACACTAATAACAAGGAACACAGACTGAAGCAAAGATAAAACAAAACTCAGAGCAGACATGGGCAAAACAACACAGAAGTACACAGACCAGGAGTAAACACTAAAGACATGAACTAAGGTACAGGACTAAGAACTAAATACACAAACTAGGAACTAGGATACTAGACAAGGCAGATACGAACTAACTTAAAGATGCGGATGAATGAAATAATGAAGGCTACACAGAGACTAAAGCAAAATGATCAAAATCAGATAATTAATGAAACAGATAAATTGACACCTAACAAACAGACAGAACCCAAGCATGATGGTAGAGATCTAACACAAGAGGGACAGGAACAGAACTAAACAAGGACTAAAGGCAGACACCAAGATAACAGGACAGATCAGAACCACCACACAGAACAAGCAGAAGACTGGATACAAGACCACAGACTGACATGACTGAAACCCAGACACAGAGAACCCCAAATCAAAACACAGAGAAGGCATGGCCAAAATAATATAACCCAGACAAGCTCAGGACAGGATCGTGACACTAGACTCTCTGGGAGATTCTGTCATTTAAAATCACAAACAGAATCGGTGACACGGCACAACCCAAGTGCAGTTGACCTTCTGCCAGGAATGCAGTCACACCTCTCACTCCAGTTGTACAAAGACAAAATGGTCCAAATAATAACAGCCCCGGCACTCCCCGCATCCACAGCGCAAGATAACACAGGGGACACAGGGTCATAAACCTTCACATCAAACACATATAGACTAGATGGGCAAACTCCCATGACCCCTGCAGTGTCCTTGCAAGGTTTAACAGCTGGTCCACGACCACGACGACGGGTTCTATTGGTCCTCATGAATCGCGTGTGGTTTTGCCCGATGTTGACCTTATTCTCGTTTGGCCTGATGGGTTTCCATTTTGTTAGTTGCAGTGTTGTGCAGAATCAGTAGGTAAGTGGCTGTGTTTGAAACGCACAGCGAAGCATAAAGTGCTGTTCCAAATGGCTCGAATGATCTCTTTCTGTCTTGTAAGATGCCTACACACTGCGTAACGGCCGGTTTTGAAGGCAGCATCGATAGTGACTTGATGCTGCCTATTACTCATAAACCAGCGCATCTACGGCAGTTGGACAAGTTGGACAAACAAGCCGAATTCGTATACAAATATACTTTTAAAAAAGATTTTAGTAGTTTTCTCGCTTTTTCAAAAGCTAGCGAGAACTAAACACTGAACTATCATAATAGCCCGTGACTGTAACCAATTTCGGGGGCGTCTGTTAGCCATTTAGGTAGTTAGCTGATGCTAAGGCTAACGTGTCTTCTGACAGCCAGAAGAGACGCAAGACGACGTGCTGACGTCAGGCGTTATCGTAAGTGCTGCCCTAGAAGGCTGTGGCAAACCAGACAACTGTTAACAGAGATGCCTTCACTTGAAAGTTATGCCTTCTCAGGCAGCTGTCTATTACAGTAGCGAGGCAGCGAGGCAACTGCCTTCCGTTTCGAACACAGCCAGAGGCTCATGAGTGCGCATGAACGTCACACTTAAACCAATGGATTTTGCGGAAGGTCCGACCTGATTTCTTCACACAGAAAACAACATACATGCTTTTGGAAACTGAGAAAGCCAACTAATGGTTAAGGTTACAACCTTTTTACAAATAGCCATTAAAAAAGTGATTACTTTCATTATAAACTACATACCGCCCCTTTTAAGTTCTGTAATGAAAAACATTATCTGGAATTTTCTTTTGGAAAAATTTTGGCATGCTGTAGGTTGCTCAGTAACACCCTGGCACACGTTTCAATGATCAAGTCATCTTCCATCTGTCCATTCACCCGATGAAAGACTTCCACTGTTAGTTTTTCTGACGCTGACCTGGATAAAGTGCACAATCAGCACAGAGAGCTTTCCTCTTTGTGTTTTTTCACTCCCTCTCTCCCTCTCTCCCTCTCACTCCTCCTCTCAGTTCCTCTTCTGATAGTAAGTTTCTAAAGTGGAGGCCTGGGGAGGTGTGATAACATTGTCTGTTTTTGTAGGTTAGGCACAGTGATGGTTCCACGGGACATTATATCTCACCCTCTGTTGTACACCCCCTCATCCAGGGTTCACTGTTGTGTACTTGGGAAGAGGAAGAAGAAGAGTTCTTCGATCACTGTGTTCATATGCACAGAAGGTAATCAGATTATTGGGGAAAATCAGATTATGGGAGGAAATGACCATATTTACAGGCTGATTATTCAGGTTAGTGTAAAATGTGTTTAAATGCAGCTGTTCAGTAATCGGATTTCTCATCTACCCTTCAACCAAGGCACCAGTGTCAACTGAGGGCAAGAAGAAGACTGCAAGAGAGTACAACCAATTGTTCCTCAACACTGTCACAATATTACTTTACATGCGCACATGTGAGTGAGAGACTGGGTTAGGTGTTTGCCATTACATTTTCAGAAAATGAAGAAATCAGTAGTAGACAAACTTTCCTCCAGGGTTGCTTTACGTAGCCTGATAATAAGACTGAATTGCCATTTTGTTTCACTTCATTGATCCAACCTGACATCATCTTCATGTTTGTCAGGTTCTTGCTGGGAAGGAAAAGCTGTTTTGTTTTGCCCTAAACCAATCACTAGCAAGTGACATATACGTACCGTCGGAGTCATGTTTAGTCAACACAAAAGCTGTTTTTTAGTTATATTTACATCGATCAAAGATATCTTTAGAGTTTTTTTCATTATTAGCTTTGAAATTCAATATATAAGGTGTCTTAATTGAGTGTTGGGACATATGAAAATCAGACCAGACCATGATTCATTTCATTAAGTGTGCTGGTTGTGATGCTGTCAGTCTAACCACAACCAGCGCAACAAGGTTAACAGAATGCAGTATAACTCTTTTATCTCACGTTAAGTACCTTTCTTACTCTCAAAAACTTCAGCCGTATAGAACATTGAAATCAAGTAAAGGATGTGAAACATTGTCATTGTGCTTCAATACTCAGACATCATGTAACATGTTAATAACTTGCCAACTCAAGTTCAACACTGGATTTAGTCTTCACTGTTTTGTCTTTGCCCTGTTAGTATTCTTGTGGGGTCGTTTTTTAGCTCTTTTTTTGTTGGTTGGTTACCATGGGAGCGAAGGGCTCGTTTTGTCTATGCCCTGAAAGCTGTGAGCCTTCCTCAGTCTGTCAGCAAGGGTTCAGTTCCCATGATGGATCACCTGTGGACACAATAACAGGGTCCCGACCCAATGGGCTTCCCAGCTACGCCCTAATTAACTTAATACTAATTAATCTACAAGACTGTGCTCTCCTCTGTCACCTCTGTCTACTTTGTTAAGGGACCAAAACTGCCCAGTGGACTCAGGCAAACGTGACAGAAATGAATCAGCTGCTAATCTACGTAACTGATGCTAATGATTTTTCTTCTATTGACAACGGGGGGGTTTGCTCATCATATAAAAACTTGACTGTTAGCTTGTGGGTCAGAGGTGTTTAACAAACACTGTTTACATTTCCAACAGATCCCCCCCCCCATGAAGTCTTTCCTCTTGATAACCTTGCTTGCTTGTTTTTGGTCTTAATGCCCACTTAGCTGAGCAATGTGATTACCAACTTTATGATACTTTTTATCAAGGATAATCAATGTTTGGCTCAGTGAAGCCAGGTCACCCAAAGAGAGACAGACTGTGCTGAACTTGCTTTGTGATACGGGCCACAGTTGTCTTCAAACTCACATTTTCACCAGTGACACAAGTACATTGTTAAAAGTCTGGGGATGCGATTCTGGACAACTGGAAAATTAAAGCTTCTTCAGGGGAAATTTTAAGAGAAACCCACATAAAGTAAGTCAGCCTTGCTGCAGGCCATGACCCCAGACCATGTCAGTGTATCTTTCTGGATTAAATCCCACTAAAGCAAGTTTTTGTTGACAATAAATGTTCCGTCAAACACAGTCACACATTACTACAACTCTGCATGCAAAGATTTCACATTTGATGTTTTACATGTTTACATTGCACGGTCATGTCACGGTGAGATGGCAGTGCATGCACTGATGCTAAATTAGAAAAAGCTCCTAATCCACAGCTCTCAACACAGCCAGACACTTGTTGGCACTCAGCAGACAACCACACAAATACACACATGCTCTTTCAAAACCCACCCTGAGAAGAGAACCGGAGAAGAAGAATGGAGCTGCCTTAGGTTGTTTGGGCAGTTAGATTCACCTCCTCAAATTCTTGCAGTATTCTTGCTTCATGTAAACCCCCCCATGATGTAACATGTTATACTAGAAGATTTCTGAAGAGCTTAAATCCCCTCATCTAGATACATGTAGTACTAATGGGGTGCATCTACCACAGTTGTCTGTGTGTCACTGTCTGTGTCACACAGACCAAAACATGTGCAAACACCAAATGACATTAGTAGCCTTCTTAGATTTGCAGTCAGTAGTCATCATACCCAGTCCAGCAGGGTACTGCTTTTTAAAGTTCCCAGGATGACTTCATTGTTGGAAAGGACTCATACTGTGCACTATCTACTTAGAACTGCTTGCAGAGGACCCTCTGTTTGGAGGTGTTGGCACCTATTGCGGAGTTCAAATTCTTGAATACGGAGGTTTTTAAAGATGAATGCAAATGTTTTAAATAAGCAGGAAATCCATTAGTGTATATTTAGTTGCACATACATGGTTTTATGCTCTTCTGTTGCTGTCACATATGTGTATATGTAAAATGGTCGATGTCTTATTTATATTGTTTGTTGTTATATTGTCATTCAATTAAAATAAGGAAACTCACCGTGCATTTTGTTGAGAAACACTGAACGTAAAAACGTTTGTTTTCTCTACTTACATTGTAGTCACAATGGGAAAGCAAGAGGTGCTGTTCAGAATCAGAATATAGAACATTTGTGTTCTTGTTATGCTAAAACAACACTTTTAGCTCTTTGCAAAGCTTGCGTGACTTTTTAAAGTGATGTTGAGGATTTAAGAGATCATTATGATTTGAGAATGATAGTGTAATCACCATAACAGCATCTGATTCATGATCAGTGTCAAGCTCACAGAGCCTCAAACTGATTATTCAAATGATTATATATATTTTTTTACTAAACATAATAAGTGCGTTTGTTGGCAAACACGATGACATCACTAACATTGTGTCAAATGTAATCATTGCTTCTCTGGAATGATTAATCTCTCGCTGCTTAATCCTGCACAACTTCCAGCATCAGCTATGTATATTATCTCCCGTTCATTATTCATTTTCACACAATGCATAATTTATGTTTTGGTGAAGTGTCTCTATATGCGTACATCTGAGAGTACAGGGGGCTCCATGCTGCTGCAGACTGGCTCGTGCCAGACACTCTGCATCTTCTGTCCCAGTTTATCAGGGATAAGAAGTGGGGGGGTCGGGGGAGAGGAGTGGACGATAAGTGTGCTGATTTAGTGAATTAGCGAAGGTGAGAGATATAGAGACTGGACACCCTTGAGGAGGCAGAGACTGACAAAAAATTAATGGAATAGTTTGACATTTTTTGCTGAGTGTTAGATTGACATCATATCTGTCAGCAAGGAGATAGTTTAGTTTGAAGGAAACAGGGGGAAACATTAGCTAGCCAGTCTTATCTGTCCAAAGGACACAAAACATGCCTATCAGCAGCGCCAAAGCTCACTAATTACCATTTTATATCTGTTATGTCTATATTTATATATGTTTGTTTCATCTGTACAAAGTGTTAAAATGACATGTTGTGGTTTTATGGGGGGGTTATTTCTTGGCTGGGTTTCTGACTTTCTGGAGTCTTGTTTTCCTCGCCAAAACTCTAGGAAGTCAGTGAAGTCCAGCCAAAGCCGCCAGGATCCAAGCTGTGCTTAAGATAAGGCGCAGTGGCCATTCGGGGTGTTGCAACTTATGCGTTTATCATCCATCCATCTTCATCGGCTCATCCGGGGTTGAGTCGCGGGGTGCGTTTATCATGTGACACTCAAAAAACCTATTTCCCAAACTACATCTCTGGAAAACGATGAACGGTGAATACATTTTTCTGATTGTCAATACTCCCCCAGAAATGATCTTTCTATTATTAGAATTTGTTTTCATAACATTTGGAAAGTCTAGAAGAGACGATGTATGATAAATTTTTGTTATCCCATTCGTGTGTGCGGGGAGCCAACAAGAAGTCACAGACGCGCACGTTCTGAAAATGGGGTATTCCTTGAAGAATAAAGGACAATAATTGGAGTGGTGGAATCCAATTAGTAGCATGATTGATTGACAAGCGGCCGTCCTTTACTGTCACAACTTTGATCCTCAACATCCTTTTGTCCTCCTCTCAAAGTTCCTTCCAGCAGGACATTAAATGCTTAATAAAGGATGTATTCACTGTACTACGTTGTTTCTTATTTATCAAACTGCTGAATCCTCTTTCACGTGCACCAAACAGCTACAAGTTTACGAGGCCATTTCTTTTTAAAAGCAACTAACACTATCCAAGTGCAGTGTTATGGAAATTTCCGGCAAGTGTTTCAAGAGTTTTACATTATTGCTTTTTGCTAATGGCAGCTGCTTGGCTGAGTTTTGTGACCCGCTTTTCTTTAATTGCATAAAATGTGTTTGAGGCAGCACTTTTCTAAAAAAAGAAAAAAAAACTTTAAAATGGATAGAGGAAAAGGGAGAGATGGAGGAATAATTCAGGTGGGGGTGGTTGGAGAAAGTGAGGGTGATAGAACGGAGTGATTACAGCTTATCTCTTTCCATGGGCCTGTGTGTGTGTGTGGAGGGTTGGAAGGTTTTCTCTCCCCTGAGCTCTGACCCCAACTCTGCTGTTAAACCCAAACCCTATGGCATATGTTTACGGTTAAACCCCATTATGAGTGTATGTGTCGGGGTCTGACTGGGACCCCCAATGGCCGTTAGAGGAGTGTGTGTGCGTGTGTGTGTGTGAGAGAGAGAGAGACCTCCAGAGACCATTAGAAATGTGTGTGTGTGTGTGTGGGACCCCAAAGCTCAAACGAAGCGATAAGTGTGTGTTATAACAACAGTGGTAGTGGTGACAGAGGGGGATTGAACACAAAGGATTCTGGCACATGCAAGCCTGACCTACGACCCAGAGCGTCTAGTCACATCCATCCACTCCCTCCCTCCATCCTGCCTGCACTTCTTCCTCCACCTCTTGTCTACCTCCGTCCCCTCTTTTCCTCTCTGGGGATCGTCCCTAGCTCAGATGGAGGTGTCGGGCAGCAGCTGGTTGTCTGCAAGAGAAAGGAAGTGGAGGTGGTAGAGGGGTGGATGAAGGGAAAGGGGAGGGAAGCAGAGAAAATAGGAAATTGATCTTATTTGAGTTTTGGGCAGAGTTTTGGGCAAAGTAGTTATAGATTTATTACCATGCAGTGTACTTCACATCTGAACTTCTAGTGTGTGTTTAGATATCTGATTGATTATGTAAGTAAGTAACATCAGATATGCTTTTGAAAATTTTTTTTTGATTAAAGGAATAATAAAATATTTTGGGAAATTAGTGTGTTTGCTTTCTTTCCGAAAGTTAAATGAAAAGATCGATACCACTCATGGGCTCGTTATGTACCAGATATTAGTTTAAGCACAAAAGACCCTGTAAAACTACAACGTATGGGTGTTTTTACACTTTGGTTTTTCTACAGATTAAACAAACCAAAGCAAAGATACTGTATAATGTTACTATTATTGTTATATATTACTGAGCAACTAGATGTATTTTCTAACCTTTCAGAGAGAGCCATTCTTTATGCTAAGCTAACTGTCTCCTTGTCTGAGCTATGAGAGTGGTATCATTTGTTTTATGTAACTCTCAGCAAGAAAGCGAATAAGAATATTTCCCTGTAACCATTCCTATAAAGTTGACACATACTTTCCTAATCATGACCATACGTGACACAACAAAATGCCGTTGTTACAGGATTGTTATAAGCAGCCAACCATAAGGAGAAAAAAAAGAGAAAACAATCCTCCTTTTCCAATGTGCCAATTTTTTTTGCCTCTATCTCTCCTTCATTTTCAACATGTTGCTCGTTTTCCCTTTTGTCCTTGCTGATTAACTTGCATTGACTGGCACCCCAATGGTGTCTGCAATGTCCCTGAGGGAACCTGCTGCCTAACGGTGGTAAATCACCATCTGTCTTAACTCTGTGATCACCTGACCTGAATTTGTCAACCTTGACCTTTACCCCTCCACCCGGACTCGTGCCTGCTGGCCTGTTAACCCCCACTCCCATAAGCCCATGCAGGAGGACTAATTAATCAGCTGAACTGTTTGAAGCCTGTTTTCCTCTGAACCGCGCTCTTCTGTTTAAAGTGTAGTCTGTTTTTTAAAAATTTTTTATGGAGAACTCCCAAATAAAAAAAAAGGTTTTGAGAGAGCACAATAACGTCAGAACTTCTTCAACTAGCCTAAAAAAAAATGAAATGAAACAGTTATTTCCTGCAGTTATATATATTTATTTCAAACTATCAGGTAACAAATTATGATCAGTGTGTGCCTTCCATAATTATGGTAGCATCACAAAATAATTATGCTTTCTAATGTAAATTGCTTCATTATTATTGCACTTAAGTCTATAACCATGTTTAGATTCCTTGTTGGAGTCTTGATAAGAATTAATGTATATTTCCATCTTCGCTACAAAGAACACAAACCCTTTTCTGCTTTATAGTTGATTGATTTTCAATTCCAGTATATTTGGGAAAATATTAATTGCAAATATAAGCATAGATAAATTTCTTTCTTCTTTCTTTTACCCCGGAAAAATTGCAGGTGTGATGGATGTTGTTTTAGCCCTGAGTTCTTAAGCCTTCCTCTCAGGTTACATACAACCTCAACAATGTCCAGCAAGAAGATAGGTCAGCTTGTATGATGCCTGAGAGGTAAAAAAGTGACTGCCATTGCTTCTTGCAGAGAGTTCGTGGTAATAATTGAATTAGTGACTCAGGTGATTGTATCAACACTTTTATTATTTTAAACATTTTGACAGCTGGATAGCAAGACGTTTAGAGGGGTTGTACATGCCTCCCCCCAAACTCTGGGCAGATAAAGCCAGAACTATCTGCATGACTAGATACCACAAAGACTAAGAGGGAACCTGTTTTTCTTGTGATTTTGGGTGAACTGACCCTTTAAAGAGCTTATCTTGAAGAAACAGATTGAAGGAAGTCCAAAGGGACAGAGATGTGTGAGGCTTCTGTCCATAGTGTGCATTTTTACTATACAGTATATTAAGCTGTAATGATGTCTTCAAATAAAATGTGTTTTATACCCAGTAAATAATAGGAACCACGTGAGCATGTCCATGTCTTTGTGGTTGTTGCCACATGTGAGTAGAAATTTGTTGACTTTATTGGGAGCTCATGGAGGAGATGAATGTAGTTATTTAGCAACGGCCTTTTTATATGTGTGTGTCAGTTTTTCCGTTTTTCTCACATTCCAGTGAGTGGAGGTAACGCAGCTGTACACTACCATTATAAAACCCAGAGGAACGCTGTGGTTGGCTCCGCTGGAAGTCTCGTCTGCTGCCCGGGCAATTGCTCTGTCCGCAACTGAAACTCACGTTTTAACTGGAGCGCCAACGCAAACCAGACTTATCCTGCTGCTCGAGACTTCACCCGATTGTGTTTCTCTGACTGTTTGTCTCATTTTGCTGTAATGCTTGTGATATTTTCTCCACTTTCTGAGATCCCTGGTTACTGTGTTTGTGCATTTTCTAGTTTGTGCTGTTCTTCTCTCAGTTTTTAATTTAAATATTCGTACATTGTGCCTCAATACTTGGCTTGAAGTTAATTAGCATTCTCAAAACAATAGAAGTAAATCTTGAAGGTCACTCTTGTCAGTGCTTTATTTATGACGTGTCAAATGAGCAAAAACAACAGAACAGTATCCAGGAAAAATCATTCACACACAATGACATGATTACATGAATTCCAATAAGAAGTCATCAAAAGACGCCGTGTTATTTTTGAACTCCTACTTCCAAAGAAGTTACATAAATAGTTCTATGAAGGACTGAAGAGTGTTGATGAGGAGTGAAAGACCAATGGCTGGATGAGTCAAGCAGGAAGACTTTAGAGTGGAACTGTCAGCTGTGATGGACTACCTGCATCCAGGCCAGGTCTTTCTCCAACAGAAGCCTCACGGCCCCTGAATAGCAGGAAGCCAGCTGTATAAATAGCTCTATGGTCTTATGCCTGATGGAAAAAGCTGATAAAAACAACACAAATCAACATAAATGGTCAAGACGAGAGGGAAACGATACATTTCCAGAAAATAAGCTGACTGAACATTGTAATCCATGCTTATTTTCATTCACCATTCTTTTTAAATATAACTTGAGAGCAATGAAAAGGTGAGGTGAAAAGAGTGCATGGTTTTTCCTTTTCACAAAAAAATCCTGTAGGACCTATATCATAAAAACGTTGGCTCGTGGTCTATCCTTTGTTAATGATTTCTTGTGCTGGTCATTCAAGACTGGTCAGATGCTTCAACTTGATGTGTCGTTTTGAATTTGTTGCCGATGTAGCTAACGTTTGTGTCACATTCTGCCTTTCTGCTCTGTTTAGTTTAGGTCTCTGTGAGTTTTGTTTATTGGTCAGTTCGGTATCTGTTATTTAGTCTGTGTTTTGGGTTTCAGTCCTGTCTGTTGTCTTGTGTCCAGTTTACTCAGTGTGTTTTTGCATTTTGGTCTGATCCTGTCTGTTCTTGTTGTGGAGTTTGTCTGCGTTGTTATCTTGTCTACTTTATCCACTCTGTGTTATTAGTTCGGTCCATGTTTTCTGTTTTTGGGCTTTGTTCCTTGTCTTGTGTTTCCTCTGTTTAGCCTTGTTTATTTCATTGTTCATTTGCATGTTCAGTTTAGCTCACTTAGTACCTGTTCTGTCTCTTAGTCCTGCGTTTTAGTTCTGTGTATTTACTCCTGGTTTGTATTATATATACCTTGTTTGCTCTGTGTTCTGTTTAATCCTAGTTTCAGTCTGTTTTCCCTGTTGGTTGTAGTTTATTTGTATTTTTTGTGTTCTGGATTAGCTCGTTATTTATATTATTCTGATCTGTTCCATCTTATTTTGATATGGTCTGTGTTTAGTAACGTGTTCTGTCTGTTTGCCCAGTAATCACTCGGTCTGTGTGATCGATTTTTCTGATTGTCTCTCACCTGTGTAGTGCCCTGTGTATACATTGCCTGTGTTTCCCTCAGTCTTTGTCCGGTCATCATTGCTTGTCATGCCCTGCCTGTTCCCTGTTTGTTCTGTGGATTTATGGATTATACCCGTTTTGGATAGCCTTGTTTGCTTGGACAGTGATTATTTTGGATTTCTTTGAACTCTGAAGTCTGTACTGATTTGTTGATAAAACTTCTTCAACTGTTCATATTAACTCAAGACTGTGAAATAAACTTCCCACTTTCATTAGATCATCTCCGACTACTAAGACAAGTCTCGTCTTAAAGCGTATAAAACATTTTTATACTTTGGCGTTCAAGTCAGTCTAGGGACATTCATATTACCTGTCCTGGTTGCTTTATATTTCTATTGTTTTATTATTTCTGTATATTTCTTGTTGGTCTGCATTTGTGGTTTATTTGCATTACTTTTACAGCAGTTTGTTCAACAGTGGTGGTTTTAAAATGTGCTTTATAAAATTTTTTACTTGCACTGGCTTCAGCTCTACCGTTAGTTGTGTCTGCATTGCCACTTGCCCTCTGACTGACATCCATTCAGTTAGGGAATGATAAATATATTGTTATTACATAAGAAAGCTCTGTATTTACTCAGATTGTGGTACAATACACAGTATTGCTGTTTCTCGTGGGATGCGTTGATTGACTGTGAAGAATTTTCTGGTGAACTTTTGAAGAATTTCCAGGGAACTTCAAGAACAAGTTGTATGGTGTATGCTTTGATGGTGTCCTCCTCCCCCACAATTCTGAAAAACAAGGAAGAACTCTGAGGGAAAAGAGTGTTTACCCTAAATTTCTTTTGTTGGCACACACTGTTTCCATTTGGAAATGCATTATAGAGAAAACCCTTCGACATATACTCTAAAGCCCACTTCAGAGTATAATTCACATCTCATTTGCATCAAAGAGACAGCATCCTATGTAAGAACTTTTCCATTTACTCTGCCCCCACTGCTTTACTGTATGTAACACCCCATGTGACCAAAAACAACCACAGCAAAACAGATGACGTTGTGTCTTCCAAGGGACCCTGAATGATTTCCTCCTCTCTGAAGTCCAGCCGACCAAGGGGCAGAGTCTGAGCCCTCATCAGCTTCCTCCTCCTTAACTGGAAGTCATTGAAAGGACAATCCACCAGCACAGGTGGAGCTGGAAACAATAGCCAGCCTGCTGTTTAACTGGCTCTGTAATGACTGTGAAGCTGTGGAAAATATGTTAATTGGTTGGGAAATATTTGTTGTCTTACAAAAGAAGGGGAACTACGAGCTTTCTGCAAGTAGTTTAACTTTAATTTCTAAGTTAAGTGCCCTGATACAGTTTATGAATTCTTGCATGTGTTTTTTTAAGGTATGGTGTGTAGAGGGGGGGTGATTTGATGCCCAGGGCTCAGGTAACAGATACAAGAGATAAGACAGTTACATAACCATAGAAATGAGGACTGGCCAACCCTCACCGTACTAAGTTAGAAGGTGCAGTGCTCCAGACTTACTAAATAAAGGCACAATCACAGTCAGACACCAAATAGTCAAGAAAACTCTTTTCCATGTCTGATTTCAAGCTTTCTCTCAACACTCCTGCTGTTGCTGCTTCAGAAAGATGAATTCATTTCTGAGGCTTCAGTTTTAGCACCAGACAATGTTCATACGTGTAAAACACTGAAGGCAACTTTACCTACTTTTTGATTCTTTTTATGGGTGCTATTTAGGTTTTGTGTTTCCAGACATCAGACAACACCTCTAGACTTCACTGAGGAGAGGTTCTTTTACCAAAAACACAGCCAGCAAAACAAAGAAAAGGCAGGATCATTTTAAACTCGTCTGCATGTATGAGTATAAAATGAGTAATACAACAGTGGAGGGGTAGTAGAGCATAATCTCACTACCTGCATGTGATAGGGTGAAGTTTTCACCTCTGTTGGGTGACAGCAGGGCAAAAGTCAACTACCTTACACCTCATCTGAGGGCTGAGAGGTGATGTTGGAGGGTTGTGTGGTGGTGTGACACACGGACTAAAGGTATACACGGTCACATTAGCCTTCCAAAGTGCCCTGCATTCAAACCTGAAAAAGGATGTCACTGTTTCAGTGTAGGTCAGAAATAAATATTGAAGTGCTCACAAGCAACAGTGAGAACAATGCGGTAGTCTGGCAGAGTAATAATGTGCTAAACAGGGTGATGACGCACTGAAATGACAACTTCTACATTATGAAACAAAGAACATTAGTGTTTATGAAAGAGATACGAGCCAGCACACATTTCTAGTAGATCACTTTGTAATGTGATAACTTAACGTGAATGCTGGTATTTCTTGTGATCGCTGCAATGAAAGATAACATGACTGCGGTTGTGATAACTTTCCAGAGTTGCAAAAGCCTACCTGATAATATTATAAGATGCACTGATTTGGCGTCTGATAATCCTTCAAAATCATGGATCTGTTTGTTCTTTTATTGGGATCCCCATCGGATGGGACCTTGGTAACTACTCTTCCTGGGGTCCATATAAAACCAACAAATGCATTGAACAATAACATTACATCATAACCATACATATATAAAATACTGAAACATTTGGAACAATTTAAATCATTTGTTAGGCAGACCAAAACAATAATCTCAGTTCATCTTAACTGTCTTCAAGAACCTCTTAAGTTGCTTCTTAAAACCTTCTCTTCTTGAGACGTAAAGTCAAACTGTTCCATTGAGATACGGATCATTACATTACTGTTTTGTTTTTTGTTTTAGTATTAGCCTTTCGTTGGGGTAGTGTAATGTGATTCATCTGCCTCGTTTAATAATGTGTGTATTTCCTCTAAATAATACTTTTGAATACAAATAATATGGTTGTATCAAAACTATTAGATTTTACATCTGAACCTTTCCAGCACATTTTATCTCTACTACAGTGGGGTGCTAATCGTGCTGCTCTCTTCTACACTGAGGCTACATCCACACTACTGCAGTGTTGTACAACAATTTTGCTACGTTTATGCCTACATTCCACACCAAAATAGAGAATCCGAACACTTAAAACGGAAAAATGTACGCGTTTTTGTTTCAAAATGTGAAAACACTGACGTTTGGCTTCCTCATTGGATCTTATCAATCATGACGTATATTTCCCTGATTCATCAGGCTCCTGTCACATGACGACGCCTCCTTTGTTTTCAAAGAGCATCTCTGTTGTCTGTCTGAACATGGCCTGATGCCTTGGGCATTGAGGAAGGTTAAGGTGGTGTTATGCTATATTCACATACAACGCAAAATTAATCTGTGTTCACACACAACGCGATAAGCAAATAAACACAACCCTGCGAATACTACACCTAAATGAACCCAAAGTAAACATTTTGCTGATTTGATTTAATTGCAATAAACGGATCAAACTGATGCCGAAATAACTACAATATGATGCCGATTCATTAGATATATGAATTCATACTTTGTCAGGTCTGTCAGCAAGTCAACAGGACAACAACTTTTTAAATGTTTTTTTTTCTGAATGGAGTTCTGATCGATCAGGACTATGCTATGCTAACTTGTTCACAGTAAAGTACAACGATAGCTGGAATAAAGTTCTCACCAGGTACTTCAACTTCCTCGCTTTCTTTTCTCCAAGCAATGTCTGGTTTTGTCCGGTTTTTATATAAATATGAAGTAGTAGTCCAGCAGAACTCTGGTACCATCTGACACTAACAACAACAGAGGAACCGGATGTGCACGGAAGCTAGTTGCCAAGAAGCATGAGTGAAGATAAATCAAGTTGTAATCCCAAAAACTAAAGTAAAAAGTTAATTTAATAAAAGCAGTTACCTCTGAACTCCTCGTAAACGTTGTTGTTGTCAGAGCATAATCCAGACCGACTACGGGGGTTTATTTGTCCAAAAGCTGCAGCGCTGCTCCCCGTACACTTCCCCATTCTTTAGAAGCCCTCCCTCGGCCAATGGCATTTCAATTCCCCCTCTCCCTGGTCCTCTCCAAACAACGCTCTGAAGCTGCCTGTGATGTTCGGACAATCTCACCGCTGATAGGCTTTTGCAATATGCCGTCAAGCGAATTTCTCTCTCAAGTTGAAAAATCTGAACTCGTGCGAACCAGTGAATATCGCCACAAACGCATCTTTGGCACCGCCCGCAGCGAATTCCCAACTTTGCATTGACTTTGTATGTAATCAAGCCGCCCAAAACGTTGGATTGGCATTCAGTGTGAACACAGCTTATTTAACTTATTTTGTTTGCCCGATTTTTAAACAGAGCTTGGTGTAATGTTCTTTCCATCCTAACAAGTATAGTGGGCTCCAGGAAAGGAAGGCGATGCTGTACTGCTTTTACTATCAACTCTTTCATCCCCTATTTCTTTTCAGCCCTACACATGTTTGTTTTGTCAAGATGTTTAGATGTGGGCATAGCACCACAAAATAAAGGGTTAAAGGTCACATGGCAGGTGTTTTATTGTTCTTTTTCCATAAAGTGAACAAAATCCTGTTTCTCACATGAAAGCCTGTCTGTTAAATCCACAGAAACTAAACATCCAACACCAAACACCTTCAATTATGATGTAATTGTACTATGATCGCCTCACACGCAGCTCCTGGCTGCTCTTTGATGTGTGGCAAGTACACTAATTGCATCACTCTCACTCTTATCAACACTTATCCAGACACTTAGCCTCTCCTCTTTAATTCAAAGGATGATGTGCAGAGGAATAACATATTTTTTGGGTTTGTGAAGAGGAGAAAACAACAATTGTCCTCGTGGGAACAGTGCGGTAAGTGTTGGATTCTCCTGTGCACGCACATGGAGAAAGAGGGGAAAACACACTCCTCTCTCCTTAAAGTTGAGGTAATCCTGAATTAGTTAATTAAAGCAGGCTGTTGCCAAAACATTAGTTCATCCCCCAGCTTGTTTTGTCATTAGATGAACCCAAGCCCCTCCACTGGCCCCCTGTCTTTGAGAAGGAGAACACGAAGGAGGCGGATCATGCCTTCATTTTGGAATAACTGCAGTAGAGCTCAAACCTCACTAACTTTCATCATTCAGCTCTACATCCTGTAATAAGTCTGTTTGATTCCTTACTGGTATATTAGGATTATGCATATTATCCCTACAGATATAAGAACAGTACGGCGGAAGTTATGTAGGATTATGTAGTTATACAGAAGATTATAAAGGATGATAGGATCCACAGATTTTCCACTCACTGGGTTCATTTCATTGACTAATTCAGAACAGCCTGTGTGTCTGTGCTACAATAAGATAAGATAATACTGTGGTTAAAAACACACTCACTCAATAGTGTAATTCCACATAATACCCCACAATCCCTTTAAAAAACAAAGAAATGTTTACTTTCATTCACATCCAACAGTCAGCATAGAAAATACATTTTATGTTGTGTTTGATGATTTAGAGTCTAAATCATCAAACACAACATTAAACTTATGCTGACTGTTGGACAAAGGTTTGCTTGTGGGGTATTATGTAACACAACATATTCTCAATAATATCACAAATCACAATTTGCCTTGAGGGGCTTTACAATCTATACAGCATTTAATCGATTAAATGAATGAATAGATTGTAGCCTGCTAGTTAATTCCCCCCTTGTTTGGGAGGAGTTTTTCTTCATTTGAATCTAGAGTCTAAGGACAGAGTTGTCATATGCTGCAGGCCTACAGATTGTAAAGCCCCCTGAGGCAAATTGTGATATTATACATTAGTGCTTTGGGGAATATTTTCTTTTGGTAGACTGATAAATAATGTAGGCCTACTAGTTCATTCCCCATGCTTTAAAAATGTAAATGCATTTTATTATTCCATAAAGGAACATTAAGGGGTGAAACTGTTTTGGTAAAGCTTCACAATGCCCATTACATCTGTGTAAGTCGCAGGGCTGCACCTGGAGCACGAGGGAAAAACAGGTCAACCTACCTGATGTTCTCGCGAGAAGACGTGGTTACCAAGGTACCGAGCACGCAGCGTCCTCCAAATCTGTAAATGTCCCAGGCTGACCAATGAGACGAACCCCGACCGTACCAAAGAGGGGACGGTTTTAGGGGTGCGCTAAATATTTTGTCTTAAATTAACTATGATGTAAAATTAAGTCAGCATCTCACAATGAATTGACGGTTAATGAAACGCACCAATGTATTCAACATTTTAAAGGATGTACGGGTCTGGGCTGTTACAAAGCCCAGCTAGCTGTTACGGTTTGGTTGGAGTTAATTCATGGTATCGGCCGCGCCAACGTTGAAAGTTTCAGTGAAAGTGGTCGTTAATAAACGTTTGCTTGTATCCTGAAATAACAGTTACTCTTATACGAAAATTAAATACACCGACTTCCAAAAAGAGCTGTAAACACGGGTGAGTAGTTCTTCTTGTTTTAAATGAAACTGGTCACGTGGAGCCATAAATGTGGCTTCACCTGTGTGAAGAATTCAGTTCACTTTGTTGTAACGTTAACTTTAGCATAATGGACGTTAGTTAAGGTGAATAAAAGGACAAAAACAATGAAAGCAACAGTTTGAATTCACCCCGCAGGCTTTTGCTGTTGGTTAAATATTTATTTGTAATAATATACAATCAAGGGAGGCCAATGTTAGAGTATTTTGACACTGTGTGGCACAAACGTGGCTTTTCAGAAGTAGCTTTATTGCCAACATTGAAGGAATTTGCTTAGGTGTTTTGCGTAACAAAAAAAATTGAAGGAAAAATATAAGAAGTCAATATTCTTTCCATTGAGCAGCAAATGGTATTATTCACATATTCACAACATGATTTAGATATTTAAATGTTCATGCCCATAACCTGCAGTGGGTCTGAGATCATCTCAGTTACTCCTCAGCACCAATGTTCTCACAGGGGAGATGTTGGTAAATCAGCTCTGTCATAGACCGATTTCCAGGAGATGTGAGGCAACATGATGCCTGTTGCATAAAAAGAGGAAGTCTTGAGTTTCAGAGGCTATGAGTCCAGAGTGGTTAAAGGTCAGACAAGGCTTATCACTGTTTGGCTGTTGATGTAGGTTTTCACCAAGGGGAGGAGAACAGTTCTTTCCTCTCAGTCAGAAGAAGAAGTCCAGGCCTGAAATGTGTTGCTGCTGTTTATTTGTGGGTGATAAAATTAGTCAATCGTGTTGGAAAGTGTTCTCTCAAATGTCTGTTTCTGCTTCAGAAACGTACCCTAATAATCTGACTCAATTGCCATTTTTGGTTTGCTTGACCATGCCTCATTTTGATTGAAAGATATTCTGCTGAGGCCATCTCGTCACCGAAATGTTCAAGATGGCATATGAGAAAAGCACACAAGCCACAGTGTGTTGGCTTAGTATTGGCTCAAACTCACAAAAGACCTGCAAAAGCTGTTCACCTTGGGCGACGGCAACAAACACACCACCTTGTAATTTCTATTCTTAATCATTCCCAGGCCAGGAACGTGCATCCTGCAGTCTAGAAAAGTCTTTTCAAAAGTTTTCATGGGCCCCTCAGCGAGCAAGCGTTGATCTTGGGGAAAAACAAGAAAACCAGTAAGCCGATGGTGGCTGGAACTCGGTGTCTATTTCTTATATCTGAATGGGAAAAAGCATACTACTTTTACAATGGTTAATAACAGCTTGTGTGAGAGTGCGTAAAGCAGTGGTGCAGAATACTGTTATTCACATTTGTCTTCTGACGAATTCTCCGAGACTTTGTTTCGTTCATTTTGACAAGTGGACACATCAAATGGGAGGAAGAGTATAGGTTGGTGATGTCTGGAAAGAAGCTTATGGGGGCTTTAACTGAAGACAGAGGCCCACCACAACCCACTTGTGTCCTGTGCAGGGGAGATACTTTAACATCAGTTGGATCATAGCAGGAGATGGGCTCTCGCTTATGTAATGTATTCAGGAGCTTAGATTAGCTTGATCAGCAGCTTTGCAATGCTGGCGGGCAAAATCATTTAAAACATGCTTTTATTCTTCTGATTAATATTACTGTGAAATTTTTATGGAATAAGTACTTCAAAAATGCGACCCTTTCATTTTTAATGATTTGAAATTGATTGAGTAGACCTTCACTGCTCTTATGCAAATACTGCATGTCTAAAGCAAGGTTATTGCCTTTTTTCCAGTTTGCAACAGTTTTGTCCAGATGAAACATGATTGCTGTCTTTCTGGTCCTTTACTGCATGCAGACATAGAGCTGAAACAGTAAATTGATAATAATCATCAACTATTTTGTTAATGTTGCCTTTTATTAATTTTCTTCAAGCAGAAACAAGGAACATTTGCTTGTTCCAGCTTCTTCTTTGTGAGGATTTCCTGCCTTTCACTGTTTTAATATCATTGGCTTTTGTACATCACAACAGGCTTTTGTAAATGGTTATAGACAAAACAACCTATTGATTAATTAAGAAAATAATTGGCATTATATAAATTGACCATGTGTTGTTGACTTTGTGGAACATCGCTGATGTTTGACTTCTTAGCAACTCCAATGAGAAAATACTTCCTAAATGTTTGGGTTCAAAAATATAAGTAAAGAGATTAGTACTTTTGTGACAAAAATAAGTCACCAAGTCTGAGGTTTGGTTCGTGGTGTCAACTTTTCAGTATTTTGGTCCTAGTGGTGATGATGCCTCATTGTGAATTTAGCAGGCAAAGGGGAAAAAATGAGGAAATCCTTTCTAATTAAGGACTACGGTGGATGTCAGTGGTGGTAATAATATTACAGTGTGTGCTTAACATGGCTGCCATACTGACAGACACACTGGAACATTTAATCTCGACTGTTACATCAGGCTGCTGTGATGGCATCCATAATAGCGTAACTAACCACTGTTGCTAATGCTAGAGATGTTTTCTCTCAGCTCATCCAGAATGTCTGAAAGCCTGTGATTAGCTAGAAAATATGATATTTTTTTTCTACCAAACCTACATACCATCTATTACAATGAATAGCCAGGAAATAATAGTGTGGCCTAGGCTAGATTATGCTCCACTAGCTGTGGCTTATAATATTATAGCCAACATTATTGTTGCAGAACAACATAGGAAAGTGTGGTTTGTTTTTCTTTGCAGGGTGCAGACTGACCATTCTTAGATTTTACACATCTGAAAGCAGGTCTTTCAGAAGAGAAAACATTAAGTGCTATTTTGGTTTTCCCAGGATGAACACATGGAAGGTTTGGTGTCAGTAGGTACTACAGTCAATTCCCACATTGCCCTTGTTTCAGAAATGAGTATTATTCATCATACTAACGGGTCTGAGTCAGAAGCTGCATGGCTTGCTCACGCTTACTGTCTGGCTGGTGTCAAAGTGTTGTTTTGCTGACTGTGCCAAGTCCTGCTTGTCTGCCTCTGTGTTTCTGTTCCTGTCTCTCTTTCTCTAGTTTCCTCTCTGTTTGGCTGTTGGCTGTCCTGTTCGTTTTTACACAGTCTGTAGGTGCTACCTGTATTAGGCCTTTACTGCTGCTCAGATGTAGCCTTGTGTGCGGTTTATCTGGACTGCCATTTTTTTTTTTTATCATTATACAACACGAGGTTGTACAGTGAAAGTTTCTTGTCCCTTCATGCTACACACGTACAACTTAACAGCTAATATTCTAATAGAGTAACATATAAAATAAATAACATAAAACAATATATATGCTATACACACATACACCCAGAAATAATTCTGCAGTGCATTTTTTTTAATTTTGTGTCTGGGGAAATGTAGGCAGCAGTAACAAGATAGTGATGATAATATAGATTTCCTCTTCCCGTAGAAAGTTTGATATTTGGGAAACAGTGTCCATTCACTTTGACCGCGTTTGAGTCATCAAGGATCATCGACGTGAACGCTGAGGGAAGCGCCTCTCATCTTGCCTCTCATCTTGCCCCGGCTTCCTTTTCCCATGACTGTATTTCTGTCATAGGTAATATGTGTTTTACAGGTAAAGTCAAAAAACAAAAATGTAGCAGAGTTGACCTGAATTGCACATTTGAGCAGATAAGTGTTTGGACCATAGGCACGTAACGCCTCGACCTTGTCACCTGCGCTTTTAGGTAGTTTAAAAAAAGAGTTTTGTGCATTTTATAAATGAGTCTTTAGATTGTTCTCACTCAGCTCAGTCAGATTTTCTCAGGAGATGAAATTCCAGTGTGGTGCAATTTGGTATCCTCACCAGATGAGGATGCAAGGTGGCAGCGACATGGCCCGCCTGGCAGAGTTGGAAGGAGCTACTGGCCTGCAGAATAGTCAAAATCTCCTGATCTAGTCGATTAGAAATTTTTTAGCTTAGTCCTTTTTTATGCATTCTTGTACATAGGTACAACATAGTGATTCACGTCATCATGGGCACTAAATAAGATGCACATTTAAATGCATATGTACACAGTGGTGGAAGGCGTATTGAGATCTTTTATTTAGGTAGCAGCACTACACTACAAAAATACTCAATTACAAAGAAAAGTCAAAATATACCCAACATTGCACATCATTTGTGCCCAGGTGTTTCCTCCTGCTCAGTGTTTCATTTCAAACGTAACTCTTGGACTTTATGAAGATGGTCTTAGCATTAGCACCAGTAACCACAGGTGTTGCCAAATCAACAGAAATCTTAAGCATTAGCCTATTAACTGTAAAGTGACAACAGTAAAAGTACTCCTCAGGCAGAAGAATGGCCTTTTCACTGAGGCATTAATGTGTAACTATTATGTCAATATTGTAGCTGATTGAGTTGGATCTAATTTTGTCTATATACTGGCGAGTAGTTTAATCTGTACAATGCATCATATTTCATGAACTGATTATATATTTTTTAAGAGAAATATGATCTTCAACGTGACTAGTAATTATAGCTGTCACATAAATGTAGTGGATTAAAAAGTACAATAATTCTCTATGAATTGTTTGAACCCCCCACACACTTTGTCACATCATCTTAGGAGGAGATTAGGAGATTAAACTAGAGAGGCTTTTGTGTCCACTTTCTTGGATAATTTGACTTTAGTGTTTCCACTTGATGCCATCAAGATGTGATGTCTCACTTTTAAAGAGTGCAGTTTGCGTTATCGCCAGCTTCACAGTCAGGTTAAGCCCTCTCTGGCCCAAATATCTTAGACAGTAGGAGTCATGTGGCCGGAGTTCCCTTCAGTCATTGGCCCTTTGGTGCTCCCAGTTTGGCCAAGTCTCCCTCTGAGGAATGAGGTCAGTGTGACTCCTTGTCCTGGCAAGCTGTGTCTCTGTTTGTACTGAGGTCTGTAGGTCAGCAGCTCAGGGCTCGCATGCATATCCTTCACATGCAAACATCTCATTTTGTGTGTGCTGAAGACGAACTGACAGAGCTTTGTTCGGTGAGAGGTAACGTAGAGAGGAGGCCCTGCATGACGTAAGACCTGTGATCACTTTGTTTTCAAAGCAGCGGACAGCTGAACTGGCCGCATGTGATACTGTTTTAGAAAAGGCTGACTTTGTCTTGCACTGATCTAGTTAAAAAGTTTTTGTTGTCTGTGTTTCTGTGAGTTTACCAGGTGAAGGAGCACAAGTGGTTTGTTGCTATTTATATGCCAGCAGCTCACACACAGAGTGAGTCATTATTCATGACTTAATTCTGAAGCTCAGAACAAGCCAGTCATATCTGGTTTGATGAGTTTGTGTGTGTGTCTTTGATACGTCACAAAGTGTGTGCTCATCACTTTGTCTTCATGAATCCCTACACACCCACTCAGTGTGAGTTAGAAAGGGCATTTGCATGTGTGTGCGAATATGTGCGGGTGTGTTGCTCATGTATTTTGGGAGGATCTTCCTTATCCACCATTTGCCCCACCCTCCCAAAACAAACGACCGCAGTCTGGATGCCAACCTTTCCTTCATCATTCCCTCCGGTTTTTTCCATTCCCAGAAGGCCGTGCTTCCTCACTGCACGTGTGAGAGACTCTGCCCTTTGCCTGTCACCAATGTCAACGTGCCTCTGGTTAACCATTATTTACCCTGCCCCCCACCACACTGGGACCACTGACCCAATAACCCGGAGAGCTCAAACACAGCTTTTAACACGTCTGTGTGTTAGAGATCCCAGCTGCTGCTGTGTCACGTTGGGATGTCTTTTGTTGCTGCAACACTGTCTGTAGAGTTACACGTGAGGGTCTCACAAGAGGAAACGGTTATACACTGTAGTATTACAACATAAAGTTTTGTTTTTGCAGTTGATTTAACTGATGGATGTTTTCTTAACTGAAACATAGGTAATACATAAACAACATTTAACTTGTGTACCTTCAACACAACATATTCAAGTCAAGAGACTACATTTTAAATGGCCTCGTACAAGCCATTATACTAAAGGAATTTCTGCCTCTGTGGAAACTATATGGTTAAATCTCACCAGTTAAGTGAGATAAATGAGAGATGGCCTAAAATGTTATCATGATAAAAAGTTTCATATCTTTCGATATCGATAATTATCACGATAAGTATCAAATCGTTATTTCTTTTGAGTTTAAAGGCTGACTTTTACTCCTGAGTGAAATTTGAAGAAACCTGATGGTTAATTGTGGTTTAAACTCTTCTTCATGGTCAAAACATGACAAACACTTGATGCCAAACAGTGGATCACTTCACAAATCTGAGGTACAACATTAAAAAACTATTACGATAAAATATTTGTCAACAAATAAGAGTAAAATTAAGTAAAAAGCTTTTTCCGCTAAACATCTTAATGAAAAATTAAGTACTAATTCGTGTGTAATTCAAGTGAATAAAATCAAACATTTATTGAAAATTTGTTGAACATTTGTTATATTGTTATTGAAAAAAATTATATTGCGATAATTATTGTTATTGTTTTATTGCCCAGCCCTACTTAATAGCCTTAAGTAGGTCCAGGGTGAGATCATATGATGTGATAGGTGCATTGGTGTCCTTCACTGTGCCAGCAGAATCTGGTAATGCCAGGTAAGATGTCCCTCAAAGGATTGAAGAGGGTATTAAGTTAATTTAGAGGCTATGAGCGACACAGATGTCCGTGCTCTTTTTGAAACTTCAACAACCCTTATTTTCATTGAATGCAGCGCTTTATCTGCTGCTGGCAGTGTGGTTTGTTTATCTGCTTTCTTTGCTTTTAAAAAAGGGGGTCAGGGGCTTTGAAATAAGTCACATGTTGCCCTAAAGAACTCCTAAACAAGCTCAAAATATTTGCTTTGTCTGTTTGCACCACATTTGAGTATGTCTGTGTTAACAGGCCTGATAAGAAGTCCCTCTAGAAATTTGAATTTTAACTACCACTTATTAACATTCACGAAGCAATCCCATTTACATGTCCAAATCCAAGACCTGAATTGCAAATTTGAGCAGATAAGTGTTTGGGCCATAGGCACGTAACTGCTCGACCTTGTCACCTGCGTCGTTAGGCCGTTAAAAAGGAGTTCTGTGCGTTTTATAAACGAGTCTTTAGATTGTTCTCACTCAGCTCAGTCAGATTTTCTCAGGAGATGAGATTCCAGTTTGGTGCAGTTTGGTATCCTCACCAGCTGAGGATGCAGGGTGACGGCGACATGGCCTGCTTGGGCATGTCAGTGTGTAATGTGAGCAGTAATGTGAGATGTTAGCCTGGAATGTGTGTGTGTGTGCACCGATTGACGGAGCTTATCATTTTGGTATGAGAGGAAGGAGCTACTAACTTTAGACCCCTCACCCTCCTTCTTTTAGTGGCCACCATACAAAGACATTTCAAGCTGATGAATTAAAAAAGAGAATTGTGAATAGGGCTAACGACGTGTGTTTAGTAAACATCCAGTGTGGTGTCAATATAGACTCATCATTGTGTGGGTAAGTGAGCATGTCTGCCTCTGTGTATCATGGCTCACAAAGTATTTGGCCAAATGAAAAGGCAGCACACACTCACACTAATACGCTTAATCCACCCGCCTCCGCTGTGTCTCCGAGCAAAGGTGTGCGTTCTCATGGAGGTGCATTACCGCTGCCAGAGGGCCGGCTGGGATGCTCACAGGGTATTGTGTTGGAAATATCCCCCACCCCGCAGCACAGAGATTGTGTAGCTTTCAGAAGGCGTGAGACTGACAAGAGAGAAGGATAAAAAGTTGAAGAGAGAGATGAGACAAAAAGTAGAAAACAGGGAATTTCAAAGACAGGAAGGAGGTGAGGCGGGAAAGTAAGAAGAAAATGGATTGGATGAAAGTATGTTTTGCAAAAGAAAAAGAGAAGAAAGAGTTGAAAAGATATACGAGAAGCAGAACAACAGAGGTGATAAATATGTGATTGTCAGCCAAGCCTAGTGCACGGAAGGAGGGATGGAAGGGAGGGGAGGAAGGAATGGGTGGAAGGAGTGTGATTGATGAAGTTAATGGAGGTAGAGAAGGTGTTGAAATTTGTTGACCCAGCTGAAATATTTATTGTCCCATCCCATCCACTCCCTCTGTGTGTTTTTTGACTTCAGAGCTGCCAATTGCTTTTCCTCCACAGTGAGTGGAAGTCCGCTCCCTGCTGCTGCCTCCGGAGAATGACTGACCCTCTGCATGTGTTTGACTTCAGTCTGTAGGCATGAGTGCCTGAATCTGTGTGTCGCTTTGTATACATATATTTTAGTGTATGTGTGTGTGTACCACAGGGAGGTTGGTCTGGTGCACCCCGCCCTGCTGACTCCTTTAAATAAGCACTGCTGCGTGTGTTTTTGGACTGTAAGGAGCGAGGGCAGCTCAGCCCTGGTGTGTAGGAAGTGGAAAAAAATATTAGTGGGAATGGATACACGTGCATTTACAGAATATTTTTTTGTGTGTGTTAATTGCACCCAAACCTTTTATATACAAACTCACAAGAGTACTCTTGAGGTTTTCCAGTAGTTATTAAAGCTTCTCCTGAATCACTGTTTTGCAGGCCGTAATGACAGGATATCCTCGACCACACCTCCTTCATAATGATATTCCTTTTTTCTTTTTCATTCACCAGCTGTCCGTTTTCCCGTTTCCCTTCCCCTGACTTTCTCACTTAGAATACATTGTTTTTTATCTCAGAAGTATCTAGTAGAGAGGAAAAGGCTAGTGTTATCTGGAATCATTTGGATAAATAAGTGTTACTTTTTGGATGTAGTCAAGGGTCCACCTAAACTCTAGGGCACAGAACAGTGTAACATCACACAAGTCTTGCTGTTCAAAACACAGGAATAAATAATTTCCAACTTCACAGTTAAGTCGAACATTAGGGGGATGGCTTTACTAAAATCAGTCCTTTTAATGGTTACCTTTTAAAGGCAATGTCTAGCCTTATTCATAGAATGTAATGTCAAACTGATTAATTAAGGTCAACCGTAGCTTACTTTCTCACCTCACCTCAGCACAGCTGGCCATTGATGGTGTGAAGTGGGTGTGAATGTCTTATTGCCGGTTTTAGAAAGTGAAGAAGCAGTTACACAGTAGTCCCATTCAAATGAATGAGAATAAGGAAGTTGTGTGTTTCTTCCACACAATGCTGTTGTCTCTCTGAATTTGAATCTCCTACTTGTTGAAAGTGCTTGATTTGGATTCATTTCTCTACTTTCTTATTCTGCCATAATGTTTTATCAGGTAATATGTAGGGCTGCAACTAACGACGAGTCCATAAAATGTTACAAAACAGTAAGAAATGCCTGTACGATTTTCTCCAAATTGCTTGTTTTGTCAGACCAACAGTCTAAAGCCCAAAAATATTCAGATTTACGATCAAAGAAGAGAAAGAACTGCTGAAAACATTCTGTGGATGGTTTTATTGATTCAACTGATCAGTGCAGCTCTAATTTGTTGAGTCAGATTTATAGGAAGTGGAGTCAAACTTGTATGTCTACTCAGCTACACCTGTCTTTCCCAGGAAATGCCTTCTTATGAACAAGAAGGATGCATATTATATTTTCAGTTACTTTACCCACTGCATCAGCAGGGTTAAAAAATTAATCACTGTTTCCTTATTTTGTATTATGGTTGCCCCTGCCATAGGTAGAGGAAATGACACTTTAAAAAGAAAGACAGGGAAGTGAGATAGATCATGTGACTAAGAGGGAAAGCTCTTGCTTCCTGCTTTCTCAGCTCTCTTCCTGCTTCTAACACAGAGGGGGCGGAGTCTTTTCCAGTAGTGGGAGGAGGAGTAAGAGAGCACATGAGCCCAAAAGACATTCAGGTTAGTGTTCATTTGGCTTGCACACACAGGGACACACCACACTCATACCGGCACATTGGCTGGCGTAGCAGCTGAAAGCAGCCGTGCAGACTCCGAGCAGAGCAACCCTGGTCTTGCTGTATTCCAGAGACCCACTTTAAGAGCTTACTGGCCAACTCGTATACATCATGTAAGTAAACTTTACCTTCTGTCCTGTTTGAGCACATCAGAGTGCCTGCAGTGTGTAGACATGGGGTTGAGTCTGTGTACTTAAAAGGTGGGGGGAAGCTTGTTGCTCTGGCAGGTAGTATCGACACCGAGCCTAACACTTGTGAGTGATGTTCTGATTAATTGATTTTTGTCTATGTCTTTATTGAGTTAAGCATTTGTTTTTTTGTTAGGGTCTGTTTTATGTCAATGCATTCAATCATTTGTTCCTAAAAATCTCTTAAACATCGGATGTTAGGAAGCAAGTCTTTATTGTGATGGTTTAGAAAACCATACAGAGCAATAAAAATGCTCCGTTTATATAGAGGCAGCTATTGTCTCTTTCTGCCTGAGCTTCCTTGTCCTTGAGATGGAATGCCAAATCTAAAAATACTGGTCTTGATTATAACATTTGGCAGCTCTGCTCCAGGACTATTTTCATTCTCTCGGCTGTAACAGGGTGAGAAGCTGCACGACAGAGTGACAGAGTGGATATGTTGTACCTTTTAACAAGTTTGACGTTTTATTTCAGGCAGAATAGGAAAGTATTTCAGAGCGTTGCTGTGAAAAGGGTGCTTCTGTTTATCTCATACTGTGTTGATAAGGGTCAAGGATCTTTATGAGCTGTATGAGCTCATCTGTCTCTCTCTGATAAATGTGTGGTTTGAAGCCTGTATGTGAGAGAAACATTGTTGTGAGCATATTACATCAAACTCACGTTTTCATCACCACTCTTTAGAGCCCTTTCTGTCAACAGAGGGGTAATCAGGGATTATAAAGGGTTAACAGTTGGAGAATAAGTCCTGTATTTGCACATGCAAGAAACGGTGTGTGTGTGTGTGTGCGTGTCAGTGAGTAAAACACTCCCGTATCCAAGCCAACAGTGAGGCCTAGCCATTGAGGCGACTCCACAGTGACCACTCTCCCTCCTCCACCAGTGTGTGTGTGTGTGTGTGTGTATGTGGGGTGGCTCTGTAGCTGACTGTGGACAGCAGTATGTGATTGCGTCCATGCCTGAGTTTCTTTGGAATGTGTTCATCACCACGTTTCATGGGGGGATATTTTCTCTCTGTGTCTTCAGGCTCTACCATTGCTGCATAAAGCGGTGTGTGTGTGCACGTGACTGTTCAGGTATGCAGTTGGCATGTAATTGGGTTAGTGTGTATGTTTGTCTGTACGTGCACATAATATTTCCCCAGGTGTGTGTGTGTGTGTGTGTGTGTGTGTGTGTGTGTGTGTGTGTGTGTGTGTGTTATATAATAGATTAGCTACAGCTGAGATGCCTCCAGCCCCTGATCCAAACACACACACACTTTTCACTTTTCACACACACACAATTACACTCGTCTCCCAAAAGACACAGATCAGTTTGGTGGGTATCATCACTGGTTCCATAATCAGCAGAAATTCTTTGCTGGATCAGAGTTATTTCAGCCTCTGTAGGCTCAGCGATGCCAGAATCTCTACGGGCATTGTAAATCTGAGGGGTTGTAATCTTGCGTTCTAGTTATCCAGCATAGGGAACGAAAATATTCACCTTCTTATCATTACATATATCTTACAGAAGCTGACCTTTTTATACCTCAAACAATATTAAAAGTTGCCTGCTGTCTTTGACAGTGCACCAGAATTGCTTGAGTTTTGTGTTGTTAATCATTTAACATTTAAACTACAGTGTTGCTCTCTTGAAAATGTTAATTTAATTTGGAAGAGAAAACAGAGCAGTGCCGTAAAATGTGTTCATAATGTTGTTTGGGAATCCTCTGGCTGTCTATCAATGACTTTTCCAGTGACAGTTTGCGAGATGCCACTTTTAGTTGTTTTTGAGTGTAGGTATCTCATTAATGACTTTTTAAACTCCAAATACAGATGAGTGGATGAAAACATGGCAACTTTTTTTTATCGTGTTTTTCTGATATAGGCATATCGCAGATTTTTATAACATGTTTGTCTTTGCTACTGGTTTTAGTTTTCCTGAGGGAAGACTTGGCCACCTGCTCTCCACTGATTACCTACTCAGTCCAAGCTCTCTTCCTGAGAGACACACACACACATAAATGAGGATGCTGATGCATTCATGGATGCACAGCTTCACATGTACACATGAGACAAGATTTCATTGGACCCCTCCTCATCCCCCCCTTGGGTGTAATTGTGCATGGATGTGTGTTTTCCTGGGGCCACAGACACAGACAGTGATGGGCAGGGGTTAAGGGGAGACCAATGATGGAGAGAGTGGGGGAGGGCCATACAAAGATGGAGCTGGATGCTATAATAACTGTCTGCTTATGGTTCAGTGGATGTTTTTGCAGTTGACTAGACCCTAGTGCACATAAGAGTTGCATAACCCTGTAGTCCAAACTCTTCAGTCATGCATGCCAGTCGAGTTCTCCACCTAGCCGAGAGCTGTTTTCAGCAGGAAATGAGCAGCATGGCCAGACCTGATAGCTGCAGAGCACTGTGCGGTCAGGCCAGGGCATTACGGGTTGAATCCCATGAGGTCTGGTGCTCGCCTCTCTGTCTTCATTAACTGTCTTTGGAGCTCCCTAAATCAGCCCTGGAGGGGAGTGGCTGATAACCTTTTGAACTCTTCTTTTAAGCTTTTTATTGTCTTAAAAACTGAAGCTGGGTGTCCCAGTTGGTGTTGCACGCGCGTAACCTGATCAGTTCGATTGGTCAGATTATGGAAATGTAAAGGAAAGGTCCTTTATACTTGCCCTCGTATTTTCTGTCTGCAGCACCGTCCTGTTCTACAGTACATAAAGCTATATCATAAAGACACACATTTCTATGTGTTCCGACTTTGTATTTTGGTTTACATACTCAGCTGTACTTTGTGTTTAATGCTAATTAGCAAATGTTAGCATGCTCACACACTAAACTAAGATTATGGTAAGCATTCACTTGCCAGCATGTTAGCATTTTCACTGTACATTTGCATGCTGGCGTTAGCATTTAGCTCAAAGCACCGCTGCTCCTACATCCAGCCTCACAGAGCTGCTGGAGACACTAAAGTCTTGTTACAACTATTCACAATCAGCCAAACTGTCCTTGAGCCAGACACTGAATCCCTGTCATGGTGTGCTTTTCTGTATTTGATACTAACCTCTGACAGAGAGAAGACAATTTTCCAACAGACATCAGAAAGATATACTCTGTAGTAATCGTATCTACACATATTATGTGCATAGACAGGATAAGCTCTGGAAAAAGCCTGACCTAGTAAGTGGGCTGTGAGTTGGCTGCTTTAGTTGTGTTGTCAACTCTTTTGTGTTATTTTTTGCCTAATAAAGGCAGAACTGATAAAAATAACAACTAAACATAAAAAACAACATTTACTGTTAGATAATTATTCGACAAGTGTACTCCTAGTTGTTCCAACTTTTAAAAAATGAGTTTGATAGAGCAGGCAGTATCACCCTGCCAGGAGCTGACAGGCTTTAGTGAAGTCTATACTTTGGCCCATTGGGGGTTTTTTAGTCGTGTGTGTGTGTGTGTGTGTGTTTGTTTTTTTAAAGCAGTGGTAGGATTGGACAGTCAGTGCTACAGCACACCTCATTATGTGATTCCTCTGTAGCATTTGTGTTGTATGAAGGCTAGGGGCAGGTACCCAAAAATAGATTGGCTAAGGTCACCATAAAACAGAGACAACCTGCTGGTCACACACACACACACACACACACACACACACACACACACTCCAGCCGAGCGAGTTTTGTTTGTTTTTCCCTCTTTCTCACACATTTCCTGTCATGAAATGCGTCATGCTTCCTGCTTCTCCCTCCAGTGGGGGCGACGAACCTGAGAAATCACTGCTGACTAACTCGCTGCAGGTACCTCCTCCTCCTCTCTGCTTGGGGTGAATGTGACTCTGTGATCACGAGATATTTCTCAGAGAGTTAATGAGTAGTATTTGCTAGTATCTAGCTGCACATTGATACTTTTTAACAAAGTGAAAGTGAACTGAATCGCTTCTAGCTCAGGGAAAGATGTTTAGCCCAACAGGACCTCTGAGATAGCATTAATTGCAATGACCTATCTTGTTATCTACACTTACTTCAGATTGGACAGGAGGGGATTTCTGGTGACATCTCTTTAGAATGGGGTCTCTGTTGTTTTCTGTACTATCTGGGGTCCCTGTCTGCTGGGACCAAGGACACTGCGATTGCCAAGCCAGCTGCGTCACATAACACACATACATGAACGCACCTTGTTCCTGTGCAAGTGATGCATCTTGCTGTTAGTTGTCATGATTCAGGACATTTATGAGGAAGAAAAATATGGTCTGCGTTTCTCTTTCCTCTCATACCAAATCCCATTTCCTCACGTGTTGCTGTTTTGCTATTTAGTCACTCACTTAGTGCTAAAAAATATTGGCGAGTCAAATTGCTCCCAGTCGTGGGCTCTTCCTGTAATTAGTCTTAAGCTTGCTGGTTGGCAGATGACCATAGTCAGCTGTGGTAAGAAGTTGGTCATCCCTTCCTTTCAGCTGCTGCTTCCCCTGCAACCCTTTGCAACATTTCTGGTCAAAGAGATCCGAATAATAACATGCACACTTTTATCTTTCCTTTTATTCTTTCTGTTACTCACCCGCTCACACACCATGAAACGCAACCTCTCTCTCACACTCAGCAGACATCATAAGACATTACCAGCATATCATTACCAGCTAATAAGGCGGTCGAAAAGCCGACTGAAAAGGCAGTCAGATTCATAACAACACAGCGGTTAGCATAGTTTTGTGATAATCGAACCGAGCAAGTTTCCATCGTGGAATAGAAATATCATTCCTTGGTCTGCCACTGTGGTTGGGGCCTGCGGAGCGCTCGTCACTTTTGGAGACATCAGCTGTTTGTTTGACTGTAGAACAGGACATGAATGGAAAGCAAAATACAGAAAGTTTGAAAAACAAGACGGACAAGCTGAGAGATGATTTTGTTTCCTGTGGAAGTTATGCCTAACGCACACATAGACAAACACATCTGTGGATTCTTAGTGTCGCTTGATCAATTCACACCGTGTTTGGTGGCAGGCAGAGTGTGTGTGTGTGTGTGTGTGTGTGTGTGTGTGTGTGTGTGTTTACATGGGTTTTCAACTGTAGTAATTATACTTATTAAAGTGTGTGTGACAGCGACAGGGAGGGAGCCTTTAAATTACATTATGTGGAAAAGGCAGAGAGCAGACCACGGGTGTATGTGTACACTTTCTAGACCATTACACATTAAATTGGGACCTCTGTCAAAGTATTTGTATCATGTCCTTGTACCCCCACTGACTAAAGGTTGGCCATTCTTAGAGAAATTGGTCTTTTTGTGGACATGAAAAGGCTCTAAATCTGGATTAAATGGATGTGTTGTTGTTTTGTTTATTCAGTAGAGGCCTGTGTGAGGGTAATGACAAGGCCACAGCATACTAAACGTGAGGTGGCTGTGGTTTCAGCAACCAGACGGTCGTCTTTGCTGTTTCTGGTAAAGTCTTTCTTTAAGATGAGTTTCTATGAATGGACACATACAACCATTTCTATAATTACCTTAAGTTATTGGTCTGAAGCTGGTGTTTTCTTTGTGAGTGACGAGGCAACCTTTTTCACACCTGATGTTTCAAGGTTTTACTGGGGGCTTTTCAGTTTCTCAGTAGTTACTCTTTTTAATAGATTTTCAAGAATAGCGTTATTGAACCAAGAATGATTAACCAAATGTACTTTATGTGTATGTCAGTGTATTAACCTTTAAGTGTTGACATTGACATCATGTAGATGCTTATTTTAAGACAGGATTTAACAGAGATGTTTTACCTGTATTCAAATATTCTCTAGGCTGGATACTGTGCGGATACTGTAGTGTAAAGTATCCATGGTTGGCTTTTTACTGTGGTCTTTTGTGTGTTTACTGTCTCTAGCAGGTGGAGCACAAGTCTTGTGTCATGTGCTTGGCTTGTTGACAGACACATACTTATATTTGTGTGTGGAAAATCCACCGATTTAACGCATGAAAGTGACTTTACAGGTGTTGGGGAGTACTGCATGAGGGGAAATAAGGTTTTTGTAAAACTTTGAGTTTTCCAGAGGGAGCTGTGTGAAATCTTTATACTGAGACTGCGTCAAATGATGTCCCTTGAGTCAGCGCCAGTTGAAGCTGCTGAAGACTAAAAGTTTGAAAATGAAACAAACCTTTGGTGTGGCGTGTGTGTGTGGAAAGATATAAGCTCCCCAGACCTCTGTAGCCCGCCGTTCATCTCTGCTCAGGGCTAGCACCTCGAAGTCTGCGGTCATGTTGCATTGTGGGTAACGTATGTGCCAGGATCTGACTAGGAATAAAGAACGATATCCCTGGTTCTGCTGCATTAAATTTTATCCCTTTTTCCAAACTGTTAATCATAAGTCTGACAGTGTTAAAGAAGTGCTTTGCTAAATCAATGGAGTACTCTTTTGAGAGCTCAAGAATTTGAAGACAGGTGTGTCTTGGCTAGAAGTGATTGTGATGATGTCACTGTCTCTTGAGAGTCTCACCTAGCGGGTTTCTGTCTTCCTGTAACGATCAAACAATCCGTCCTTTCTTTGCCTAGAAGACATTAAGTTTTTTTCTCACTCAGATCATCCTCTTTATTTTCACTTTCACTGTTTCCATAATAGTATTATTTTGCGCTCTCTCCTAAAACTCCCTAGAGGTCTGCTGCCTAAAGGCTTTTTGGTCGCTTAATGTTAGTGAATCATTATTTTCTGTGATGCAAATGTGTTTGTAATTTAAGCTAGACTATTTTAAACTCCTCTTTGGTTTGTCACATGGTTTAGATGAAAGCACATTATGTGACTGTGTGTGCATATCTTCGGGTTTTCAGTGCCTGAAAGCAAGTGTGTGTGTGTGTGTGTCCAAGTCTAAGCTGTCATGGTCGCTTTTGCTCTTTCTCTGTGCTGCTGATCTGCTGTTCAGGGATAAGAGGGAGAGAGGGAGATGTGGGGGGAAACAGGGTCACATGTTGAGGGAGAAGTGAAGAAAGACGGCTATAAAAAGACTAATTATAAATGTGCGGATAGATATGTTGGAGGTGAGGAGGAGGAGGGAGAGAAACAGGCTCACTGAGTGTGATGTAACCCTCGAGTGTTCTGTTGTAAATGATAAGAAGCAGTGGAGGTATGAGTAGCGGTGAAGAGTGGAGGGGTGTTTGGGGGTTGTAGAGAGAGGGAATTGTTTTTCTGTGAAATTAAGCTTGGAGAGAGAGGGGAAATAGATGAACAATGTGGGTCAGCAATGCTTTGAACTAAATAAAATAGAAGTAACCGTGTGTTGTAAAAAGTTTCACCGTCTTTGTCTCTAAACTTGCATTTGTCGGGCTGGTTTTTAGACTGTAAACATTAAGCCAACTGCCCTGTGAGCACCAGCTAAATAGTTAAAATACAGTTTTAAGCACAGTTAGACTTGAGATAAGATAATCCTCCATTGTTTACTGTGTCTCTGTTGTTCACACACTTTGTCTCTGCTGTGAAGAAGACAAAGATGTGAACAAGAAGAACAGTTGTGTGGGCTTTCAGTTGTCTTTTCTTCCTGCTGAGCTTGATGCAAGTCAGTGTAAGAAATTGCAGCTGTTTTGCCCGTTGTCCCTCTCTTTTTCTCCCCCCCCACTTTATCCCTTTCAAAGAATTTTCATTTGAATGAAAACCCTGCCTCAGTGTTTTGTTGTGCTCGGAGGGGGGAGGGGTCCAATTGGTCAGAATCCCTTTTGCGGTGGACCAATGCGAGCGCACCTCCCGCCTCCCACCCCGCCCCCTGTGCCTCGCTGAGGCTCCCGGCCTGACGTGTGATTGGCCGGCTGGGAGGAGCCAGACGTGGTAATAAAGCCTGTCCCGTCTGCTCCACTTCAGTGTTGAAGAGAGTTCCTGTCTATCAGCCGGAGAAGTGTGTGTGTGTGTGTGAGAGAGTGTGTGTGTGTGTGTATCAGTGTGTGTGGATGCTTTGTTAATGAGAGGCAAACAGAAAACAGAGAGCTCTGCCATTATCTGATCTGGACTCCCATCTCTTTTTAAACCCTCTCCAGGACTGTGGGACACTCCAGCTGATTTGCCGGCCTGCATTTTGTCTCAGATCACAGCTGGACAGGCGGACGGGCTTGACAGACGAGCTGGACAGAGATTGTGAAGGGGATCATAAAGGCTGTTGCCGGGTATCATTGCCGGCAGATCTACCAGACCTGCATTTTGGATAAAGAGCTCGGCTGCACTGTGGCTGACCGGTGACCCCGATCTGCAGCCTAACCATCTTCTGGGTCACCACTGAGCTAATAGAGGTGGTCTGGCCGGGCCTGATGTGGAATTTGACCCCGACTGACCCTGTACCACAAGTAGTTTTTCACTGAGCCTGGACTGGGAAAAAGGGAAGGATAAAAGAGCAAGAGGGGCGACAAACAAGAAAGGAAGAAGAAAAGGAGAGCAGTGAGAGCAGCAGCACAGCGACCGGTAAGGAAGTTAAAGGGGGCTCTGGGAGCGAGGGTGGGAGGAGGGGGAGGAGAGTGGGAAGAAAAGAGTACAAAAGAGCTATTTTCTTAAGCTTAGAGAGGACATGTGGGAGCTCTAAAAGGATGTTCGTTGACCATTAAAGCCCCAATTTCTGTCAACTCTCCTTCTGTCAGTTCTTGTCTTGTCTTGAGTGTTTGTCTGTAGTCTAACTTGTATCTCCTCATGTCCACAACATTTTGGTGCTATAAATCATATTTTATTACATTTAACATGAAAGATTCTCTTGCTTTACTCTCGGCTCTTTGCTTGTCTTTCCTTTTTTCAAAAACCTTTTGATTGATTAAAAAAAATTCTTTCTTTCTCAGCTCTTCCAGCATGCCGGTGGAGACCTTGCGGCCATCAGACGGGCGTCTGGCCGGGGTTCCCTTCACCTCTGCCATGCCCTTCAGGATACTTAACAAGGGTCCAGACTACTTTCGTCGCCAGGCTGAGCCCGGGGCCCGTAAACTGAGTGCTGTAGAACGTCTGGAGGCCGACAAGGCCAAGTATGTAAAGAGCCAGCAGGTGGCCCTCACCCGTCAGGCCCCCATCAAACCACCAATCATCCGCAAGCCCCTTGTTCCTCCGGGGATGATGCTCCAGTGCCAGATCAGCGCTCCTCCAGCCCGCAAAGTTCCCCGCTGCCCAGCTGATGTGGATAATGGTGGAGGGAGAGAGGGACCTGGAGGGAGAAGAGGTCCTGCTCTCAACTTGGATATTCTGAATAATCTTATCAATGATGTATGTGATGGACCAATGCCCTGTTCCCAGTCCTCTTCCTCCACCTCCCCCTCCTCATCATCTCCTTCGTCAGGAGCTAAGAGCATCGGCAGCAGCCTGTCAGCAGAACAGGAGAGGAGCAACCGACCCCTCAACAACCTCAAACCTTTGAATCACGGCACCATCAACTCGTCATCCACCTCCTCCTGCACTTCCTCTCCGCTCAACAACAACCCCCATGCCCCTGCAGCAGAACTTACTCGCCGCCCACCCCCTATACCGACAAGAGCACCCCGCATTGGGGTTCCAGGGCCCTATAGCTCCCCTAACTCAGTGACAGTGCGCAGGGTGGACGTTCGGCCTCAGGCTGACTTAAAGAAGCCTCAGAGGGCCCAGCTGCAGCCCCAGCTCAGGCCCAGACAGACTGCACAGGGCCAAGTGGCACACCCCCAGGTCCCACCTCCTCCACCCCCTCAGAACCAACCCCAACCCACCCCTCAGCTCAACACCCCCTCCCAAATCCTCCCCCCACCTCCAGCCTACCTGCCACCCAGCCCCATGCTGATCCGAGCAGGCATGATCCCGCCAGCCTCCCCCGCTTTCACCCGTATATCAAACGCCAGTTCCAAGGGGTCAGCCCGTAAGCACCCATCTTTGCACCGCTCCAAGTCGGACCTGAGCGACCGTTACTCCCGCGCCACAGCCGACCTGGAGCGCTTCTTCAACTACTGCGGGCTGGACCCAGATGAGGTGGAGGGCATGGGAGGAGTGGAGCGCTTTACAAGAGCCAATTCGGACATTGTATCCGTGTCCAAGCTCCGCAGCGTCAGTACGCCCAGCTCGGAGGCTGACCGGGTTAGGGAGGACGGAGGAGAGGAGGATGACGAGGACGGGCCAGCCAGAGCCAACGAACGGGTCCCCTACGGCATCTCCGTCATTGAGAGGAACGCTAGAGTCATAAAGTGGCTATACGGCATCCGTCAAGCGCGAGATGCTAATAACGCTGTCTCTAACGTATAGACTAATGAGGACTTGAAAGGTGACAAACAGGGAAGCAGTACTTTTTATGTGTATACATATGTCTGAAGAAGAGAAGCCCATGTGTTCATCTTCTGCTGCCTTACATCACATTTTAAGGATAATCTGGTAGTTGTTTTTACTGTTTCCTGTGACGACTCACACTTTTTTTGGAAATTACACAGCAGTGTTTTTTTATCCGGGCTGCAAGTCAGGACTGCTTCCCTGCAAGACTAAATGGACGATACATTTCTCTTTTCCTTCCCTTGATCTTGTAACAATATTGGTATATGAAAGCAATAATAGACTGGTATAAATGATGATGGTGAGAATGAAGGCAGAGGATGTTTGCAATTGTGGTTCCTCACGTAAAGGTACTGTGTGTGTGCGTGTGTGAGTGCGTACGTGTACCAGAGATCTGCGCAGGACAAAGCCAGACTCGAACTTTGCTACAAACTGCTGGAGAGTCTGATGCTACACAGTGCAGTGACTGTCGAGAGAGCCAGCAAGAGAACCACGTTGATACTGTGAAACTAAAAGGCTTCCATAAACACGTTTGTATTTTCAAAAAAACAAAACCTTTTGGCTGAAAGACTGTTATTATACAAATTTCTGTTAGCATGCGAGTGAAACGTTTGTACATTTATTTTAGGGTTTGTCATCTCAACGAAGCACACAAATTACACTCACACAGATAATCACTTCACGGCACACACGTACATTCAGGTCAATTACAGTGAATATGGTAGCAGCTGCAGTTAGTGCTGTCTGTGTATCTGGCTGTAACATTTGTCTAGTTGTGTGTTTGCATCTGAAACATGGTCTCATGTCTTGGATTATGCTGCACTGGTGCAGCGAGAGAAATCTGTTTACTATGTATGTCTTTGGCACAGATGAGAGAGCAAGTCATATGAGAAGGGATGATCTCATAAGTGGATGGTTGAAGCAAGTGTAGCATGTAAAAGTTATTTTGCCTCCAGAGAGACGGAGAGAGAAAATCAAAGGATGGGCAAAAGGATGACTGAGAAGAGTATACTCATGGATAGAAAAATCTATGCTGTATAAATATGTCTGCGGTTCTGAAGGTGTCTCAGGAAGATGTACTTGGCATACTAACAGAAATGGACCAATATTTATTTGGAAGATGTAACTTAATGTATTTTTTAATATTGGACAACATTGTGTACAGAATCCAGTCTTTGCTCTTAAGTGCAATCTGATAATATCTACTACAATTACAGTAAATGTAGGATCACATTTAAACACACATGCAAATACATGCACCGGTCACATGATAAGTGTGAATTTTGTAAACCTGGGGGCTGCTACGAGTAACGTGTGCCCTGCTGCTCTGTGGGGAGCACTAAAGAGACTGTAGTGTATTTATTTGACTTCCTGTACAAGTTCTCCACCCTCTGCATCTACTTCCTTTAACGTTTCAGGATATTCAGTATGAGCAACAGCCAGGTTTTCCTCTTTGTACACGTACCTATCATAGGTAGATGAAGAGCAGCGCACAGCGGCAGTCAGATCAGAGGGCTGGAGAATGCAACAGCAGCGACCGTGAACAAAGTGTGCTGTTGAATCCGGCACTGGATGCCCAAAGAGTCTTCAAGTGAGATCCAAAATGCTTTACCATGGTGTATTCTAAACAATTAATAAAAATGTTGAAGTACATTCTTGTTCTCTGTTTTTCTTATTTTTCTGGTCTTTGAATTTGGCTGTAAATATGGTGATTGGACCCACCTGGTTCCAGCATATGGCTGCAAACAGCCACTCCCCTTATTTCTTCAGTGTTTTGAGAGTTGATGCATCGCTGCTGCCAAATCCTTGGTTTATAATGTGAAATCTGGTGCGGGTCCAGTTCAGCAGAGGCAGGTGTTTGGCCCGTTTCAGCATCAATAATTGACACAGAGCACTTTCACTGAGCTCCCTTGGATGGTTTTTGTTTACTTTGATCGCATTTGAGTCGGACCGCTACATTATTTAGATGGCAAAATGTGGACACGCAAGCTCTCACTCTACTCTTGGACGTAGTTTCTCATTTAGTCGTTTGCATGAAATTGCACAGGTTGTAATATGACCGTGGGCCCACTGACTGCAGTCGGGAAGTCTTTTGGATGGCAAACACGGAAATTTATTAAGAATATTAGAGGAATTCTCCATTAAAAATCTTTTTACCTCCTGTAGGTTTGAAAGTTGAGTTTGTAGGTTACAGATACAGATGAAAACAGGTTTGATGGCAGAGATGTAGATTATGCTGCAGGAGAGGTTTCTTTGGATGTGACTCTGGGTCACTTTTGGATTTCATTGTAACTGTTTTGAATCCAAACTGATTATCTAAATGCAACTTGATAACTTCTTCAGTGAGACCCTACAAGCCTGGTAAACACTAACATCCTTTCAACTCAAGACTACTAAACCACCCTGCGTGTCTCAATAGTCTACGATCCAATTCACCATCACCACCAAGTTTTCCTCCTTGTGCTTATTGTCCCTGCACAGGATAGCTCCCAGGATCAAATGCCACTTCTGATATTTGAAGGCTTCCGCCGCACATGTCAGAAATCCCAGTCCCTTCACATAATGACATCATCGCGTGCATGATCTCCTCCAGAACGTGGCCTTGATTTACTGAGCTCTCAATTTACGGGTTTTGAGGATGTGGATGGCTAGAGGATTGGAGAAGTGTGATGGAGTGGAGCCCGCTGTTGCAAATGATAAATATTGCTGCCTGGAGCCTAGGGCTGGGCATCTTGACAGCAGCCGCCTGATGTCCCAGGCAACTCTGATTAACAGCCAGCAACACTGAGGGGGGAGAGAGAGAGAGAAAAACAGACAGATCGCAGCAGTTTAAAGGCTCGAATATGGAACGGGACGAGAGAGGAAGTTGGTAGAAGGTAGAAATGGGAGGAACAGAGAGATTCTGGGGATAACTAGACAGATGCTGTGAGAGTAAAAGTGAGTTTATGCTAATCGGTACACAATGTGTCAGCTTTTATTAGCAAATAACCTCTTGGAGGTCTGAGAGCAGCTGTGCATCTCTGGGACTTTAATGTCCAATAAGTGAGATCAGCAGCTCTGCATTGGTAGGATACTGACTATCAATTTACATTGAAATTAAATCAGAAAATGTTTTACCACTAATACAGTGTCACTGGCAAATGGCTTTAGTCTAGTCTTTTAGTAAATATGTATCACTTTAGTTATTTAATTATTGTTAATTTTTACTGTAGTTTTAGTCAAAACACTTTGTTTTAGATTTAGTCTTACTTTTGCTGTACACAAGTGCCTCTTAAAAACAAAAGAATTTCAATGAGCTGCTCACTCACTGTTCTTGTTAGCATTATTGCAACTAGCTGCGTTCTCCAGATCAATCAGAACTGGTATTAGAAGGTGTTTCGCTGCAGGCATTATAGATTAATTTACTCCATACATGTAATCCTTTATGCATGCAGGTAGTTGAATAAAACAAAATATATTTTCTAATACATTTTGTCACAGTCCTAGATTTCAAAAGTTACTTTTAATTTAGTTAAATTAATCAGTATTTGTTTTAGTTAGTGTAGTATTGATGATATTAACACTGAAGTGATGAAAAATGATTGGCTCTGGATCATACGTTGGTACCAATCAATGACATATACGTAGATATGTCCTTCGTTGAGAAAATTGTATTGTTGACAGAAACAGATAAAGAGAAGCAGAGTCGTCTCCGTCCAGGATCGACCAGTTGCTCTGGTATGGTACGCGTCTTCACAACTAGGCCACTGACATCCAGAGAAAATGCTAATATTTTACCTGACTGGATTCTCTGTGGTGCTGAAATGTTGAAAAGTGAATTGTGTTTCCTAACAATTAAACATCTTTATTGTTAACTTCAAAGTGTGACTCAAGCTTGAGAAAAGCAAAATAAAAATCAAGGGTTTTGATGCAGATATGAAAGAAAGACAGAGATCCCAGATTGACTGTAGCTCCTAGGTTTTGTTCCAAGCTGTCACAGTTTTTTGTTTTGACCAACTCACTACATGATGTACACATTACACATCACCTTACATAAGTAACTAGTCAGTCCGGCATTGCATTTCCCTTGTTGAAATCGCTTAACAGTCTCATCGTTACATAACCAAGAGTGGCCACCTCTGACCTGCTCCCCGGGGTGATGAGAGGAGTCAAAAAGGCTAAATGCTTCAGCTTTGGGAAAGGAACACATGTCGTGGGAGGATAAGATGTGTCTGCCTGCCGCGGTCTCCCTGTGGACAGATGAGGAAAACGCGCCAAGAACCATCTCTGTGTCATCCTCATACTCTGTCTCTCCCCACAGAGGCTGACCATATGTCCATATTTACTGAGAGATCAGCTGGGTTTTGGCGCCCAGTCAGGACACACACACACACACACACACACACACACACACAGTTTGTCTTTGCCTGTGCATGCTCTGTTGCGTGTCTCGGTCGTGTTTGTGTTCTTTTTTCAAGCAGTAAGTCCTCTGCTTCGAGTTTGTGTGCATGTTTAATGATTTTTGTGAGACTTGCAGAGGATGTTTCCAATCTTTGTGGGATGAAAACGTGTATGGCAGTGTGTTTCCTTTGCATGCATGCATACTTATGTCCGAATTTGTGTTTGTGTGCATGTTTGGCGTGTGTTGTCAGTTTCACTGTGACGGGGGGTGCTCAGTTAGGAACTGTATATTGCTTGATCCCAGTTGTACCGCTAATGTATGTCAAAGCTTGATATAGTCGTTCTGAACAGCCTCTGTGCACGGAGTGATAAGCTGATTAAGGCGCCGGGGCAGATGGGATCTCTGTGTTTTTGACTGTATTTGTGTGTGTGTGTGTGTGTGTCTTTCACTGGGACCTACCGTATATCCCACGGGAAAACAAAACTGGGTTGTCTGTGTTAGCTTAACGTGTTGTTGCAGAGCGCTGCGTTGCTTCGCTTATCTCTCTCGGTCTCTATCTGTTCATCTGAATCATATCAGCTTTTGGACGCTGCCTGCTGCCTAAACGCACCGCAAACTCTGTTTATTTATACTCCTCTATACAATTGGACACCACCCAGCCCGCCTTAGACAGGATCAAATGGCAAATACCCTCAATCTTAATTCAGGCTTTTAAATGTGTCTGGTGACAGTGAAGCCATTCACATTCATAGATTCATGTGTAAAAAAGGTAAAATAATCCATCTGAGTTTTGTTGTGAAATGTCAAAACTCATCTGCAGCAATTAAAACTAACATAATGATAGGTTTGATTTCCTGTACAGATGAGTCTTTGGGGTTTTTCTGGGCTGCAGTGGTGATGTGTTGGTCCAAGCGTGTGGACCAGTGAATTGGAGAGCGTACTGTCTTTGTCTTTGTCTTCTTTCCAACTCTGCAGCCTGCAGGGAGACACTATTTTGTGTTTTTCAAGGCAAAGCAATGCTTCTTTGCTGATGTCGGTAGAAAATAACAATGAAATTATGTTTCCATCCCTTCTAAGCTAAGCTTTTGCTGACACTAAAATTGACGCTGTGGTTCAGACCATCGAGCACACTAAACGGACAAATCAACAAACCACTGAGTTGTTTACAGTCGTTGAAGCCTTCCACCTTTACTCTTGATGAAGCATGGTGTTAGTTCAAGCAGAGCACAGGCAGACACTTGTATTACTGTAGGTGATTGGCATCAGGTGTTTCAGTCATGCTTCACAATCACTGGCTCACTCACCGACTGTGTCAGCTGACTGGTCATGTCCAGTCAAATCCATGGAGGTGCACAGTGCGGCCTCCTACAATTCTGCTATTTCTAATTGAAGCAAGATTCGCGTTCATTTACGTATTTATTAATCCTCATTGCTTCTTGGATTCTTGGAGAGCGCCCTCAAACAGCAGAGCCATTCCCTCCGAATCTAACTACCCATGTGCTTCGAATGACTAATGTCAACATTATTATAAAACCTTTCTCTGATTGATTTCAAAGATGACCGTTGTTTTTAGCCATGCTAGCTGCGTGGCTCTAATAATGGCAGTGTCGGTCCGTCACCACTTTGGTCCAAATTAAACTATCTCAAACACTATTGGGCGGATTGCTATAAAACTTTGTGAAGAAAGCTCATGTTTCACCAACAATATATCCTACTGACTTTGGTAATCCCCTGACTTTTCATGTGGCGCCAATGTAAGGTCAGATATTTCGCTTTATTACCAAATACCTACATTTCCATCAGCCTCAGCTGTACTTTGTGTTTAAGGCTAATTAGCAAATATTAACATGCCATCACAAAAACTTCTGGTGATGAACAGGGTACACATTATACTTACTTAGCATCGGCATGTTAACGTTGAGCATGCTGATGCTAACTCGCCGTGCCTAATTACAGCCTCACAGAGCTGCTAGCATGGCTGTATAGACTTTTAATCATGTTATCTTCTTTCTTTGTTTTGTTTTTTACCACCAACACATCTCCCATCCTCTACCATGAGAGGTATTACAGCAAATCTGGGCCAGGACCTAAAGTATAATAATCCTTAGCCAGGGTTTATATAGATGATTTTAGTGTGAATATTTGTGTTTACCCTTGCGGATTATCACTTGTGTAGTACATTGCCAAGGGATTCATTATACAACTTGTGCCTTCATAAAGTAACTGAGCACTGGAAACCATACTTTACTGATTTCACCTCTTTTAATTATGAGTAATTATAGTAAATATGTAATAGATTTTAATGGAACAATAAAATTGTTAAGTTACAATAGTGATATAATAAAGATAATAAAAATAAACATAGCCATTAGGTATCTTTAATTTACAATGGCGTCCTGCTCAACCTCCTGAGCCACAGCCACCACAGTAATGTGAATCCCTCTAGGTAAGTAATGGCACTAAAGGGTACTTGAATTGTTCAAGATGTTTGGTACATTCACTGTCTGTCAGCACACATGTGGGTCCTGTGTTTCCCCACAAGAGAAGACAACAAGGGAGGATGAGCTGGAAATCATGAGAGGGCGTTGTGATTAAGACTGTGACGTTAAGATGCGTGTGTATAAAATGAGTTTTAGTGAGGTGAACTGTGGATGTTTCCCAACACTGACATACTCACAGACCACAACAAAGATTAACATTTCGTAACACACACACACAACACACACACACACACACACACACACACACACACTTGCTGAGGTGCAGAGCTGAATTTGAACTGTAACACACAAACATCCTCACAGGAACCACATTAAGCCTGTTTTAGGAGAATAAGTGCACAGAGATATTGTTCATTCAATAATTTATTTTGCTTATAAAGTGGTGTGTGAAAGCCCATAAGAGACTGCACCACGGAGAACATGTCAAACCTTACCAACAAAGATTATCACTTCCTCTTGAAATGTTTTCTATTTAATGGACTTTAACCATTCCATGTGAAATGTGGCAGTTAGACATAAGTAACAGCACTAGAGTAATTTTAGTAATTTTAGTAATTTTAGTAATCTTCAACCTGGTTCTTATTCTCACAATTGCAGCCATTTGGACTACAGCTATGCACACAGGGAAATGCAGGGTCTAGTAAAAAACAAACTGGGAAAGCACCTCCTTTCCGAACTTCAAGTTCAACTGAAAGTAAACACAAAAATAGACTCCTGCATAGGCTGTTATTCTTCATCTTTTCTCCTTTCGATTGCACTTACCTTTCTTAAATTTATTAGAGGGCAATAACATAAACAATCTTTTTTTGCTACTTCCATAGCATTTACAAGCTCCACAGCCTCACATGTAAAATAAATCTGGTGGGTTTTTTTTCCGTTAGCCAGTAAGTACACTTGAAGTAAGTAGACACTATGCAGTTAGCTACAATAACTAATCCAGGGGGCTAATTTCTGACATCTAATGAAGTCCAATGTCTTTCACTCTGAAAAAAGTTTTTTTCTTAGGTATTTTCTTTCTGTTTTATGTTTCTCTTTCTGTCAATTCTGACTACTTTGACCTGACAATTTTATGACTCAGTCATGGTGCTTGGACCTAAGTGAAGACTTTCCGACCGGAGGTGGACTGACCTGTGGGTTTCAAGGCCTCAGACTCAGCCAAGCAATCTGGGAACAGATCTGCTGGACTTTGACACAACAACAGTCGCACGTGCAAACACTAAGCAGACATGCCCCGCAGGCTGTGTTTGGATCCTCCGCAATCCTTTGCTCTCATGTAAATTCTCTTTCATTCAGTAGAGAGTACCTGCAGGGGAGGACAGAAGGTGGAGAAATGAGTCAAGATAACTGTGCTTTCTTGACAGAATGGGACATTCAAAAAAGCTAAACAGAAGCAAGGAAAATTGGATCTGCATATACGACATAGCAAATCTTAAAAGCAGCGTGAAGGATTTTTTTTTTGTGTGAGTTTGGAAGGAAATACACACCATCCATCTGCAGCCAAAACAAAATCTTTGGCCAGCAGCTCCACAGCAGCAATCAGCGGAAACATGGAGTTTACCCGCCTATAAAGGCTGCCAAATGCACATAAAATGTGACTGGCAACTGTGTGAGAGAGAAAGAGAAAAAGAGAGAGAGGCTTAATATTTACCTAACCCCTGACTCAATGAAAATTCCCCGTCTCTGAATGACAAACATCATAGCTACAATATAGGAAGTTTCCCACCCTGCTGTTATTTCCAACTTTCAGGTCTCCTGCCACTTCAGATTCACAGAACTGAAGTTAAATTTCAGTCGTGGTATTTAACTTATTATATACAGTAGGTGCTGATTATTTTAAGCCTTTACAACAAAGTGGGAGAATAAAAAGCACTTTGTAAATCCAATTTATAACCTCTGATTCCTCTGAAAGAAAAAACTGTGAATGGAAACAGTTAAAAGAAAGGAGCAAACAAGACTGCAGGCAAGGATATAGTCCAACAAGGGACATTTCTGTGTAAAACAATTCTTTTAGTGGTTGTGTGTTAAGTTGGAGTTCACAACTCAGATTTTTATGTGACAGAATTGAATAGAAACCAAAACGTGGTTGGGATGGCAAAATTCCTAAAATATAGTAGCAAAAAGATTAGTTTTCTTGTAAAGTGATTCATAGTAAAAGGACAAAAACACGCAAAACTACTGTGTCAGTTGACACGATTTCATCCTGTGTCCAGTAGTAGCTCTAATGAGGCAGAAGGCTGGAGGCCTCGACACGTCAGTGGAACTGATGGGATCTTTACATCTGAACATTTGACGTGTAAACGTATGACCTATTAACCACTTCTCCATACGTAAAAAGCACCATGATACTTACTCAGTGTTGATTGACCCAATCTGTCCCGCACTTCTCTGTTGATTTCCACAGGCAACCTTTTGTTTTGACTGAGACTTATCCAGAACTAAAATACCCTGAAATGATGATTCCACTTCCTTTGGAGTAACTGCTTCTAACCAGGAACGAATATCTTTGACATGACGTCCAAAAACACTCACACGCAAGCCCAATCAAAGCACACAAGCTGAATGTGTAGTTGAGTCAGACAATGAACCAGCACATTCCTCTCTGTACCTGTCCTCTCCTGTCACAACACAAGTCTTATTTCATTCATAATCATCTTCCTCTTTCCACCCAGTCTCCTGTTTTTTTATTCCCTGTAAGTATCAACTCTGACCCAATTTCACATGTGCACACAAGTCAGGCACAGGCTTTTTTTCACGACTGCGTGTTTGATAAGCAATCAGAAGTTTTGCCTTTGGTTGCAGAAATAGACGTGTCTTTGGAATGAGAGATTTCTGAGTGCCTGGAAAGTTCAAAGAGCAAAAGAGTCATTATTTTGCAGATGTGTACAAAATGACTTACTGAAATGAAAGTGGAACTCATTTTTAAAAAGCACAGGGAGTTGTCACCCATTTACAGAACCTTCTACTCCAAAGTCGTCGTAATGCTTGAATTTTTAATCAGTGCCTGATTAAAAGCCTTTTTTTTAGTTTATCTAGTTTAAAGTCAAACTGAAATTAAAATTAATTTCTGCAAAAGAAACCCCAACAACAACAAAATATAAGATACAAGTATATCGTTGGTGTTAGTTTTAACAAGCACTTACCTGGTCAAAATAAAACATATATCTTAGGCCAAATATGTTTAATAGCTGTAGCATCATTAAAGTTTCTATTTCCTTACACAAAATTTCAGAGAATTCAAATTTCAGATTGATTTTAAGAGATGAGGAGATTATTTGCAAGTAACATCTAATACATTCTGTCATATGGTCAGGTCAGTCACGGCTGGCCACAAGTGTTGTCTTTAGCAGAGTTGTTTTTCAGAAATCTACATAGTGATGTACATCTACATGTGTGCCTCGATCGCCTTCTCATGTGCCACTATAGTCATTATGACGATTGGTCACGGGGCCTCATGTGCTTAGAGAATGTGTGTATGTGTGTGCGTGTGCCAGTTGTCTCTTAGAGTGGACCGTTGAACCACAGCTGGTACTCAGTGATACAGTAAAACGGTCATGAGCAGCTGTCATTCGGAGTGAAATGAACTGTGGGAAAGTGTCTCATAGAGACAACAACCAGCCAAGTACAGTGTGTTTGTGCCAGTTATGATGTAGCAGGTTAAAACAACACACAGCAGAATGTATGTGTATATGTTTGCCTGTTTCAAAATAAGTTGAACTGATTTGTATGTGTGGACCAAATTTAAACCGTTTCCTTGTGATCAGCAACAGCAGCACAGTGAGCGTGTTGAAAAAAACTTGCTTGATGGCTTCATCTGTACTTGAAGCATAGCCGTCCCAGTAGAGCAGTTCCCAAAGGATAAAAATGGGCCTGATGCTTTTACAATTCAAGTTGAATTCAAGTTGATTCAGCCGCTGACTCCCCACCGAGATGGTAAAGTGACTGAAAACCTCCCATGGAGAGAACTTCGATTTCACAAATGGAAGGGAATTAGTAATTAATTGAGCCCAAATCTCTTCCTCCATCTCAAAACAGCCTGGAACAAAGACAGACAGGAAGCCCAAACAGATACACACAGAGACAGAATCACACTCAATGTAAATAATGCACACAAACAGCAAATGTCCCACAAACAATGACGGCCCTTTATTTCTGTATTTCAGCTCTGCTTTCATCCTCTTTTGTCTTTTCTCCCTCTTCGCTGAGGTAAGGAGCTTTTTGTGGAGTAGAAATCCTGCTCTGATTACACATGCACGATGTAGCCCACTTTTGGCGGTAGCTAATGTCTGTAAAACTGCCTCCATAAGGCTGCAAAGCTTATACTCGGCTGCACAATGAGGCTCCTCACCCTCTTTTCTTTGTTTCAGTTAAGCATGCAATATGTCACACAGACAAACACACAAGCAAACTTCTCTTGCATACTAATGTGTCATCTTGAACGCACACATATGCATTACACGCCCATCACCTATTCCCTAACATGCCAGATTATAGTAAATGAAGCACTGCTCTGATGGTGCAGAAGCTAGAAAACACTCTGCTCATGACAGTGCTTTTGACGCAGTATCAGTGACATCTCATGCACAGAGAATGAAAGATGTTCTGGTGAATCAAACACTGTTTTAGCTGCTGCACCCTCTCACATCCAGACTGTGTAAACGTTTGTCATGTTGAATCTGTGTGTGGTGAAATGGTGTTGGAAGACTGGTGTTCTTCCAGTTTTCTTCAGGAATCTGTTCTGTCAAATGCCAAATTTTCAGGATCATAAACTGATTTAGAGGGCTGTCGTGGCAGTTTGTCACACTGATTTTATTTTATTTTAACACACTGCCTTCTTTTCATCTTCCATCCCAGGCTGCACAGAATAACACAACCAGACTGTTACTAAATTAACAGTGCAATGAACTATGGTGAAATAAGTGGAGCAGTTTTAATGTGAAATAACCTGGTGATCCAGCAGGAAAACCTCCTGATATGTAGGTTACTGTAGGATGTTGTTTCTCATCTCGTCGCCCCACTTCACCACTCATCTTTCTGAGGAAGAGTCCGTCTGTGAGCCTGGATTAATATTTCACTATTGTTGTACAAGGGATTTGTGTGAGTGTGTGTGTGTATGTATTTGTGTCCATCATATATGTGTGTGTGCATGCGTGCATTTAGGTGTGCATGTGCAGAGGCTTAACTGTGTCCGTGCGTGTGTGTGTACAGATTCATCAGTGCAGCATGGTTGCATCTACTGTACTGCACGTCTGCCTGACTGCTTCTGTGAATGCCTTCATGCACTTGTATGGGTGTGTTTGCTCAAGCGTATTTGCATACATCACACTTGTGCTATTTTATTTAACCATTATCACTTTATCAAGTCAAAGGTCACTGATGTGTTCTTGGTTCTCGATAACAAGCCCTGCAGACAAACAACAAACCACACACTGACTGTTATCTTCAAACCTTGTACTGCACATAAAAGTATTCAGACGCCTTCACTTTTTGGATACTTTATTGTGTTATAGATTTCATTGATCAAATTGATGTGGGACCTGCCAGAAGGAGCACTCTGTCAATCAGACTGAGCCACTCCTGAGTAAAAGGTGTATGAGTGCAGTCCTGGAATCTGTCAAAGGGCAGTTAAAGGACTCACTTAAAGGTCAAGATTCAACCAGGTTCTGCTCATCCACTGACTAACACATCCTTATGATGAAGAATAGCGGTGCAGCATCATGCTGTGGAAGTGCTCCTGGTCAGGAATGAGGGAAGGATGAATGCTACCAAATACAGAGAGGTCCTTGAAGAAAACCTACTCCAAAGTGCACATGCATGGTTCACCCTCAGCAAGGCAATGGCCCAAAGCATACAGCCTAGTTAAGTCCAACATAGAGGAAGCTTATTAGAAACTTATTAGCTGTGTCATTCCATGAAACCGGCACTATTTGAGTCCCTCTGACCATTTTCAGTGTATTTTATCTATAGGGTCAACAAAATCTACTTTTAAAAGCTACTTATATCAATTAAAATATTTCCTTTAATATTGTGTAAAAACATCACATATATTCTGTCTTTACATCAAAAATTCTCTTGTTTTGTCAGTTGACAGCGCCTACTTTGTCATGTTCCTCATGACCTTCTATGAAAGTATACTTGGGATATAACTAATAGAATTTTAAAAAGGTCCATACATTTTACCATTTATTTAAATATTTATCTGTGCTCTTTTGCTGTTAATGGGTTTTTTCTAAATAAATTCACGACAATTCATTCAAATCACATTATTTAGCTCTGTATCTCAGTAACCCCTCAACCCCCTCACACAAATCATTCCAATCCACATAAAGATAATGAAGTGATGATTATGTGACATCAACAACAGTAAATTACATCATATAAGTCTTATAATATATATGATTTCTTAATCCCATGCAGACTATATGCTCTCCTGTTATTCACCACATTTAGAGTATAGGGGACATCTAAGGGAAAAAATCACAACCCCCGTTACTTTTTTCATCATAGCAGAGTTGTGAGATTGGGTTGTATTGTGTTTAGACACCTTGGTTGTGAAGTTGTCCAGTTATTTTAATGAGTTATTGTATTTGATCAACAGTCTTTTATACCACATGCCTATGTTAAATGTAATGATGTTTATGTGAAAGCTGCATTCTGCCTACATTTTCAGTGATAAGTCAATTTCTCTGAAACAATGTTTGATTTAATCATATCACATCATCATCAATGAGTCTATGATGGCACCAATAACAGCGGCACACACACAGGCATCTTTCTTTACCACGCTGGTAATGAAGGCTCGGAAATGACTGTATTTCTCAAGGGAAATCAAGATGGCTAATCTCCACCCATCTAGTGTATACAACTTTTGCTTTTTGTGAGTAGCCTCATCTCATTATACAACTCTGCATAGCTCCAACCCTTATTGCAAACTGAACCTAAACCCAATTCTAACATTGACTCTAGTCCAATCCAGACAAAATGTCCTCACTTTCACGTTTGGGTTAATAAAACTCAGTTCAACTTCAATTTAATCTATTGCCCATGAATGATTAAATACTTTAACGCAATGTTTATATAAAATCATACAGTGAATTTCAGTTTAAAAAACAACTATTTATATTCTACAATGTGTCCCTTCATCCCCATTACCTCTCAACCCTGTCACACCTACATTTTCTTACTAATATTTTTTCATTTTAAGAAAAAGTAATTTCATATTGGTGGATCTATGTCTAAAATGTTTAAAGCAATCATGATTTTAGTTGAAATTCTAAAGTTAAACAACATCTTTGATAAAAAATGATAAGGTTGCTGTCACAAAAAGCTTAAAGCAGAAGTATGAGATTTCATGTTGCTTTTATATTTGCAATTACTGAATTAGTGTGAGGGAAAAGGTTGATTTCATAACAAATGGACTTTATAATCATATTCAGACAACTTCCATGTCCGTAATGGGATTTTAGGACTAATAGCGCACATGTCATAAAGTAATAACAGGGATTTGATACCTGAGGTGAGAAAATATGTTTTTCTAAAAGTTAAATATGTTATTAATGTTGTCGGGGTGTTCAGAAAAGTAAAACATATCGTACCGGTTTCGTGGAATGACTCAGCTGCGTGTCAGCATCCAATTTTATTTAGGCTCCTCTGTTGAAGTGTGAAGTCCTCCACAAAAGAGGAATATTTTGCAGTCAGTTACAAGACAGGAATCGATGGTATAAATACATATTTTGAATAAACTTTGTCTAGTTAGCAACTGAGCTAAGAAGCTTGGTAACTTACAGTTAGCAAGTCATTAGCAAGCTTGTTGAGAGCTGTTATCCTCCCTACTTTATGTAACTCTTAATTGAATGAAAATATGTACAATCCTGAGAAGAAAATAGCAGAGGGCAGCAAACCGCAGAGTACAGAGAAATAGAAATAAGCTCAAAGAGCTATTGTGACTGACTAACACTAGCATGTTCCTGTCTTGCAAGCCTGTTAGCGGTTAGTTCTCCAGGAACGGTAGTTCACCAACTAGCCCTGCGAAGATTCACTAAGCTTCTATAACCGCATGTTTTCATGTAGACGCACAGATGTATGTCGACCTGTCACTTTCTGGCCTTCAGGTCTTAACCCAAGAACTGAATTGAAAAGTTCTGAATACTTGGTTATTGTGTGTATGTTAAATCTACACCACAATAAACTGTGCAAAAAGTCAGAATGCCACTGTAGGCTCCATGTGGTGGCACTGATTGAATGTTTGTGGCTTTACCATTACATTACACACAATAGCCTGTGGTTTTCTTTATGCCTCTTGTAGCATTATCTCATATTCATAACAGTTTAATTCCAACTTGTGCAACTTTTTGTGGCCCAGGAAAAATCGTCAGACAGTGTGTAGGTGTGTTTATGAGCCCAGCAACCGATACAGACCGATACAGACCGATACAGACTCAGATATGGTACTGTGAGTCCACTAGAGCTTCCACACTGATGATGTCTGTCATATTCATGTAAACTGTAGGCTGTACATTACACATCGAGAGAGAATAGATTATTGTGTGCAACACTTGAGAATATTTATTATTGAGTCATAAAAACTGATATGGTTAAGTGAATAGTGCACATTGCTTTTCCCTCTACTTGCCAGTTGGTAATTGAGCGATTTCTCCTCCTCCGGCTCTATAATGGGCTTGTCATGCTGTGCTGCTCAATGCATCTTCAAAAGGAACCAACTCTCTGTGGCTCAGAGGCGAGGGTTGTAAACTAGGTCGCCAAAATGAGCAAAGGAATTTTGCAAGACACGAAAGAAAGTTTGTGTGTGTAGGGGGAGCTAAAATAGTGCATTATTAAGGTGTAATGGTGTGGGCCTGAGCAAATGCTTCTGGTTTGATTTATTTGGGTCTGGGGACACACTTCTAAATGTGGCTTGTGTGCTTTAAAAATGCCATAAAGGCATTCATTTATCCAAGAGGTGCATTTCTATCGTTTGTTTAAGAGAGTTAATGTAAAACTGAGGCAGAGTTGAAGGTAAGATGAACAGTGAAATCGCGAGGGGTGCAGTGGGAAAAGAGGACAGAATGTGCCTCTGCCAGCATTATCAACAAATTCAGACAACTCTTATCAAGGCTGACAGTCAGATAAGGGTATGTTTTAACCTCTGAGACCTTGTGCATGAGCATTAAAATGTGCCACTGACTCATGTGTGTAAGAAGTGTATGATAATGATGATGGTATTCTCCTCATCTCTATCCATTTTTGTCTGATCGACATTGTCACGTCCATAAAAGGTGTCACACCATTAAAAGCCCCCTATCATTCCCTACCCTTATGCTGGTGGACAGGAAGAGGCACAGGTGTGTGTGTGTGTCTGTGTGTGTCTGTGTGTGTGTCTGTGTGTGTCTGTGTGTGTCTGTGTTTGTGTCTGTGTGTGTCTGTGTGTGTGTCTCTAATGGTGTGAGACTGAGGATAATAGCCTAGTTGAGTGCCAGACCTTGGAAGCTTTTACATTTAACGAGGTGAGATCCCATGAGCCTTTTCAACATCTCCCTGGCAATCAGAGACCACAAACTGCAGCTGTGTGTGGACATACAGTAAGCAATTATGTCTGTATCTTTGCATTTATGTGTGTGTGAGAAAGACAGAAGGCTGTGAAGTGTTAAAGTATTATTTAAGGTGTTTGTGAGTGTGTCTTCGGAAGTGTGTCACAGTAGCATCTTCCTTAAGATTGTATATGCATATGACCAGTAAAACATAATTTAGCTGCATTCCTCCATTAAGACTCAGAGCTGCGTGTTTAACTCATTAAATATGTAAACAAAGATTGGGTTTGCACTTTTGTCTTAAGCCTGGCCCTTTGTGTGTGCGTGTGTGTGTGTGTGTGTGTGTCCCTGCACGCATGCATGGGTATGTACTGTGTGTGTGTTTGTGCATGCATGTGTAGAACAGGTGTAGATGAATTATAGAGAGGCACAGGTTTTCTGAGATCAGGTTATCAGAGAAGAGTACCAGCTGTAGCTGCAACTAATGAACACGCAGCCAAACTTACAGTGTGACGCAGTGATACACAGGCGATCCATTTAGCAGAATCTAAGTGTTAGGGTTAAGAATTTAGCAGTTTTGTCATTTTCAAATCTTCAGGTCAAAAAAAAAACAAATATGAAAAGGTCAAGACATCTCTCATGGCAATAAAAAGAGAAACTAGTTGTTCAGATTTGGCTCATTTACCATGTAAATGAAAATGGTTGTGCAGCGGAATTTATTGTTGGAGGGACAAGTATGTAGTCCATTAGCATGGTTTGGCCATATAGCCTGTGGTTGTGGGATCAAAAGGAACAGAAAAAGGCAAATTCTCATGGTTGTTCATGCGAGAATTCTCATATGAGAAGTATACACCTCAAATAGGACTGGCTAATAAAATGGCCTGGAAGTGAGTAGACATAGCATCTCATATTTCAGCTGATGCATGAAAGTGGTGGAAAATGAAGGCACTGCATCAAAGGGAAGGTCAGGTGAGAATGTACTTCAGTGGAAATCGTGGGAGGGATTAGAACAATCTGGTGATCTAAGACAGTGACATGTATTAGCCTGTATTATTTCTGTGCTTTTTACATTGGGTTGATTCCTATTGACACAATATGTTACAGTAAATAAGTGCAGTGGTAGATCAAGCTTCCAAGATTACTAATTTAACAAGACTGAGAGTCTACAGCCACACAAACAGCTCTGTGAGGCTGTACTTAAGCACAGCTGTGCTTGTTTTTTTCTTAGCTAAACAGCATGCTAATGTCCACAATGACAAGTATGTTCACCATTTTAGTATGCTAACATTTACAGCTGACGCTGATGGGAATGTCAGTTGCAGGTATTTGGTCATAAATCAAGGTAGACCAACAGCTGGAGCTGATGTAGAGAGAGAGACAAACACACAATTATAAGGAGTGCACTGCCCGGGAATCGAACCTGGGTCACAAGAATGGGAATCTTGTATGATACCACTACACTAGCAGTGCTGACAGCAGACAAAGCCCTGCTGGGGATCAGGCTGAGAAGTGAGAAAATGGAGGCGGAGACAAAGCTGAGGGTAAAAGGGAGGACATTAACATGGGAAGAGGGAGGCCGAGAGGGGGTGTGGGGGAAAAGAGGGTCAAACAAGAGAGGATTAGAGAGAAAAGGGGAAAAGACGTGGGTCCAATGTGGAAAGATTTTATTAAAATTTTAATTTCTTTTTGTTACGTGGAAATGGAAAGGCCATTGGTGAATTGTGGAGTGGTGACATCAGGATTTAGCCAAACACTGCAATGGTTGTGAACACGTGCAAGAAATCTGTCTGCTCATGCATAACATGAGACGGGGGGAGGGGGGGCGTTGTATATGTCTCTGTGTGTCTGTGTGTGTGTGTCGCTGTTGTGAGCATTGAAAAAAGAGGCCAGTTAAACGTGGAGTTGAAATCCTTAGTACGAGTCCAGATGCAGAGAGGACTGCTGCTTTTGATGTCAACATACATTCAGTGTGTGGGGAGAGTGGTGTAACTGAAACAAAGCAATCTACATACAGTATCTGCTTTGAATTGGAAAAAATTTTCACAGTTTTGCCTTGTGGTAGAGATGAGACCCAGGTTCATCTACTGGCTGTCACTTCAAATACTTATGCGCATATTATAATATCATGATTTTAAAAGGATGAATTAGACAGCTCATTTTAATCAGTTTTTGCTCCATACAATAAAAATGATTTCATCTGAAGGAATAGTTTGGCTTTCCCTGAAATACACTTTCTTTCGAGTTAGATGAGAATTGATGCCACTCTCATCAAAGTTTTAAAGATAGAGCTAAAGCCTGCAGTCGATTAGCGTAGATTAGCATGAAGATTGGAAGCAGGGAGAAACAACAAGCCTGGTTCCCTTTAAAGTAAAAAAAAATATACCTACCAACATCCTTATAGCTCATAATTACCCTGTTGTATTGTTTAATTAATCCACACACTAACAACAAAAAACGAGGAGTTACGTGCTGTAACTATAGTGCACTAGTTCCACACAAAGAAATAACCACAGCAAATGCGGTATGTGTACAGATTGAACAAAGGAGTTACAGCATGTTAATATAGTGAGCGTATATAGGCGTATTTTTTTATTTGGGCAAAGCCAGACGAGCTGTTTCTCAAAGCCTCTCCAGACTTTATTCTAAGCTAATAGACTCCGGGCTCTAGCTCCATAGTTAGCAGATAAACATCAGACTGATATCAATCTAATCCAACTTTCAGTAAGAAGAAGAGTGTTTCCCAAAATAAATGATTCCTTTAAGTATACTGTTTAGGAAACTGTCAAGAGGATGTTTGCATCGAGTCAACCCAGCATCAGAAGTCATTTTTCTTGTTTAAATAACAAACAGAGATATTCTATCTTGTATCAACTGATATGTGACTGTTAATGTAATATTTCATTTCAGGTATTTAAATGCATTTTTAGGGACATTTTTCTTATTTTCTACAGTGTACTCGATGAAAGCAGACTATATCCACATCATATTTCCTTTTTAAATTCCTCTTGACATTTGAATGTGAGCATGGCTAACGGGACAAAGATCTAAATCCATCGAGATATCATCCTTAATTCTAATAAACCAGGCAAATGATGCCATTTCTCAATTTTAAAACATCAGCAGTGGTGCTTTCTGTTATGGATTTAACTAGGGGCTTCTGTATGTGAAAGGCTGTTCTGATAAGTTCAGCTCACAGAGGCTGATTCTGCCTGATGACCTACAATTTTCCTCATTATACTGAAGAGAAATGGGGGTACTTAGAGGGGAAAGGGTGATTAGATTGATGATTACAGTAAACCTCTTTCATATTGTCTGCTGGGTACATAAGAGAAGCTGGGTGTGAGGATATGTGGTACTAAAGAGGATGAAAAGTGGGGGTGCAAAGAAAGAGAAAGGGGGTGACAATAGAGGAGATGACTAATGACTACAGAGGTTGGAGAGCAAAGAACAATGTAATGTATGGAGCAAATCCACCAGAAATGGTTTCTGGGAATTCAGTGATGAGATTCATTGGAAAGACATATTTAAGGCAGACTTTCAAGGTGAGGTATCGTAGAAAAAAAAGCGATAAGCAGAGTTTGCTGGCTGAAGAGCACTGAAGGCAGATTATGATAAACTGTTGTTGACTCCCGGCTTACAGCAGGTTGATTGTTCATCTGTCTGTTTTCCCCACAGACTATTGGACACAAAACCAATCCTCTTACATATACCCGGACTTGCAGCCATCTAATCCAGGGCCTCTTATTCCCAGTCCGTTCCACACAGTCATGGAGAACTGTGGATTTTTTCCCAATCTGCATGCATCAGTTATTGATTGGAAAACCTTAACTGAAAGCATTTACTATAACATGCAGAGAGTAGTACAAATGCATTTGTACTTTTTAGCACTTTTGGTTCCATTTTGCTGAAGTCTACTGATCAGTGCCAGTAGAAACAGTCTTTTGAAAAAGGTTCTTCTGCACTCTTGGACTCAATCTGCTATAACCTTGAACCACAGACATATATCAAGCTTTTGGTTTGCCAATAGGATGGAGACATGTAACGTAAAAATAGACAAACAATTCAAAAGATATAGCAATTAAAATCCATCCATCCATTAAGTATGAAGCTAGAGCCAGGAGTTGTTTAGCTCAGCGTAGCATCAAAATTGGAATTGTTAAAATGTGCCAACGTCTGTTAAGCTCACTAATTATGTGGTTATGTTGTTTCAAAACTATTTCTGGTCAGATCTGGCAACCTGATGACAAGACTCCAGAACGTCACTGCACCCAGTTGTTTTTACATTTCTGTTAGTCTACAGATTAAATAAAAATACCATGTGTTGTGCAGGGAACTCAGATGTGCAAGCAAGGGATTTAAAAATTTTGTTTTGATGGAGCCAGGCTAGCTGTTTCCCCTTGCTTCCAGTTTTTATGCTAAGCTAAGCTTCATACTTTACCCACAGACATTTGTGGTGGTATGAGTGGTATTGATGTTCTCATCTAATTCCTGGCAAGAAAGCTAGTAGCATGGGTCCCAAAATGTCAAGCTATTTCTTTGATTTATGTGGACATAAGGTCAGAGGCACACGGAATAAAGTTCGGAAACAATTCAGAGTTGATTAAGTAGGATTTAATTTATTGAAGCTGTAAACACAACATACAGGAGACATAGAGCAACAGTATCATTCATTTTAAGTCGCGTTTGTGTCCACCTGACAAAAGTCCAATATTCACTCTCCTTTTTGCTCTGTTTTCTGTCTCCACCAACTCCTGAGGGGAATAACGGACTCATTAGCTGGGGCTCCAATATGTTCACCAGCTAGTTGCTAACTTTGTCTGTTTGCTGTTTGCTGCTGGGCAAGTTGCATACAGTCGGTTTATCAGAGCTTTACCCACTGAAAAAAGCTGCCTGTGTAACAGTAGCCAGCTAGGCTGTGCAGTGAGTAAACCTCACTCCCCAATGCCTTAAGAGACATGCTAAAGACAGATGCTAGCGCCCATAAGTTTTAGACTTCTTGTTAGCGAGTCCGCCTCCCAGACCCAAGGTCGGAAGTTTGAGTCCGGCTGTAAAGTACAACCTCGGGGCCGGTTACACCTGCTATGACTGAAAATAACGCTGATGAGAGCAGAGAGAGTGAACATCAACATTAAGGTTGTGTAAAACCAAAACAATAAGCTGAAAGACTCTAAAATGCTCCAAAGTGCTGAGGGGAACTGCTGAGTACATTGGTCATTAGATGCACAATTTATGCAAATACATAGATAAGAGCATCCTTAACTACCTGATTAATTTGTCAAATGTCAATGCTATAAAGAATAGATAGACAGCTAAACTTCATCGCCAGTCCTTGGCAGGCAAAATCCACAAATGACATCAAATGTTCTAATTCAGACAGAGGTACAGAGAATAAGCATTGCATCACACAAAACTGAAAGCCCTTTCCATTTTACATAATTATCAAAATACTCTTTGTACTTTGTGGTTAATAATCTCATGATTGCTGATGTTCCAGCCACGATTTCAATTGTGATTTAACACTACAGTAGAGCATTGTCTGATAGTGCTGAGTTTGTGTTCCAAAAGTTTGGAGCTCTAATAGAGAAAGCTGACTGGCCAAATTCAGTGGACCTGTGCTGTGCTACACAGTCGCCTCTGGTAGATACCTGATGTTATGTGACCATTTGACTGCGACACTTCTTGGATTTAATTTAGATTATAGGAGTAAAGCTGCCCAGATGTGGAGTACAGCTGTGTTTCAGAGGCAGGTGTCTTAGGTTTAGTGCAATCAAAGCGGAAATGTGAGCAGCCCTCGTGGAGGGACTGAGGCCCGACGCACAACATTCATCACATGTATGTTATTAACACTTTAACTCCTTCACACCATGCGTACACGTCCTAGCTTTATGTAATGCTGTAACACTGTCCACTAACTAATGGTGGCATGTCCACATAGTTGTGTTGTGGTACCACTGTGAATCATCAGTAGTACTATTTTTCCCACTATTTCTTCTGTGTGAGTACTTTTCAAACATGTCCAAGTTTACATAAAGGACAGGAAAAATCAATAACAAAGTCCCTTTCTGTACAAACTTTCTAACATCAGTGCTTTTAGGAATTGTCTGTCTTTTTATCAAACTGGTTTCATCTGGCAAAACTCACCTAAGTAATAAAATAGATTTAGCAGATAACAGCTTTGGCTCTAATAACGTGTTGGCAAGCTGAACTGGCATCCACGTAGTAGATAGTCAAACCTCAGATGGCGAAAAACAATGCAGAAAAAGTGATAGAAATATCGTATTTATGGTTGTTTCATGTATTAGTGTGAGGAATGTTACAGCCTCCTCATCGTTCCACACAGGTGTGATGTTTTCAGCTCGTCAGTGGAAGCTTGAGTGATGTTTAAGTCACATGCTTCATGAACGTCATGATTTATACACTAAGTCTGTTTCCATTCCAATCCACCAACTTTTCTACCTCTATTTGAAGAGTAAGAAATGAAAACATTTGAAATGTCATTCGAAAATGAAAGCAATTGAAATCTCAGCCGACAACTGTTGAAAATTAAGTTGAAGAGTTAAGGCCAATTTATACTTCTGTGCTGTAGGTACATCATGGCCAGACACGCACCTCTCCAAATATGTAACTACACGTTGCGGCGAAACAGCCCGCTAGAACCGTGATTCGTTGGCTTGGTAGCGTCACATTTCCTCCTACGCATTTCCAGCTCGTCCTTCGTCTTCTGCATCAACCGGTTCAAGGGTCGTACACACCAACTCCTTCGATGCCTTCTCTTGTTTCTGCATTTTAGTAATTTCACTAAAGTAACTGCTATTCAACATCCATCAGCTCCAACTCCAACATGCTCTGCTCAGTTTCATTCGCCATTGTTTTTAGTCAAGTCAAGTCGGCTTTGTGTATATAGCACATTTAAAAAAAACAGGAGTTGACCAAAGTGCTTTCCAAGAACACAACACACACACAAATATAAGTATAAACAAACAAAAGAACAAAGAATGTATACCATTATGTATCCAAATACACAATAACACACAAGTCCAGCAATACACAGCAATAAAAGGAATATGAGTATGAGGTGAGAGAGAACAATTAACAATAAGGGACAGAATCAGGTAAAAACCAGAGAGAAAAAGTAGGTCTTTAAATTAGATTTGAAGTTCTTAATGGTGGGGCAGGACTTGATATTAGATGGCTAGACTATTCCAAAGGCTGGGCGCAGCAACAGAAAAGGCCCGGTCACCTTTAGTTATAAGACATGAATAGGGTACTAAGAGGAGCGACCTAGGCGCAGAATATGGAATCAGCAAAACAGTAATGTATATTAAACACAAATAATAAAATTTTAAAATCAATTCTGTATTTTACAGGTTACCAATTTGAACCATTTGTAGTCGGGAAAGTGTTGAATGGGTCAACCCCCATATACAGGGAATTACAGAGGTCCGTCCATGAGGTGTGGAAGCCTACACCAATGAAGAAGAAGAAACTTACAACAGTGGAACATAGAAACTACTAGACACCCACGCACAACATCATGTAGTGGCGTAGACTCGACTCAGAAGTACAAATTGGCCTTAAAAGATGAAAGCAGTTGAAGTGTCACTTTACATGTCAGTAGTAAAAGTTGTTCATTTCAGGTGAAGTGGAAGTGCTTTCAGGTGTTGAAATGAGGTGTGGAAATTGAATTGTCAGTTGATTGTCACTTATGCATGAGTTGTGAAAGACATCACAACTCCAGTCACACAGACATCCTAAATGAGCTGACCACTGTGAATGTTTGAATGAAGGAGAAGTTATTGGGAAGTTTCCCCCCAAAAAAGTGTACAAAAGAAGAAGAAGAATACACATAAATATGAGTTTAAGAGTGTGGCTAACAGAATTTGAAAAACAAAAACATATTAACTTCAAACCTCCCTTCTGCCTCTATTAAAACACTTTTCTCTGTTTTGAAAATTGTCCTCATTTGAAAATGTTCTCATAAGAACGTTCCAGCAGTAACATTCAAGTCATTTACTTGTTTTTCTAAGTCAGTTCCATCAGTGGAATTGCTGCTATTCATACACCACAATGTAAGCTGAGGCAGAACAGAGGAACGGTGTGGAATTTCACTAGCGAGAGTGTGCGCGTCTGTATCTGCACGTGTGTGGGTGTGTGTGTTACTGACTGCTAGACAGTGTGTGCGCTGTATCTTTCTATCTGTGCGTATATGTGTGTGTCTCTCTACGGTTGTACTTCTGTAATGGTCACCTCCAGGCGAAAGAGAGCTAATATCACAGTGCATTGGTTTCTGTTCCTGGTCGGGACATGTTATTATAGCCTGTCGTGTTGTCATGCCCTCTACACTGCAGGGCCCTGTTCTCTCTGCTCCCTCTATCACATTCCCACATCACTAAAGCCAGGTAAGAGATCGGATCCAATTGCTGTTTCTGTCAGAGCTGAACATTACTGCTCCAAGACACACACAACCTTATTTTCCACCGTGTCTTTTTTTAGTTCTCTCTCAAAAATGATTAAATGATCTCCCTCCATTTTCTCATAGGAAAATGGTTTTATCATATCCCCCTCCACAGGGAGGTTCAGAGGTCAGGTTCTTCCTCAGAACTGCAGTCCTGGGACTGGAAGGGATTCAATGATGCATCACCAGGATGGATACTTGCCCAAAGTGTGAGTCAAACTCTGATCCTCTGGTTAACGTATGAGCTGTCAAACCAACAGGCTGAATATCTTCCCTCATTCATTCTGTCTACCCTCCTTTCCATTACATTTGCAAATAAATCAACTTAATTACTAATTTCACCTTGTTTCTAAAAACTAGTTTTGCACATATATGCCAAAGGCAAGAGACAATTTCACAACATAGGTCTGTTTATTTCAAGAATTTCCTTGAATTTTGTCATTTTCATGACACCACTAGGGTGATATGCTTATTTTGTCTATTTTCAAGGCAGTGTTACATGTTTGAAGAACATCCCTGAAACAAGTGAAACTGCAGGAAAACAAAGTGCTTCTGCTGAGCTCCTTTATCCAGAAACCATCTTTAGGTGCCTCTTAGTTAAGAATTGTTCATCCACAGAAAAATATTTTATTCAATCTCTCGCTGTACAGGCCTTGAGGCCATGAATGAAGCCTATGGGTTCTCTACTTCCACCTCTCTCCCTCTAAAATGCCTCATTAAAAATCTAACACATCAGGCTCCAACACACACACACACACACACACACACACACACACACACACACACACACACACACACACACACACACACACACACACACACGACTTAGAGGCTGAACCACCTGTGGCCATCACTGTGACATCAGCTGAAGGGAGTCAACTCTGAACTACACACTCTCACAAATATACAAACATGCACAACAGCACAAGCATGCCGGTGTGAATGCACAGCTTACTTACACTTTCACATGCACCTGCACACAGACAGTCCCCCCAGGTCACAGGGAGTGTACATGAGGGTGTCTTATCAGCCCTAAAACATTTGCTGTCTGTACTCCCAGACAGAAAACTCTCAACAGATGCAACACTTGTGCAACTTTTAACACAATAAACTTCCTGTATTTTTCCATGAGTGTTTTAAGTTCCTCTGTATTCTTTTCTCTGTGTTTGCTCTTTTACTTCTTATTTTCAAACGTTATTCAGTCTGTTTAATCGTCACAGACGTCACTCTGTCTGGCTAACGGTTGGCTCTTCCTCCTTTATGTTTATGCAGGAGAGGCTTTGTGGTGCAATCTGGGTGAACTGTGGGCTGCATAGGTCACATAGTTCAGTGTCTGACAGTTGACTCTTCAGGAGTACGGACCCGGGAGAAAAGGTCAAAATATGTTTTACAAGAGCCGAGTGATAGACGTCATCTTAATGAGACAGACAGTTGTAAGTATGTTGTTGACTGATTTATTTGTACATCCATCATTAAGTTTGTGTTAGGTCCTTCCTATGTGATTTAGTACAACTAGTTGCATCATTAAAAACTTGTCTCAGCTAGCACATACTTCAGTCATGTATAAATTGGAAGCTAGGAAATATTGGTAACCTATTTACTAACCTAGCTGATGTTATCTGGTCATTTTGTCTGACATTTTTAGAATATAATTTTGCAATTTGAGGTTGTTACGTTCCTCCGGAAGGTAAGTCCAGTGGGAGGAGGAGCAACAATATTTGAAATAAAACCGGGGCAAAAGAGGACAGGAAGTCAGGGTTATGTGCAAACTAAGGAGTATTTATTCAATATTCAACAAAGGAAAACCAACTCAAAACTACTTTCTCAAAAGGGGACAGCGAGCCAATAAGGTAAGGCAACAGTAACACTGGGTAAGTAACTGAGGGAGCAAGATTCGAAACTAAATGAACCGGAGGTGACCAGAAACTGTTCTGGACTCACGGAAGCTCTACGCTGATGTTCAACCCACTGGCTGAACAGGCTGCCTCTGTCCGCTGGGCTGGCAGTGGTCTGCTCACGGGTGTTGTCTTCAGTGTGGTTGCAACAGGTAGAAAGGGAAACAGACCACTGCTGTGAAAAAACCAAGCCTTCTTATGCTCCAGGCACTGAGTGGTCACCTGCTGCCACTCACTCATGCAGCTGAGGCATGGGGGGGAAGGGCCACTACCTGAGAGGGAGAAGGAACACACAACCCAACCCAAACACACGACCCTGGGGTCGTAACAAGGTATATTGTGAAATGTTATTTTAAAACCTTCCAGTTTACAGCTATTAACCTGTCAGGTCAAAAAAGTGTCAGGTGAGAGATGTTGACCACATCCCACTTCTTTTACTCTAAACGGGACATACATAAAGCAGCAAGGGCTACATTACAGTTACACCTGGCAGTAAGTGGGTGTACATATGTAATACCAACTATTCACTACACTTTGTGGTGCGACCCCTTTTAAGTTAGTGATGAGTGAATCTCCATTTGCTGTACTTAGACACTTACAGTATAACTTGGCTAAGTTTGGCTAACATAAACAGCTGGTGAAATCATCTACTGTTGGCAGCATTGAATCTGCGGACCTGAATGTTTTATGCAATAATATTTCTTCTGTGTAATTAAAATGGCATTGATCAAAGCTGACATGGAGCTGAATGCATTATGGCTGAAATATTTAATTTGCATCCCACATGATCGGTTTACCTGAAATGCATATTGTAATTATAACTGTTAAATCCATAAACACACACAAATAAGATAAGGGAAAAAATGGAAAGGAGGCCTCTTGAGGTCCTTAATTAAAAATTAATGCTGAGCTCTTGGCTGTATCCGCTGAATATTTAATAGACAGTCTGATTTTTCTTTTTACATTGGCATCATTATGTGGCCCTGGGCATGTGGGACAGGAAGCCACTCTCCACTACTTCCTGTCTGATAATGGCGATCGGAGGAAACCGCACCAGAAGAAACAGGGCTGAGGAAGAGGGAAGGTGGAGCGTCAAGTTGCTGCTTGGTGATAAAACAAAAACAGGAGTGTTTGAGATAATTGGAGAAGAAGCTGTTTTATGGTTGCATTTAGAAAATACTATATTTACTCCCATTGTTCAGTTATTCTGGATGATGCAGTGACAAAACGGAACCTGCCACGCAATTGTCAGATCAAATCAAAAATGATAAAAGGCTGAGAAAGAGTGGATGTATGTCGGAGAAAGGATAATAGGAGAGAGGGGGGTATGGGATGATAGACAGTTTGAGAGAGCAGCAGTAAAAAGACCCAGACAGCAAGAAAAACATACAAAGATAGCACAGCAGCAACAGTGTCACAAGATCCAAGGACTTGTTTTGTCTTTGTGAGAATCAGAGAGAGGAGGAGGAGGGAGCCAGGAGCTACATGCGAATTTGTAAAAGAGAGTGAAAGACAAGGATGAAGTGTGTGCTGCTGTGTGTGAGATGCCTGGTGTGTGTGTTTGTGTGATAGAGGGTGGAGGGACTCCAGGGGAAAAGAACCTCGACTCAGTCTCCAAAAATCCCTTTCATGTGTGATTGGGGCTGTGCCGCTGCCTCCTCGTTATCTCCACACACAGGCCGGGTATCGCTTTCTCTGCGCTGGCTGACTCTGTAACCCACACAAGTGTCTGCAACACAACTTTGGCCTGCTTTCCTCAGCCCGCTTCCGCTGTCTAAACCCATTTGAATGAAAAGGATGAAAAGTAAATGGTTCAAAAAAATTCTCAGTGTTACCCCTGTTTTGTTATATTTACCTAAAACATGCATAAGCATTTGAATATTATTACCATATACGAAGCCCTACATTTTAACAAATTAAAAGGAGGAGGTGAGGATTAGATAAGACTTCTTAGAGCAGAGGCAATCACATAACCTGAGGTGACAAGTTATATAATCTAATAAACTTGATTATTAACTGAACCAAAGGTATCACACGATGGGAGCTGTCAGCCTATGCACTATACAAAAATCTCCACCTGCTGTAAAAAAAAATATATATATATTTTGGACTTTCCTGAACTCAAGTGACCGAACTGGCTGTTAGGAGTGATCCATCCTGTGATTCAAAATGTTTTCACTCATATTGTTTAAGAAGATTTGTGAATCAGTGAAGTTATCTCCAACAGGGGCAGAACATGTGACAGTGGTAATATACAGCTGTGACTCAAATAAAGTGCACACATCAAAGTAAACTCACCACCAGAGTCTAAGGAGCTCCTGAATTAGACATCATCAAGTCACTGTCTTCTCTCTCTGCTGTTCAGCTAAAAGAGTAACTTAACAACCCCCCAATCTTGAGCTCCAGTGGTTCAACTTATGGTCTTGCTGCAGTGACATACAGGTGTACACGACGAACCCCGTGACATCACAGTTGTGCATGGTTAGAGGTGGTGAAACAGGCTTGAAACTTTCAACCAGTGTTGAACTGTGTGAAAATCATTCTTCTTCTGTGGAGGAGTCAGTGAAATAAAACTAGATGGTGCAACAGAGCCAATAAATTACAATACCTTCCTTCCACTCCCTTAAAGATGAGCACTTTCAAGACAGTTGGCCACTGTCAACACCATGAATTTGCATGTGAACGTTCACCAAAGATCAACTTGACATTAAAGATTTGTGCGGATAAGTGAGACAATTCCACTGAAACAAATTGATTGTACTGTGAAATGTAGTTTTTTTAAATAAAGTGATTAATTATTAATTAAAGTGGTCATAATATATATTTATATATTATTTTCAGGGTCATAATTTTATTTTGGGGTTGTACCAGAATAGGTTTGTTGACTGCTGCGCTTCAGCTACTGACAGTGCATGCACAGTACTTAGATAAGGACCTCCAGCTAATCAGAAGCAGAGTAGGGCGGGTCCTGGCAAACCAGTAACCAGGGCTCCAGGTTCAGCTGTACATTTTCCTGAACCAGCTTTGCAACCTAGACTGGAGCAAGTGTTTCAGAGTGGCAAGTTATTCATTTGTAACAAAAGGATCTTTCATACATAAAGTTTTAAATGTGCACTGTCTCTACATCAAGGTAAAAACTTAATGTGAGGGTGAGGTGAGGCAGCGGACAGACGTCTTGTTACTGTGTGTGCTGCAGTATGTTTCTCCAACGGTGTGTTTGAGGGCGTGCTACACTAGCCGCTAGGCAAGTGTTATGACATCTGTTACAAAGTGACGCTGATAGGTTACAATCGAGCTGTATTCAGGCAGTTCAGGAGCAGTGTTTCCTGTGGGAGATGGGAACTCCCATTGGGTGGACTTTTCAATTTGCATTACATGCACAAAAAGATATATAACACAATTAAGGAAATGGAAAACGACCTCTTTAATTTATACACGGTGGTCGAATGATGAGATGGGAGCCCGGTGTACACAGGACAATAAAAGCAAGGGCAAAAATCCAACAACTTTCTTTACAAGCTGGTGATGATGTGATGTGATTTAATAGTTCCAGTGATTTAGTATTGCACTTCCATGAAGCTGGGAGACTTGCAAGAGGTAGATTAAAAACAGAACTATGAATATGTCTACTGATATAGTCCCTGGAACGGGTCAAGCTCCATTTGTTTTAAATGTCTTTTAAACCCCACACGCCCAGTGTGTAATGCAAGCTTTCTGTTAAAAATGTGTTGTCTCAAAGCCAAAGCTTAGATAACACTGATGACATCATTGTGACATAATCACGATTATTCTCAGACTTTACAAAGCTTCTCCGAGCCACAGAAGACATTAAACAACTATTGTCACAATGCTTACCATGATGAGTAAACAGATCTTCATGTGTAAATTGCCTTTATGAAACTGTAAGAGACATTTTTGTCTGCAGACCTCTGTTGTGCCACATATGTTTACTGACCCCCAACTTGTTTATCATCTACAAAGAGATGTTGATGGAAAAGTTTTGTAAAATGTTCATCAGCTGTCACAATGACAAAAGCTCTTTACAGAAGTAAAACATAGTTACTGATCCACTGCAGGTGAATATCCTGCCGCTGTTAGGGTATTAATTGATAAAGTTAGAAGGCTGACTCATTCATCAGTGAAGACAGTGATTTGTCAGACTTTAGCAACAGTCATGCATCTATATAATCCTGTTAATCGCTCTCAGTCTTTCCAGCTCATTGCTTTGTCTCTCCCTCTCTCCCTCTCTCTTTCTCTCTGTCTTTCCTCCTCACTCTCTATCTTCTTTTTCTGCAACAGTGCAGTGTCAGTGGCTTACATAAGCACATGCGCAATAACTGAACTAGAAATTCAAATACCCGAACAAACTGGGAAGATGAAAAGACGGAAAAAAATTAAAAGAGAATCTTTAATTCTGATAAGAAGAAGACATTTGAGAGCATCTGTGTTGTGTGTTAAAAGGCCTGGTTTGGATGAGGCAGATTAATATTTTACTCTTCATCCCAGCCGTAATTCACCATATGCAGCTTACAATATAGTGGAAAACCAACTAAAACAAAGCCAAAAACCCACAAAGGTCTCAGAACATGAAAGGCTTTTCATAGGAGCCAGTTATGATGCATCCAAATGTTCTCATTGGACTCAAGTCATAAACAAATAAAGATATTCATATATCTCACCTTAAACCAGTGGCACCATCCCTTCCCCCTCCCCCACCCCCACCACAAACCCATCTACTGTACACTAATTCAGACACACAGACTCTAAAGGCTGCCAAATGTCAACTGTGATCTGGGGCATTTTCCTCACAGGCATGGCACAGACGCTTATGCACAGCCAGATGAGGTCCTGTATCCAGCCGAGCATGTGGTTTCCACGGTGACCCTAGTCTCTCTCCATCCCCACCAATAAAAATGCTGGAAAGCTGCATCGGGGGGATTTAGTGGAATGTCATGTGGTATTACCCCAAACAGAGTGCGTACTGGTGTTGTGTGTGTGTGTGTTTTAAAGGGTTTGAAAGGGCCTTGGAGGTTGTCTGGATGCTCTGGTGTGGTCATAAAACACACACAAAGAGACGGGGTTGTTTAATGTCCATTTATAGGCTGTCTTTTTTATCTGAGTGTGATTTAGGTTTAGTAGCCATTAACAGCAGCACACAGCGCCTGTGGGCTTTATTGCACTGATTACACAGGCTCATTGACTCTCTTTTTAAGTTCAAGTGTGGATGCACTGAGTGTTATTAGGTGCTATTTAAATGGACACATGTGGCCCTTAGCTTGTTTCTCGGTCAATGGCTATTGATGGTAATTGCCTTCACCAAAACACAAATAAAAGCATGATCTATACAAACATTCTTTTTAAAAGCAGTATGGCTAAATTTGGTGCAGTTGTGTCAGATATTGGGTCTACATGTCAGAACAACATTTGATGCACATACCAAGCTAAGTATTTTTAGTTGGTTGTAGTCTTTTAACAGGTGGACAGATTTTTGGTTTCCCACACTGAAGTTCATACTCTCAGATTTCAGTTTTGCAAGCAATGGACTGGAAAGATATTTTGGGGGGGGGGCTTAGCCACCAGGGTATGTGTAACTTACGCTTGCAAAATCTTTTGTTACTGTATTAGAACTACACTTATATTAAAAACCAGTGAAGAAGCAAAGATGTTAATTATTTAAAAAGCGAAAGACATATATTCGTCTTCCATTTCTCCTCTGTTGAACAAAAGTTACTGCAATGTTAGCTTTTAGACACATCAAAGCTGCATGGGGGAAATTCACTTAAGCTGCATTTCCCCCAAAAGTACACGGGACTTTTTCGTCCCCAGATCTCTTTTCAAGGAACTAAAAGGTTCCTTCAGCCCATTGTTGTGTGTGTTTCCACCGTGGTCTAAAGACCTGCGAAGTTAAGGCAAATTAACCAGCTGACATATACGCTGTAGCCTACAAAGCGATGGACTGGCATCATTATTTAGTAACCACGATCCATGAGCAAAATTTATAAATGAACATCAGATTTGATTGGAATATAATGAAAAACTACAGGCTATGCTTGACCAAACAAGCTTTTTTGTGTGGGAGTATGATAAAGAGACACACAGTAAAGTTTAATATAAATTTAATAACAAATTGGATAAAGCCATCAAGTTCATAAAATAACTCCAGTACTCAGAAAGAAACACAAAGGCTTGTGTGTGCTATTTAACTCTGTGATTTATTGGTTTGCAAACAACAGTGGAAAAGAGAGGAGCAGTAGTAGAAAAACAGCCGACATGCTGGATTTCACAGAAAGGCAAGCCCCACCCCCCCAAAAAGTACCGGTATTTTTGGAAAGACCAGGTACTTTTGGAAAAGCAAAATCTCTCCCGAACTGGGACTTTTTGGGGGGTGAATACTTGGACCTGAAACTTAAATTGAAAATTTAATTACACTAATTACTAGTAACTGCACTGTAGATTAGTTCAACCAGAGTGTAATTTTGGCTTACACACAAACATACAACTTTATCATGTAAGCTGTTGATAAAGATCCTATTTAAAATGGCTACTGTCTGAATTTAATAACCAGATGGTGGAAGAAGGAATAAAATATTTGGATTAATGATTACTATATGTTTTTGTGCATGTATGTATGATTAGTTTTATTTTATTTATGTGTATACCTGTGGGTATATGTTCATGTATAGCCTACATTTAAGCAACATCTACATATTTACTTAATTTATCACAGCCTATAAATGCATAAAGTTAAGTGGGTCAGAATATAACAAATATAATAAATGTCATGAAATAATTTAGTTTAGACTATGCCTAGGTGCCTAAACCTGCCAACAAATGCCTATTGTTAGAAGAAAATAACGCCCCCCCCCCCACATTTCATTAGACCTGTAGACCACTATAGATCTGTAGACCACTTCTGCCAATATCATTCTTCACTCTGTCTCTCCTAAAATATCTTCAATATCCATCTGGTCAATGAATTGAAGGATATAGTCCTAACAGTACAACATCATTAACAGGGACACTATAATAATTTAGTTTTCAATATTCTATATATATTGTTTTGAAATACTATAGAGATGTGCTAGACTAGTGTTTTCCACAGCCAACTAAAATATCCCCTTTACTTTACCCCAAGTAAAGGTAGCTAAAGTCAAGCTAGTAATTTCATTAACAACAATTTACAATTTCACTCTGTAGCAGAGCAGCCATGAAAAGCAGCCTCCCTCAGGGTCCTAGTGCCTGACGATATTAGAGATTTGAATTGTGTAGCAGAGGACACAAACAGAATAATTATTTCAAGTCAATAAATACAAATTCTATTTGTATTTTTCTATCATAATTATCAATATTCTTATTTCTCTTTGTTGAGTACAGTCTGCACTTAAAAAAATATATTATTATTATTTGGGGGGGGTTAAAACCATTTTAGGGTAGCTTCAGCCCCCCTAAAATAGGCCTAACAACGTCCATGTACTGTAGTAGTTGTCAAGACATTTTAATAAAAACTGCTTATCTTGTAACTTAAGGAGGCAATAGGGCATAGATGTGTCTTCTGTCTTTATGTTTAAAAAATAAAATAATATCATAACAAAAAAAAAATCAAAGGTTGTGTATTAACCAGAAGATGTTGTTATAAATCTTTTAATGCACCTGAGCCAATTAGATTAACCAATTCACACATCACTTCTGTCCACTGTAAATAAGCCAATTACACAATTATTACATAGATTGAGCTTCTATCCACATTACCCAAATTTAGACTTGAAAGTGCACGTCAGCAAATTCAGTACCTTTTCCATTTAATAAACTACATTGATATTTTTTTTTACTCCACATCATTCACTCCCATCATTTGCAGCTGGTCTGTCAGCTGTAAATCATTGTGGGTTTAATTAGAACTTGTTCACTGCTGTCAGTGTGTGCCCCTCAGTTGACAGAGTGCTGGGTGCTTGACCCTCAGTAACACTGGGATGTGGAGAGAGAATTAAAAAGAGGTAATGTAGCGAAGAAATGTAGCAAGGAAAAGGGCAGTAAAGGAGAAAGGAGACAAAGGTGTGAAAACAAAGGGAGAGGAGAGGAAAGAGGAAAGGGTAGGCTGCATGCTGGTTGTAGTAAATCTCTCTCTGGCAGTGGAGAGAGGAGAGGGCCATGTCCAGATTTATAGCTGCCCGCTGGAGTAATAAGAGAATGGATCTGGATCCTTTTCAATCGCCCTCTTCACAGTGTTGCAGCCAATTTCAGAGCAACCTTTGCTGCTGCTATATGATGATCTATATACTGAACTGCTACAATATGCAGAGTATCTGATACAATGTGATTTACAGTGGATATACTCTTGTCATATGTAGGTCAGTGGCTCCTGTCTGGTCCCCACAGACCCGGTCCTGCCAACTGTATCAGATGATTGTCTGCTGCCATGGAGATAGAAATGGAGTTGGCTCTGGTTTTCTTTTTTGGAGAGACAAGCAGACAGACAGTTTTCAAGTATGTGCACGTGCAGAGAAGCACCTATTTGGCAAAACTAATTGGCAAGCTAAACAGTATAATGGCTACAGAGATGATAAGCCACTTCCTCTTTCGTTCTTCCTGTTGATACCAGGCTGTTCCTTTTCCTCACACTGAACAGCCTAAAGCAAAACACAGAGAAAACCAGAGATGATATTGTGTGGATATCTGCCCTGCCCTGCATAACTCAAGGGAAAACTCACAATGTTGATTGAGAGTGTAGATTTCATTTGCCTACATCAGCATTGGATTATTCCTGTGTAAGATTTTGACAGTGGTGGAAGTTAATCAGTACATGAATGATGAATATTCCCTTTTAGCTCTGATTTGGTCTGCACTAACTCCTGAGAAAATATCTGTCTCTTTACCTGCTAAATGCTCCATGTTGACCACATTAACTTTGTCTGGGTGCTGTTTGGTGCTGAGCAGGTAGTTTACAGTGTGGTTTTTAGAGCTTTTTTATTGAAAACAGATGCCTGCTGGCTGCGTTTGGAAACGACACTGAGCCCGGAAACCATCTGATTTTGATCATGAATGCAAATTAAAACAAACTTTAAATACAAAAAGTCAAAGAAATCTGGTGTCCTCACATAATTTCTCCCGTTTTTCTTGTGGTTTATTTATTCTTGGCAAGTGAGATAACAACGAAACAGAAAAATCATGGCTTCTGCTGCCTACACCATGCTATGAGGCTGTACTTAGGCACGGTTGTGCTTTGAGCTAAATGCTAACGTCGACATGCTTACAATGGCAGTGCTAACAAGTTCAATGCAACAGGTTCAAGTGCTTGCTCAAGGCCTCTGACAGTACCCAGGAATTGAACTGGCACCTCTCCAGCTACCAGTCCACAGTCCGTATCTCTGGTCCGAGCTGGACTCGAACCGGCAATCCTCCACACTGAGCCACTGCCGCCCCCAAATTTTTAAAAAGCAGTATGGCCAAAACGGAGGACTTTAGAAACAATGATGCAGATGTTTGTCTCTCATTGGGTCTTGTAAGGCAGAAACACAATGCCACTTACAGAGTTTTTGAGTTAGTAGTTTTATTGAAATATTCTGTACTTCCAAATATCACTTAGGCCTATCTGCCTACACTTGTAGGCTGCTGTGCACGTCGCTGTTTCCTTTGCAACGACTCCCAGTCTGTTTTCCGCCGACTTCCCGTCTGCTTCATGTTTACACCGGCACGTGCATGCCCAGTGTACCTGAACGGCCAATAGATGTGCGTTTTCAGTTGTTTTAATGTAAACGGAGATCAACTCTGATAGGCAGCTCAAACGCTGGTGTGGAGGGAGATCGTATTCGCTTCAATTCTCCATTTGTAAACTAAAACGGAGTAGTCGTGTGGATGGGGCCTAAGTAGGTCCCAGTTTGGTTTGTTGAATGCACTCGCATGAGGACGCAGACTACCCTTCATTTCACTCTATTCCACTGATTGACAGTTGATAGTGGTAATATACAAAGAGCAGCAATGTGCCAACAAAGGCAAGGAAGAAGACTACAAGCTAACAGACATGTATGATCCAATCTCATTGCGCACATACACAGACTCACACACTTTGAGGTGCGTTTCTGGTGGGGCTGTGAGGGCTTAGGGTCGTCCCACTGTCAAATCCCCAAGTGCTCTCTCGTGGACAATTTGAGCCCTTATTGCACCCTTCTCGTAAGTCTGCATTTCTGCAGACTTTTTCCTGACGAAACTGCAGATAGTTCATAGTGTTGTGACGTGAAATGCGGGAGTTACCAGGAGAAGCCTGGAAGCGAGAGAAAAATCATGGCAAACCTGCCTTTTAGGAGAAGAAAAAGAAGAAGAAGAGTAAACAAACAAACATGGAAGGAGCAACCAACCCTGACGTTAACATGGTTAGAAAAAAGTTTCATAGATTTAAGGTGACAGAACACATGAAATCAGAGGAATGCATTCATCTTATTAGACACTTTGAAATAATATAAATAAAATAAATATTTATTTCAGTTTTTGCTTAATGATGCTGTTTTCATACTCGTGTAGACTAAACGACTTTTATCAGTCAATCACTGTGCTGTTCACACACAACTTGCCTGTGATCAGGATCTTGAAGTCGTTGTGGCGTTCACACTAAGTGACTGATCGGTGACAGGGGGTCACACACTAGGCGAGCTGACAGATATTTGGCATGCTAGTTATCTGGCTGGCGTTGGCGATGCGCCGTTGAGTAGTTCACACATAACGACTGGCGGCCGCCGATCGATCGATGATTTACCCATGATCACAGCCTGATGGTAGCCTAGCTCACCGACCGGCAAATATCATGTAGTGTAAACTAGGCTTTAGTCTGTGAGGGTTCAGGGCTTAGGGTTTAAGGGGCATTGAGATTTGGCCTATATAAACAATGCAATATTTGAAATATTCCAAAAATCGGCTTTGCAAGTGCAAAACAATACATAGAGGTGACATGATGTCAGAGCTGTTACTTTTGCCCAAATCTTACAATTTTACCTTTAAGTAAATTTATGAATGTAGAACTTTTACGTGGAACGTAGTATTTTAACACTGTGGTGTTCACTGACAAAGGAGTACTTTTTCCACCCATGTGTGTTGATATCCTATTTTGAGATCATGCAAATAGCTACTGCTCATCTAGTCAAGTGTTTGTATCTGTTTATGCATCAGGAATTAATCTTAGTCGATAAACAATCATGACCTGCAGCTCTTTGGTTCTTGGTGTTTTCTTGATGGCAGTACTGCAGATATTATTGGTCTAAAGCATCTCATGAATGTGAACCACCACACATGCTTCTTCTAGGGCCCCTTAATCGCTAATACTCAATCACTTTCCACATGTTTAACACATTACAGATGATGTAAGGTATGTCCCAGTGGTATTATGTCAGCCACATCCTAAGAAATAGGTTTGACAGTGTGCAATTATGGTTAGGCTGTTGATGGGTGGGAACAAAGTTCCAGTTGACAATGAGCCTCAGGGCAGCCATTGTTGGAGCTGACTTCACCTGGACTTCTAGGATGGCATCTGTCTGGTTGTCTAAAAAGTTCTCCTAAAGGGAAATACCGATGTAACATTGTGAATGCACTAGTGGTTTCAACAGACTAAACCACCGTTGGTGTTGACATTGATACAAGCAGAGTAAGTATCAGAGCATGGGATCCAAAAATCCTCTGGCTCCTTGTAACAAAAAGATCATAGCAGCCGTTGGCTACATATTATGTGGTTAATTGAAGGAATGAATACGATGATCTACTTTTGGAGACAAAATGACGATTCTGTGTTGCAAGGAAAATCAAACTGAAGGCCCATGCAATTATGAGGCAACACAGACAACCAATTGGAGAATGAGTTGTTTTTCTTTTACGCGTATATCCCAGCATCACCCGTGTCTTATACCCATACATCATGTGCTGTCTTGTTTTGTTACTCTTTAAATGGTTTGTGACGCTGTTGACCTTTAGCAGGGCAGTTAAGTTACCACAAGGCCTTGACCCGTCAGACACCATTTGCTATGGCCTGCCTGGGGGGAGAGGAGGAGGAACAAGAGGAGAAAGATGGCAAATTATAGTAATGTAGTCTAACAGCAAAGTTCAAATGAAAAGTAAGTATAAGGGAACCACTTCTAGTGTCTTCAAGTCAGTATCAAGCAACAGTTATACTGATGCATGCTCAGAGAAAAGAGCAACTTTTTTAATAATATTGTCTTATTTTAATGAGGCTCCTACATGGGCCTTCACCTTCCCTTTGCTCTCCATTAAGTATTTTTTCCAGAGTGCCCTTCGGTCAAAAGATTAGGTGCTTTCTGGAGACTGACAAGCGATTGGGATGGGGTTAGACCCAGCCTTCACTAACTAACTGCCAGAGTCATAAACAATGCTGTGGTTCTCTTTACAACATGGTGCCATTGCCTGAGGGAGGAAAGAAGAGCAAGGTAATTGTACAACTTGTGTTTATGTGATTTAGAGGAGTGGGGTGACAGGAAGGTGGAGGGATGATCTTTGGTCTCCAGGTTTATGGATGCTTGTCCTAATTAACCTCCTCCAACAGCTTCACTTTTATGAGCTGTCATTTTACCTGACTTTCACAATGCTCTGCTGGTCATTGACCTCCTGCTCAAGGTTAAATTACCATGCATGGCTTTGTAAGGTACCTTAAAACAGGAGTGTGTTTGTCTTCTAATAGCAAAGTGCAAGATGTTCTCACATTTGAAAACAAGTTGGGTAGACCTATATCACCTGAATATACAGCCTGATATATTTTAATAAATAGTTTTGGGAAAGACGCTTATTTCGTATTTGTGTGCTAAGTATGGGGCTGTAGCCAGGAGGCAATTAGCCTAATTTAGCTTAGCATAAAGACTGGAACCAGACAGGACACAGCTATCTGTACCTAACACCTGTAAAGCTCACTAATTTACAAGTATTTCCTTTGTTTAATCCATCCTTAAACAGTGTTGCCTTTTTATCGATATTCTTGCAAGATTTAGCACCTTTTAAAACCCCTTTTATTTGTTTTGTTTTTCAAATAAGAGGATAGTGACAAGTCTAGCAGCTGTCTGGGCAGACCTTAATTCCTTTCCCCTTTCATATATACGTACTTCAGTGAAAATGCTCCCATGTTTTAGTGACTGTGAGTGAGCAGCAGCACATTCAATTGACCAATCGGCCGCCAGACAGAAACGTGGATGAGCTAGAAACATGGATGTTTTAAGGAGAACTGGATACAGAGAAAGATTCCCCCTTATTCATCCCAGTGGAGGTTGCTCATTGAGTGCATATGTCAAAAAAGCCTCCATGTCCATCATCACACTTCTGCGTTTATGGGCCTATAGAGCATGTGCACTACAGTTCTTCACCAGCCGAGCTGGTTGAGAGCATGCTGGTCTGAAATATCCATATCCCAGCTGACTTCCTGAGACAAAAGCATTTAATCATTTGGCTCTACTAGACTTTCCAAATGTTACTGGACCGAATTGATCAAATTCTGTTGATCATTTCTGAGGGTTTGTGACACCCAAAAAATGTGTTCCCCTTTTTACAGTCCCTCCTTTTCCAATGATTGTGATTTTCCTGCTCTAGCTTCATACTTAGCACACAGATATGAATGTGGTATTGATATTGTCATCTAACTCATAGCAAGAATGTTAAAAAGCGTATTTCCCAGAATGTCTACTTCTTTTAAAGGATAGCGGCTTTATCAAAAATATCTCATCTGATAGCTCACTGAGTGACTATATTTAATCACATTCATACACTTTCTTTCCACCAGGTTCATTAAATAAGTCCCTGGATATGTCTTTGCTTCTTTTTAATGTTGTCTGACGTGTCTCAGGGCCTCAGACACTTCTCCCCATGTCCTGACATTTGAATTAACCTCTGCTGACATGTCACTGTCCACTGTCTGCGTCCAACCATTATCAACTGTACACTGGTGGTGACATTACACTACAATAACATCAGCCTCAAATCTCAGGGGAACATAAAGCACGTATGTACACATACATCAACACACACATGCCTTCGGGGTTCCTGAGGCGACATTCAGTGCTGTCAACCTGTCACTGGGTTTTGGCCAAACTATTACTGTTATTGTTGTGTTCTGTCCTTTCTCCTAACTTACAGTATTTGTGTGGGTACACAGTTACTGCACAGTACTATTTCTGGTGTATCACTGTTGCCTTTTGTGCTTCATTTGTGTTGTTTTTTTCTCAATTTCCTTCACATACAACTTTTTTCTTGCTCGTGATGTGTCAGTCTGTAGGCTTAAACATCTTTCTCTTCTTGCCATTGTCTTCTTTGTCTCTTTCTTGCCCTGTATCTGGGTGCTGTTGCCTCATCACACAGACCCTGAAGCTAAAAACACCCAGAGGGGAAACAATATATGATCACTGACGCCTAAACCTCCTCAGTGTAATGCACCGTGTTTCTGTTTTTATCTTGTTCTTTGTGTGCATCTGAAGAGAGATGGGGGTTGTGCTTCATGAGGTGAGGTGACAACATGGTTTTCTCACTTTGCTACAGATTAATTAGCCTTGAAGATCAAACAACCAACAGCGAATGCATGAAAACCCCATCATCCCTTTACCCCCCAGAAACAATTAAGATGCTCCCAATCTGTCTAGTACTTTTTACTTTGTGCCGTCTGACCAGCCCGCCATCAGACACCTTAGCAGGGGTACTAAGGTGTCTCCCATGGGAATATTCTCTCCATCTGCTTATCATAGTGAAAGAGGCACATGTTTCCTGGAACTGTTTTGTCAATCCACATCTGTTTCATGGTAGTCTTGCAAAGAAGACAAAGCTGAAAAGTGCGATAAGATGCAGATTAAGATCTGATTGCTGTGTTAGGCGCTCTGTGGTCTCGCACTGAGGTGTCACATCTTGATGAGATGGGATGGGCTCAGAGAAGTAAGACAAGATGAGCCGAAAACCATAATGTCTATAAGCAGCAAGAAAAATAACCTAGAAATTCAGATGCATTAAAGCAGACCCGGTAGATGATAAAACTATAAAGTATATATGCAATATATTCTGTACCAATTAGCAGCATTATTTAGTCTACTATCAAGAATATCATTAATCACTGTATATAGCCTAAGCAAAGGTGATAAGCGTGTAATCATTAGTTACATGATTTTATTGGAGATAAAAAAAAATAGTGAAAAGCCCTTCAACATATCTTTTGTAAATTATATGCACAGGGCATAGGCCTACAGAAATGTAAGTATTTTCTGCAGTGATATGCACCCATGCATGCTGGTGCGTCTTGCTCATGAGTTGTCATGAGTTGTTGTTATTTTGTGTAATACCCATATTAGCAGATATGGTCTTGTTTCTAAATGGTAATACTGACTCACAACTCATCAATGATCATCAATTATCTAATCATCTAATTTTATACACATAACGCTACAATGCTTCAAAGCGCTCCCAACTTTCATTTGTTTTGTATTGAATTACAATATGTCTTTGACTCTGTCTCTAAATTGTTGCCAAACAAAAAAGCTATTAAAACCGCCCTAAAATTTTGGCAAATTACTCAGTAAAAATACTATTAGTTTATAGGCTATGTAGCCTACTAATTTATTTATATCTCTCTCATAAAATGTGTTTTCTGCTCCTTTTGTTTTAAAATATTTTATTTGTCCTGTTCTGATCCATCTTTATCTCGAATCAATATTAACGTGTCCCTTACTGTATAACATTTTGTTGTATGGTTATATTATTGTTGGGCCTATTAATTCATCTGAACGTCATCAATTAAATAGAAAAAATAATTTTGTGTAACCTGTGGATACATTGCCACCTAGTGGTCAAAACAATTTGAGCAGTGCAGCACATCCTGATGATCTAAAATAGACTGTGGGCAATTTTAATTAACAGAGTCGCGCACATTCTTTTAAAAAACAAATACAAACGTGTTTTAATCCGCACGTTTTCAAACTTATTTCATTTTAATATGCTTGTCTAAGTCTCTTTCGTTATGTCTGCCGGTTATAACCTGCTAGGAACCATAATCTGTTGCTTGTTTCCTCAGGTGGAAGCGGACGAGCCGTGGAGGAGCAAATCAAAATGGCGAGCCAAGAGGAGTCCGTGAGGGAGTTCGTCGCTGTTACTGATGTCGATGAGGAGAGGGCCCGGTTTTTCCTGGAGTCTGCCGGCTGGAATTTGCAGGTACGGCTTCTCTGCATGTTTCCGTTGAGTCACGGTGGACGGTGCAATAAGACATCAAAAGCAAACAGAGGTGACATGACGTGTGAGACTAATAGCATGGCGGCTAACGCTAGCCTGTGTTGCCGGTAATTTGTGCAAGTCACCCTTTGACAATGGCTTTACCGCTTTCTGTCACCAACAACAAGACTGTTGTGCAGTTAGTTAGCTGGCACAGCCACCGTTACAAGAAGGTCCTTACCCGGCGTGCCGTTACATAGCAGGTTACCAAAAAATATTTTCTAACGTCAGTCTCCCGTGAGTCCATTGAGCCGTTTTAGCTAGAGTTAGCGTGTAACGATGGGATGCTAGCTTAATGTTCACTTAATCAACCCTGGTTAACTTGTAATAACGTTCCTGCAGGATCAGTTGTCTCGTTGAAGTATTTACGTTACGGTTTAACAAAAATAAAGATTCATATTAATCCCCTCTTTCTTTATTTGTGGAGGTTAACACATGAATTTAGTTTTCTCACTTGACTAGCGGCTGCACATGTAAATGAGAGAGAAATCAAAGTCATCCACTAGCTGGGCTCCTGTGGTCGAAATACTTGTATGTGCTGGGGGTCCCGGACTCCAGAAGTCACACAGATCAAAATTATCTCACTTTTAGTGCTGCTTCACTGCTTGAAAGGTGATCAGTAACACATAGCACTTGTTAGGTAATGAAGACGCGGTTGGTAAACTGTCTGTCAGGATGTTGTTGTGACATTGTCAGATGAATTTTGTCTCCAGCTCGCACTCGCCAGTTTCTTTGAGGATGGAGCTGATGACGACATAGTGACTCTTCCTCCACCTGAGGGAGGCTCCTCAGTGTCCCGGTCTGCAGGGCCAAGGTGATGTTTGTGATGAAGGCATTTTATTAATAACAGCACATTTGTATTTAATGGCACACTTACAGGCTACTTCTTTATCGGTGTAAAGCCCATCAGTCCTGGGTCATAATTATATCCGGTGTAGCAGTAAACTTTGTTGCTCATCATCAATGTAATTTTGCAAGATCGCAGTGCATTAACTCTTTATTTTTCTCTATCATCAGCACTCAGCCCAGAGTGACCTCCTTCAGAGATCTGATGCATGAGGCAGAGGAGGAGAGTGATGAGGAGGAAGGCCAAAGGTAAGTTTAATATCCAGTATTGTCTGTTTTATCTATCTTTAACAAACGTGTCACTCACATTACTCTCAGTGCCTGGAGAAGGGCAGTATTATATTTATGTATAAGAGCCGCTGAGCCCTTTTTCTCCTCCTCGAGAAAATCAGGCATCAGTGTTAGATTAGTTATTAAAAAAAAATCAATCATGATCCTGATAGGGATTGAGTGTTATGCTCAAGGAAACTTCAGAGGGATTAAAGTGGACTCAGGTTAATAAAGTCACCACCCACTTGATTGTGTGTTGTAACAGTGGCCTTTGGAGGTCTTTCTCATCCTCCTAAATGGTTGTGACAGTTGTAGTCATGGCTGTCTGCCGGAGCTGTACATGCTCACAGTGTTTGGATGGTGAAAAGTCACACCTAGCAGGGTGATTCCAGAATGCACCAAATTATTTTTGGTCTCACCTCATTCACTGTGAGCTTGTCATTCATGCTTTTCTGCAGCATCAACAGATTCCGTTGCTGGGGCAGTGCAGCAGACTGGTTGTCAAGGGACTGTGTGGGATTGCTAATGTCCTTTTTAGTGCATTTTAAATTACAGTCAGTAAGCAAGCTGAACTAAAGAACATTAATTATGTTATCTAGTGTCAATTATGATGTTGTACATAAATTAAATTTCATGTTTTTTGATGCATATAAAATGTCAGCACTGTGGCCGATGCTTGTTTATTGTTTTGTCTCATTTTTCAAAACATGTGAGATGATGCAAGTTGATGAAATGTCTCTTCTTGCATCTTTTTAATTACATTGTAGTGAGTCACCAGATATTAATTGCACCACACCTCAAAATTTATATCATAAACTCGAGGCTTTATTAGACCCATCTTGCACAGTGTGCCATGCACAGTTTCTGTTATTTTGTTTTTAGCTTGTTGCTATCACAAGGTTTATAGGCACCCTAGCTGGTTCCTCTTTTTGTGTCTATTCTTTTACTTTCATTGTGGAAGACTTCCTTACATCTTTATTCACACCATGCCAGGTTTTTTGCGGGGGGATCAGAGCGCAGTGGGCAGCAGATCGTTGGGCCTCCCAAGAAGAAGAGCCCCAATGAAGTGGTGGAGGATTTGTTCAAGGGGGCCAGGGAACATGGAGCTGTGCCTCTGGACCGGGGTGGAAGAGGACCTGGAGAGCCCAGCAAAGCCAAGGTAAAGTAAACCTCACTCTTAGGGCTGGGTGATATGGCCAAAAAGTCATATCCCAGTACTGTTGGGCAGAATATATCTGTATTTTCTGCTAAGCGGGCTGGGGAGTGGGGGGCGGTTTTAGTAGGCATGTTTTTACTGTTTTTAGCAACTTAGCTTGTTTCTTACGTCACCGTTTTAACAATACTTCATTCTCCATCTTGAGTTCGCCTCTTTCCGTTCTCCTCACACTCATAGACCTAACATACCTCTGCTGCAAACACGCCATTACCAATACCATCTCAACTCGACTCGACTCGGTTTGGCCATCCTCTGTTTTCCATTGCAGGTAGTACCCAGAGATGGTACCCCTCAATGTAGCTGGTCGTCATTGCGACGCCACACACAACTGCCGCGACGTAATGTTCAATGCGACACACACACACCAGTGACCCACACACAGCTGTCTCTTGATTTAAGTTAAAACGTTTCAACATTACTCAGATTGTAAAGACAGAGAAGACGGAGGTGATTTGAAAAAAAGTCCCTGGTAGCAGGTACAAGTACAACTTTTACACAATGGAAAACCAAAAAAAGGCGAGGCGAGCTTGTGCAGTGGAAAAGAGGCTTTACCGTCTCTCCCTCCCTGTATGTTCAGTGTCTTTCTCCATCAGTAGTAGGCTGGGCTGGATAAAGTCATCAAAAAAGAAACAGAACTCGTCTTCTGGACTTTTCCTCCGGTGATTCCGTTCACAGCAGCAGCTGAGCTGCATGTTGAGGAGGTGTATTGACGACGTAGCCTATCAAAACAAAACCAATGAGGCCGCTAACAAATAACATCTGACTGGTCAGCAGTGTTGACCAGCACTGTGTCTCCCTCCATGTTGTTAGAGACTTTGTGAGTGGACGCCTGCGTGCAGACGCAGGGGGAGGGGCGGGGCTGCGTGGTGAGGGGCAGAGGGGAGCAAACACTGGCAGGACTTTACGGAAACATTAATTAACTCAACATCAAACTATATTGGTATAAACGGTATTGTCTGATTTCATATATCTTTTGAAATTATATAGGTATACCTCATGTACCGACATACCGCCCTCACTGTGTTGTTAAATATTTTTTCCATATCAGACTTTTCTGTATTGTGTGTGTGTGTGTGTACTTTAATTTGGTCTTGCCTGAACAGTTTCTTTTTATATTTGTGATTCTTCTTCCTCTTGGCAATTCTGTTGTCTATAATTTTGTTTTTAATGTCTCCTCATCCCTTAGGCCTTCCTCGGTGGAGGCTACAGGTTAGGCGCAGCTCCCGAGGAGGAGTCCGCCTATGTGGCTGGAGAGAGGCGTGCCACCAACAGCCAGCAGGATGTGAGTACAGATCCTGATGGGTCCAGTTCTTGCTTTGTTTCTAGCATTATCGGTGTCAACCCCTCTAGGTGGCTCTTCAGTCAGGAACCCTCATAGATCTCATAGAATGTTGTTCTATATTGACCAGTCATGTGACGATGACCTCTTTCTTCAAAGTAGCCAGTCCATATCAACAGATCTGGCACTCCATTCTCCTGCAAGTTTACCACCCGCCAAGCGCCAAATACAGGTATATTTTAGGTTTGGCGGAAAAATAAATAAAATAATTTGGACTCTCATCACCCAACCGGGACTCCGAGATAACTGTATTTCATATCACCTGCTGCTATGAATAAATATCAGAACACCGGTTAACTGTAGTCTGTAACATTAACATGATAAACAACAGGGCTGCGACTATGTACTGACTCAGCCTCTCTGAGCTGCTAGCTCAACACAGCTACCACACAGAAACCTTTACAAAGTGCCATGAATGTGCTTCTAGTCACTGTCAAAGCTCTATAGGTGCATCTCAAGTCTTTCTTTTCATCGTTTCCTCACTCGAACCGCAAGTTGTTCTGGTCTGCCGTCTTGCAGACTGTCCCAAAGGTCTTATTTGTGCACAGAGGAGCTATCTCTGAGGAGCTATGAGCGAGGATACACAACATTTTCTTTAAAAACTCATTTCCTCATTTCTTCTCTCCTTGCATGGTTTTGCAAGGAAAAGATGCAAGTGAGGGAAACGTGGATGCAACTGACAGACTTGGGATGCACCCTCTGTGTTTCCAGAGAGTCTGACAGCAGCAGCTCATGGCTGCTTAGCTCTGACTATCAGCTCCATATGGCTGTTCCTGCTATGCTCAGTGGTGTCCAGTCTGTTGGTAATCGGTGTCTTCTTACCTCCCGCGTAGACACGAGCGCTACAGTGGTAATCCTGTGCAGTCCTCTGCGGCATCTTATAAAAATGCTAGGAGGAAGGGAGCTTGGAGAATTTAGGAATGTAGTGTAAATGTTGAATTTATTAGTATATTGCTATCTACTATTGTGTAGCTTCCTGGCCACAATAAAACCCCAAAAGCATTAGTTATTACTTTGGCATGGCCTGAATCTGCAGTGAGAGGCTGCCTGACTGCTGAGAGGAGAAGGACTCCTCTTCCAGTCTGTATTTATCTGAATTTTTAAATATGATAGGAGGAAGGGAGATAGCAGAATTTAGGGGTGTGGTTACTGTTGTTAAGTGTTGCATTTGGATTATTGACCTCTGCTACTGTTTAGCTTCATGGCCATGATTAAACCCCAAAATCTATGAAGTGTTTCTCCAGTTTTGGGAACAGGGAAAAAACTGTTTTCAGTCAGCGACCACCCACTCTGCTTAAAGCAAGCGAACCTTTGTCACTACAATACTCACATTAAAGCTCGTAATGCCTCGATTTTGATAGCTAGCTGTTAAGTAATATACTGTATAAAAGCCTAGTGCAAGGCTGTGTCTATTTCGTGAAAGCACTACGTACCAGTACAGACCAATAAAAAAGACTCAAAAGAAAGTCTCAGTAGTATTTCTTCCTGGACTAATTGTAGGGGATGACAATCCACATTGAACAAATGACCTCTAAGTACATGAATAATGTGTGTGTGTGTGTGTGTGTCTGTTAGGTGAACGTGGTGCTAAAGCTGTGGAAGACCGGTTTCAGTCTGGATAACGGTGAACTCAGAAACTACAACGATCCTAACAATGCCAATTTCCTTGAGGCAATCAGAAGAGGGTAAGATTATTCTGTTACATATAGATTCATAATAGGTCCATGAGGACACTCTGTCCTTAATGTTTATATGTAAATATGGATACAGATTCTGTGAGCTACTTAAGGTTTGTGCAGACTACACGACTTTCAGCTTCGGCCAATGGCCGTTCTATTCACACTACTTGCCCTGTTGTGACGGGAGTCTTGAAGTCGTTGACTAATCGGTAACAGGGTCACACACTAGGCGAGCTGATGGCGGTTGTGTCCCCCGATGCTGGTCTCCAAACCACGTTGTGTCAAGAAAACACTCGAGAAATGGGAAATGGGAAATGACGCGACCTACATGCGAAACAGCTGTCGTTATTATTAAGATAGAAATGATAGACTCTTTGATTCCAAGGTGACGCGCCTGGCCCGAAGTCAACTTCCGTTTGTTTATCACTGGGTTTGTGTTTACCGGCTAATATGGTGAGTGATATCCAATACAGTGTTTCCCATACATTCATTTTTTTGTGGCGGCCTACTACATTATCAGCACTGACCGCCACATATTGATTTCTGTTTTTTTTGTTTTTTTACTATTTAAGATGGGAAAACTTGTATTAGATTGCAGAGCTGCACGCAGCGCATATTCGCTCAGCACCTCCTCTCACTCGCTCTCTCTCCCCCCGCAAACACATAGACAGCGGACCAGTCTGTGTATTGAATAGTTAGTGTCATGAACACCGCTGCACATCCCCCCACTGCGCTCGCCACAGTTACGCTGTCATTCTGTGGGAAACACTGCGGTAAATCACACAGGTCTGTAGCAAAACATTCTTGCCTCAAGTTTTTGTTCAGCAGGTCTGGTAGTGTGACCTTATCACAATTCAGTTTGGCCAAGTAACGTTTCTTTTCTTCGACTGGCAGCTAAGGTTATTTACTTGTTATGGATTGCTTGCAGAAGTCTGCCGGAAGTTAAGAGTGGGCCAGAGTAATGCACATGCGCAGTACCGTTTGTTTATGTTGTTACCATTGAAAACATCTATAGAGACAAAGAATCTGGGTGAAAGAATGGATCAGCATACGCAGGTAGCAGGGACTGTCTGAACTACAGAGAGAGCCGGAGGTGAGTAAAAAGTGTTTTGCGGTGAAAAAGTAGCTGCCTGCTCTCATTGGCTGGATGTCGAGTCGGCCAACTTCTCCAGAAATTTGGCATGCTAGATATCTGTCAGACGTTGGCGATGTGGCAGTGATGTGTCAGGGAGCCATTTTAATGCGTTGTTGAGTAGTACTCCCGATCACAGCCTGACGCTCACCAAGCGGCAAATCGTGAAGTGTCAACTAGGCTTTACAGTAATTCACCTTTTTCACTCTGAGGCTTTGTTGTTGTCTGCTTAAAGGGCTTATGGTCAAGCCCCCTGTTCACCTGATTGTCACCCTGCAGGGAGATTCCCCTGGAGTTGAGGCAGCGGTCTCGAGGAGGCCAGGTCAATCTAGACATGGAGGACCACAGGGATGAGGACTTCAGCAAACCAAGGACGGCCTTCAAGGCTTTTGGAGGTGAAGGACAGAAGTTAGGAAGGTGAGATTGAAGAGCAGTTTTGTCTGTGTTTTATTTAGTATGGTTTCTGCTTTGTTTCTCTTAAGCAAAATATTACAGAACAAACAGCAACGGCTAAATTCAATTCAAAGGTCTAAATAAAGGTTGGTAAACCAGTTTTCCTTATTCTACATGGTAATGAATCATCTTCAGTCTGGATGTTTACTTTCTGCGTGGGCTTATTCCACATAAATGACTGGTTTCTCATTCGTCATGTGACTCTGTTGAATCTCAAGGATAGAGTTGTCTCTAACTTTCAAGTAATATCAGGGGATTTTAACACTTAGAGGTGGTATTAAGCTCATTTTTAGGTTCAAAATCCTATTTAGGGGTTGTACCAGAACAGTTTTGCATGGTTTAATTCTCAAAATACATACTGCACATTGCTGCAGCTCCTCTTTTCACCCTGTGTTGAACGCTTCGTTTTGGGCTATGGGGTGATGCGTCTTGTCTGTAAATAATCTTTGTTGGGAGCAGCAGAGAAGGGCAGGCCAGTGAGAAGCCAGGAAACACAGCTTTTTTTCAACTGTACATGTTGCCGACCAGCTTGGCAACGTAGACTGCAAGAGTTATTAATCTGTCACAAAAGTATCTTTCATCCATAACAATTTAACTGAGCTCTGTCTCTACATCACAGTCACAACTTTATGTCCATTGACTGCCTGGAGGGTAGCTAGTGTTTGGAAGGGAGAGGAGCAGTGTGCTGGAGCTCAGTGTTTTGCCACCGGTGTTTTTGAGGGCGTGTCAGACTAGCCGCTTGGCGAGCGTTATGACGTGCATTTAGCTTTCATCCCTGTGACATGAATGAAAGGGAAACAGCTGGACTACAAACGAGCTGTTTTCAAGCAGTTTAGAGCAGAGTTTTCTGTGGGAGATGAGAACTCCCTTTGGGCTGGACTTTAGGCTTTTTCACTTTGCAAACCTCCATAGATGCACAAAAAAGGAGAGGGGGATAAAGCATAATACCGCCTCCTTTAAAATACAAATGTGCTATACACTCACAATCACAGCTCTATGATCAGATTTTATTAGATTTGTTTTTTAATGTATGAAATGAATCCAAACGTGATGTCCAATTTGTAAAACTCAAACTAAGCAGCAGTGCTCTCCTTTCACTTTCAGTCAAGGATTTATCAAACAAAGAATATAAACATTCACCTGTGGCTCATTACCCATAATTCTTACTGTAACAGTTAAAGCACTCTGGCACATAAGAAAAATTAACACAAATGTTAGTAATGCTCCAGACCTGTTGATAATTCCTGTACAGCTGCAGCTGACACTTGTTTATATGCACATTGAATGATGTTTGTGGATTTCAGCTCAGTGTTCAACACAATCTCCCCATGAAACTGATCAGCAAACTCAGCACTCTGGGTTTAAATACAACACTCTGCACCTGGATACTGGACTTCCTCACAAACACACCCCAGTCAGTTCGGATTGGAGGACTCACCTCCTCCACTCTAGTGCTCAACACCGGAGCCCCCCAGGGCTGTGTGCTCAGCCCCCTCCTGTTCACGCTGTAAACCCACGACTGCATCTCCGACATGGAGAGAACTCTGTTGTGAAGTTTGTGGATGACACCACCATCATCGGCCGGATTTCAAACAACGATGAGACTTCATATCAGGAGGAAATTGATAATCTTGCAGAGTGGTGCTCCGAGAACAACCTGCTGCTCAGCGTCTGCAAAACTAAGGAGCTGATCGTTGATTTTAGGAAGAAGAAGATAAAGACACACACTCCTGGCTACATCAGTGGTGCTGAGGTGGAGCAGGCGAACAGTTTCAGGTTCCTGGGAATAAACATCATCTCACATCTCCACGCTGGTAAAGAAAGCTCAGAAACCACCGTATTTCTAGAGGAAGCTGAAGAAGACCAAATTCCCACGCCACGTTCTCGTCAGCTTTTACAGAGAAGCAATAGAAAGCATCCTGACTGGAAACAGAATATCATTGGTACCCATCTCCCGAACCTCAGTGATGTCGGTGAGGTGAGGTGCCTACAAAGAGCCCAAAGGATACTAAAGGACAGGACCCACCCAGCCACAGCCTGTTCACCCTGCTGCATTCTGGGAAGAGATATAGAAGTTTCTGCTGCTGCACCACCAGACTGCAGAGCAGCTTTCCCCCCCAAGCTATCAGACTCTTACACTCTAATTCATTGCTCTGCACTGCTCCACTGATTATATTTGATTTCTGTTTACCATTTTTACAGTTGCTTCTGTATTAATGTATATTGTCTTCTACGTAGCAGAAGGGAGTTACAAAACTCAATTTCACTCCATAACCTGTTGTATTGTGACAAAAAATCTTCGTACCTACCTAAATGATATAGCTGAGCTCCAGCACTTTTACTATACACTTAAACTTTGTATTCTCTGCAACAAAGTACTGTCGCATTTCTGCAGCGATAAACTTCTATAGCATTAGTTATTACTTTGACATAGCCTGAATCTGCAGTGAGAGGCTGCCTTAACACTGAGGGGAGAAGGCAAAAACATTAACACTAGTGGTGCAACAGATAGTTGAGCCGCTGTCACAGTTGAAAGTTATAAATACGTACATCGTGATGCAGAGTGACGTCAGGAATTTTCAGTGGTGTAACTGGGACACTGGGCTGCTTGTCAAGATAGAAACGTATCGTATGATTGTGATGTTTTATTCCGTTATTCACAGCTCACCGGAGTAGCTACCGTCTCACAAGTGTTGATAGGCTCTTACTCATGACAAGTAACAAATCAGGGACATGAGCGAGACTACAGACAGAGAGAGAGATGCAGCTACATCGGAGCCAAAGTAGCGCCTTAAATGCAACAAAACCAGAGTAACGGTTCTATCAAATGTTTGAATGTAAGTAATGGGGTAAAACTACCCTATTCAGATTTTTAGATGTTGCCTCAGCCAACATATTAGTGTCATGTCAGAGTAAATTCTCACCCCCCCCCCCACCTCCTCTTCCCTCTCTAGTGCCACCCCAGAGTTGGTTTCAGCTCCAGCCACAACCCAGCAGGACCAGGCTGCCAACGAGGCCCAAGCCAGCGCCTCTGTGAGCCTCGACCCCTCCCAACCTGTCACTAACATTCAGATCCGACTGGCCGACGGCAGCCGGCTGGTCCAGAGGTTCAATCATACTCACAGGTGATTGATTAGCACTTTTAAATTTGAAGTTGTCATGTGCACTAACCTAGATTAGACAGTTCTGCAGCTCTGTGGAAGTGTTTACCGGCCTATTTAAGACAGCAGACCTGCATATATTTAGACTGAAAACCACGTCTGACCGGTAGGTCCCAGTCTTTGGGCCCAAAATGTATTTATAGATCCTTCTTCAAGTGCTACACATGTTAAGTTTGATTCCAAATGCAGAGAAATTTAACTAAATATGAAGATTTCACTTTACTTAAACTATGCTTGTGTTGCTCAAAGGTCTGTGTACTTTGCAGCCAACGGATTTTCGTTTTGAAACGAAAAAAACAAAAATGGAAAAACTGCTTGTTTCCCAATTACCATTAGTAAACAGAGAAACGGGGAAACAACGTTTTTTTGTTTTGATATTAAAAAACGGAAAACGAAACAAATTTCATTATCTGATTTTCTTTGATGTGTTTATAGATGGAAATCGGAAATTCAAATAGGAGTGTATAAATCTTAATCAATTTTGCATTGTTGAAGCTATGGTAAGCAGCCAAGTAAGCGGTTGTGGGCCTATGGCACATACCCTGAAGTCAGGAGTTTGGAGTTTCATATCTAATGTTATGAAGATGGACTACAAAAAGCACATATTTGACCTGTGCATTCTTACCGTGTTGTTGTAATTCAGGCCATCGCAAGGTGGAAACACAGTGGAAAATGGCCTATTACTTAATTACAAGCAGGAAGGGGAGTGCGGAGGGTGTTGCAGCATCCCTTATTGACAGGGAGGAACACTGCCAGTAGGACATATAGGCTACAGACTGCATAATGGGCACTATTGTTACTAAACGACAACATAAAATACAGCAGGTTAGTGCTGAATGCTCTGGTTGATATTGCAGCCTAATAATTTGACGTCAGCAGCTGTTTGCGGTTCGGTAGATTTTAACATTGAGTTATTCTGCTGGATCTCGTGCGTAAATGTGCACAGTGTCTCTCTTAACGTGGAGACACTTCCTATTTCACCCACCCCGATAGTTACAAAATGTATCTTCCAAAACTCTGCCCGCAAACAGCGGTGCTCTCAGTTACTGCAGGCACAAGGGTTTCATGTGTTTCCCCAAGTGTGGATACTGAGCGTGGAACTGTTTTTCAAGCTGAAATGTAATGGCAGAAAATTGTTTCTCCCAATTTAATCTTTCCATTATTCCTTTTATTATACATACATGGATAGCCTACATAATTACTGAGGTCCGGACATCGGTGACCTCATACGGGGGCACTCTGTGTTGAAGGAAAGTGCGTGCCCACACAGTCTGTCATGCGCACAATATAGGCTACAGCACGAAAGGACAGGTCACGAAAAAAAAAACAATGGAAAATTGAGGAATAAGATTTATACACTCTTATTTGAATTTCCATCTATAAACACAAAGAAAATCGGATAACGAGATTGTTTTCTGTTTTTTTTTTTTTTTTTTTTTTTATATCAAAACGAAAAACTGTTGGTTTTTCGTTTTCCCTATTTACTAATGGGAAATGGGAAACGAGACGTTTTTCGTTGTTGTCTTTTTTTGTTTCAAATCTGTGAAATCTTTCCTTAATTACCATGAGTGAGCATACAGCTCCAGTGTGGGGCGGACCTTATAAAGTATATTCGTAATAGATCCACAGATACGTGTGATGTGAAGGGGACAGGTGTATGTCGGTGTTCTAGAGCAACAGGACGTTATTATAGTTTGGGTGATTTGGCAAAATTATCAACCCGGTCAGCAGTTTCAGCAGCAGCAGAGGCTCTGACACATGGCTCACGTGAACAGTGACTTAAAAACCTTTTGTGTCCATGTGCCTCAGTTTGCAGTCTAATACACTGCACACATTTTAAGATTCAGTGTGACTGAGGCTATCATATCTGAAGTCCATAAATCCATTTAGAAATCATAGGAAAAAAAGATTCTCCTGATAAATCCAGAAACTGCCTGAGAATGATTACGTTTTTAAAGTCTTCTTCAGTGTGAAAGTAATCCAGTTACAGCTGTCTTGGCAATATTATACTGTACACACAGTGTGTGCAGAGCGGGGGGGAACTGGAGCCAGTCCAGAGGGCAAGAGGCTGAGCTGAGCAGGTCCAGATCAAAAAACGGGAATATTTCAGATGGGCGGTGGGTCCAGGGATAGCATACGAAATGAGTGCTTTTTCCGGTAGCGGAACTAAAACAACACGTTGTTCACATTGCAAAAATTGCTTTTCACTTTTACTAAAGCCTTCTAAATGTTCTCTTTCTACAATATCTACAATTGGCCTAACAATATTTAAATGTGTTCGTTATGTTTGTTTGTTTATAGCCTACAGTTTACTGATTACTTTTAAAACGTAGGCTAAGGGAAGTTAATAAATGCCATAATTGTGACACTGTAGTTGTCATTACTCAGTTTAGCGTGCTCCCACACAGCTGAGGGCTTCATTTAGTTTTCCCTTTAACATGAACTGGAGCGTTATGTTCACTGTTGTGAGCGGAGGTCAAAAAAACCCCTCAATATTCAAATCTCAAAATGAATGAAAATCAAATGTGTACCCAACAATCGAATATTTGGGTCCAGCCCTAGTATGCTGTCAGTTATAGGTTTTAAAAAGAAAGAAAATTAGAAGCGATCAGAATCAGCAGGTTGGACTTTTTTTTTATTTTTAAAGAATCAGCCAGGAAAATTGCAATCTAATAACCCATTATGTTTGATATAAATATTTATCAGCACTCTGGGTTAAAAAAGAAATATTTATCAAACATATAATAAACTGTTTCAGCATATTTACTGTATGTAGCTATGTTAGAAGGTTGGCGTTTGCTTTTGAAAAGTGTAAGAAAAACAATACCAGCTGTGGATGACCACATTTCATCCTGTCACACAAACCATATTTCCTGTCATGATGTATGGTTGTATCCCTCAGGGTGTCCGACCTGCGCCAATTTGTGGTGGCGGCCCGGCCCGCCATGGCTCCCAGAGAGTTTGTTCTCATGACCACCTTCCCCAACAAGGAGCTGTCGGACGAGAGCCAGACGCTGCAGCAGGCCAATCTCCTCAACGCTGTCATCGTCCAGCTGCTAAAGTGAGGGGGGGGGAGAGAAAGAGCAACCCCCTGCTGGTGTGGCTGAGTAACTGCAGCCCTGTGAAACCTGCTGCCCCTTCTGAGGGAGGAGAAAACACAGACTTATGTATGGACTTCTAATTTCTGATCTTTGTTTTTCTAAAGTGAAACATAACATTCTGCTACCAAGACACCCCCCCCCCCACACACACACATACACACACACACATACACACATACACACACACACACACACCCTACCCCCCCCCGGTCTGTGACGGGCGGTAATGAGGGGGGAAACTAAAAATCTTCCAGAATGGAGTTAATTTAAGAGCTGTTGGAAAGCGTGGTTTTGATGGGGATATGTTTACCTGATAGCAGTAGATGGTTTAACCCAAAAACTCTTTCTGGAGCGCAGTTTGGTTGCACAGATGTTAACTAAACCTGGCTCCGTTTATCTTTAACTTTCACCCCACTTTTCCTCTTCTGTTAACCTGGCCCTTCAGCCATGTTCACTATCAGGTGCTGGGGCCTCACCGGTTTCATGCAGCGGCAGACTCCTAGTTTGTTTCTGTCTCAACAGCACAAACAAGAACCACATAAGGAATATAGTCTTAAGGTAAAAGTACATGTTGATAGCATGGCTTTGTACATGCTTCCGTTTCTCTCCCCATATTCTTTTTGGAGAGAGAAGTGTAATGATGTAACAAAACGCTGAGGGTTTTATTCTCTCCAAACCAACCTACCCAGTAGCCTTACGCTCCTTTTATTCACCTCCAGGACCACACCTCCTGTCCCTTTTTGTTCAAATGAAGATGGAATTATTTTTTTAAACGGCCCTTTTTCCTCTTTCTTTTTCCCTTTACGGATTGTGCCAGTTAGACAGGCAGAGGCATTTTGATAATGTGTAACATGAAAAAGAGTTACACTTGGCTTTATTATCAAACCAATGGTTGAGCAAAAGAAGATATTGTAAACACTGGTTTGTAGTAGTGGAAGTGAAATTCCTATGACACACTGACATCTTCTATGCATCCTGGGGCAACACAGAAATATGTTTGGACCTCTGGTAAAATAAATCCATTTTATGGTTGATGTATAAAGAACTGATTGTCTCATGTTTTTATTATAGGTGGGGAAAGGGATATTTAGCACTAGCACTACTCTTTGAATGTTTTCTAAGTGTGATAATGGAGTTATGTCCAAAGATCTTAGTGTCGGTAATTTTTTCATTATTCAGTGAATGTACATGAACTGTACTAATCGGATCACTTTGGGCCGTGGCCACATGTTAGAAATGTTGTTTGTTTTTTTTTTCTTCTGTGGAACCAGATTCCTTGGTGGACTGTAGTCACACATCACGTGACATGCTTAAGCTACTTTCAAAAAAATGTCAAATGTAAGAAATGCAGCTGCAAGCACAAAATTTTCCCCTCGTATCTTTTATGAGGGGAAAATGTATAATGTTTGATTTCAAAGTAACAGCCTGATTATCTATTAACTGACTCCCTGCCCTTCATTTGTCTGCCTGTGTTTTTTTTATTTTGTTTTGTTTTATGACTCTGTATTGAGTGTTTTATCAGAGTGCGTGTGATTATAGGATGCAGTAAGTGTGCGCTCCTCCTCATGCGACTGGGCCATAGACTGTATTTGTCTGGAGAGCTGTTTTCTCTGCTGGACTGGTACAGCGTGTAAACATCCCCTCCGCTTCTGACAGTAGTGCATTTTATGTTGTATTCCAGTTTCATTACCTTATAAATGTGCTTCAGATAACACCAACTCTCTGAACATGCTTATAGTTTTACTACTTCAGTACATGCAAATAATTTGTGGCTATTTTTGAATTGACTTTTTATTGCAATGATGCTTCATGGAGGGGGAGGGTTCATGGACTGTACTTAGGCCTTTCTTCAGACCGCTCAAAGGCTCTACACTACATTTCACCCAGTGGTGGCACCATGCCAGCTGCACATCAGAAACAGAAACTAAGCAAATAAGGAGTCACACACTGATGGGGAAGCCGGGATCGAACCAGCGATATTCTGATTAGGCCGAAATGACTTAATTAAAATGCATACAAAGAGCACAGTGATGCTATTTGCCTGTCAGCGAAGTCTGGGGTGCATTTCACAATTTGCGGTTGCCCTGAGAATTACATGGTTGTCTTATTTGTGCAGATTTAACGCTGCAAAATGCGCACAATCCTTTTTGTGAATTTACCCCTGAGTGTCAGCTGGATCCCGGGACAGTGGGATGCTTTGACTCAGAACTGTTTTAGACTTCTGTCACTGCGACTCGCCTCACTCACTCTCTTCTCATTAGTTTTTTTTTTTTTCACTGCAGTGCTCTCCAGAGTGGCCTGAAGTAAACTGCAGCCATTGCACTCTGATCTGTGCTCTCATATGGAGGATGGCAAATATTTTGTATTTTCGGGATATTTTATGAGATGTGACATTGAACCAGTGTGTTCTATTCAATGGAATAGACCTTGAGTATAAAACAAGCTCATCACACACACCCCTGGCACAGTAGCCTATCACACTGTACACACTGCCTGCCAGATGTCAAGTTGGTCACAGATACAAGAAAAAACATGCTTAACTTGTCTTCAAAATAAAAGCACACAACTCTCCAGTGATTCAGAAGCCTGGTCACCTGCAATGTCCAGTTTTGAAGTAGGCTGAGAAATGCTTTTGGAAGACATGCCACAGTAGAAAAAGCACACTTGTAAATGAATGATTGCTGAATTCCATTGAGCTGCTTCAGTTTCGGGATCCTGGGATTGTACAGGGTGACATTGCAGTGTGTTTACTGTAACTGGACTGAAAATGGTAATCTTGGCGATTTGAAGGTTTACTTAAATCCTTTTCCAGTTTTTCTGTAATTAATGCCATTTCTACAGGTATAATAACTGAGTTAACCAGGTGTCACTAAAGTTATCAAAACATAAACAGTTGGAAGAATAAAAATAATGGATTCAAAACGCACAAACAAGCATTTAAAAGAAGATAACGATAAATCAAGACAAATCCATTTGAACATTTTGTATGAAACACACTACCCCTGCAATTAGGGTATTCTCAGGAATTTTTAATGTTAAGGAAACATTCTGTAATACTGAGCCAGAGTCAGTTCTACACTTGTTTTATGACTTCTTCTCATCAAACAAGCATTGGACAGATATTATATATATATATATATATATATTAGATGTTATAATGTAAGCCTAACAGTAAATTTGATATCCCCAGAGCAAAAGTCTTACCCCTCATATTAATCTGTTGACAGAAGACACAAACAACCACAACAACAAAACGATACTTGTTTGTAGTATTGTTCAATTAGCAGCCTGTCTGATGGGTTACCCCACCCTATCCTGCACCTCCACTATGGCCGCCAGGGGGGCTGCGCTGCCCGCTGGAATTGGTTTTATTTCGGAGGTTGTGGGCGGAAGTGTTGTTGCATAATGTAGGGAATTGACGCTGGTCTCCCTGCAGCGAGCTCAGAGAGACAGACAGCTGAGAACATCCGCTGGAGGAGCAGACAGACAGACTGCGGGAGAGTGTTACCGGGTGCAGGGATACAGCTCCAGAACACACCGCTGAAATGGGAGTCGAAATCGAGACTATAACTCCGGGCGACGGTAAAGAGACGGAACACAGGAAACGCGTTGTGTTAATTACTAAGCGCACATTTGCACTTAATCTGTTTGCATATATCTACTACAGCCGCAGAAACACCGCCTTAATTGCGTGTTATTCCCGTTATATTCAGCGCCTCTTTGGTTTCTCCACAGGAAGGACTTTCCCCAAAAAAGGACAGACGTGTGTGGTGCATTATGTTGGTGAGTTTTAAATAAGAAAGTTATTACTCTGCATGCATGCACACAGTCTGCACATTTAGCTGTTCCAGTTGGTTATTTGTACTCATGGAAGGCCGTGGAGTGACGGCTGCGGGCAACTGTTACTACACCCGTGCAAAAAAAAAAAAAAAAAAGGAAAGAAAAGCTAAGCATGTTAATGCTGTAAATATCACAGCAAAAACTGTATCCTCACAGGAAAAATATTATAGCGATTCTAAAGCACTTTTCGAAATGCTGTGGAGTGCAGCAGACATGTTTTACCCTCAAACCTTCCAGGCAGTTATTTCTCAGTAGGGAAACAGGCACTGTCAGTGACCGACTGGGCTGCATGAATATTTAACCCCTTCACCACATTTTCACTCCATGGTGGCACGTTTGTGTTGGAGATACTCGGGTGTGATCATGTCCATAGCAGGAGCGGTGGCGGTATATCCCGGGGACAGCGCATGGATTCATAACTGCATGCGTAAAATAATGCGCGCTCCAGTTTGGAGCGAGCGGTCCGTTACAGTCTCGTCAAGACCAGTGGATAATGTGGTAATTTGTCTTGTCTGGAGAATTAATTAAAAACGAGACGCAGACGGATTCCGCCGTAGGGTTCACTCAGATCCCAGACAGACAGACCAGACAGCGGGGGTTTAAATCCCGTCTGATTTACAGCGCTTTTCTGTCTTTGTTGGAGTTTTTTTTTTGGGGGGGGGGCGTTTAGTTGAGCGGATTATAACCGTCTGGCCGATTTAAATAATGGCAGACTCACTATATTATTCCTGTTATATTTATACCAATAGTGCAAAATCCTTGAGTGTAAGTTACAAAACATTCAGATTATATCATGAAAGCTTAGAAAAGCAGAAAATAGACCCGTTTTCAAATATTTTATAACAGCAGGCCCGGATTAAAAAGTCAGAGGTCCCTGGGCACAAAGTTTTGTAGGGCCCTCACCCGCTGACCCACACACATGCTCTGCAACTCCCCCCCTTGATAACAGCACCACAAAACAAAGCAACAAGGCTGACCAGAATCCAGCAGAGCAATGAGAACCAACAACGGAGTTCACAATGAGTTGGTCATTTGTCACGTGAAATACATTACTTAAATAATAAAAATAGTAGTCATCGCTTCTCTTAGCACAAATAAGCCTGAAACATTCACGGCCATACCAACCCTCCTTGGAGACACCCGTTTTTCACTGCCCTCTCCCGTTTCCTCCCGGGTCACCGCAGTATGATTAATGTTACAGTAGGTGAGTGGTGGAGGCTACACTGTTGACAATCATGATTGTAGATTTATTTCTGGAACAGTGTGGCAGTTTTAGCGAAGGGTCCTATCATTTCTCCCTAGTTCGTCACTTACTTACTGACTTACTTATAAATTCTCTAATATAATTCACAGCAGCTATCGCTGTCCATTGCTAAATTAGATTAGCCAAAAATTAATGCAATATTTATCAGTGGATGAGCGCTAACGTCAATGAGCAGTTAAATTATAGCATTTAACTTATTCTAAATATATCTGCGAGCTGCGTGCCTGTAGTTAGTCTAAACCAGATGGGACGTGAGCTGAACCTAACACATCTTCCAGCCAAACAAAGTTAGATCCTCTTTTAAATGCGTGTGTAGACAGTCATGTAGTGGTTGGGAAATGGTTTCTCGTAGCTTTGGGTAGACTTTAGGAGTGCTGGTAAAGGGATACACTAGATGTGAATATGCTACATAGAAAGTTATTATGGCAGGTTATGTGTAAGGTCAAAAACATGCTTATTCTCTCTCTGCACTTTCTAGCAGCAAATATTTATTGATTTGCAGCTGTTTACATGTTCAGTTGTTGAGACTGTAATCTTAGGCATTTTTAACATAATCCATTAAGGAAAAGGTTTTATAGCCCACATACAGAACAGCTTTCAATATCGGCCTGTTCTAAGTAGTAGTCAGTAATTTATACAGGAAACGGCTCTACTATCCAATAAATTTCAAAATCAAAATATCAGTTTATAAATTGGATCTTTTTCACTTTAACATCAGCTTCTGCCCCCAGAAACACATATGGTCGGGCTCTACAAAATTTACACTGATGAACACATGTAACGTTATTCATCATACAGGATTTACACCACATGTCCCTACTTACTGTAAATCCCATCATGTAAACACATAGTGCTTCGCCTCTAATCCAGTTCTATGAATCAGATTCTTCCATAATTCACATTCAGTAAAGAGGCTACTTCATTGTTGCCATGTAGAGGCAGCCCTCTTTCACTTGAAAACTTAATGACAACCCGCTTGTCTCCCTCCAGCTGTTGCACTAGTTTAGGTTCACAGTCCCGCTCCCAGTGACAGATGAGATCCGAAGCAATGCTTACATGTAAAAATGCTCTGTGCTTTTCTCACGCACACGATTGCCGTCAGAAAAACAGCAACAAAAAGATTTTTCTTAGTTGAATAAAGCATAAAGGCAAAGCTAAAATCACCTGTGGATGGTGAATAGGGGATCCACTCTCTGTAAACTTTTTCCCCATTTGGGAATGAACAACACAGCAGATCATTGGTGAGGGAGCACACCTTACCCCTTGAATCCCATCACGGGCTGAGGCTGGATATACTTTGTTGATTGCCCACCAACACCGGGTCACACACCTCTTCCTTGGCTCCTTTTGAATAGATGGCACATGTCTCAATAAAGACGCCCCCCCTCTCTTCTTCTTCTCTGTTTGTTTGCGTTTACTACAACCACTTCTCTCACTCATTTTGAACTACGACAAACGTATTCCCACAGTCCGCTCAATTCAGCGCAGGGTTATGACCCGGATGACCCACGTTAGGGGCGCGTTGTTACTGGTTGTTATGTGCTTTCTACACTTATGGTTGACCAATAATATAATTCTGTTCAGATAAAAAATATATCTGCGTGCTTTTTATTGGTTATACATGGTGTCAATATCTAAAATGTAAAAAAGACAAAAAGGAAAAGAGGAAAAAAAAGATTTTTCTTCCCCTGGCTTGGGCCCCAAGTGCGTCAGAATGCCCATTGGATAATCCGGCCCAGCCTAACAGGAGTGTGCAGCCATAGCAGCAGCACTGTGCAGGTTGTGTAGACTAAAGGCTCCTGCAGACTACCTTCACAGCGGTGCTTTGAGCTAAATGCTAACATGATTACAGTGACAATGCTTATGCTAGAGTTTACAATGTTCAACATCTTAGTTTAGCTGTTAACATGCTAGCGTTTGAGGTGTTGAGTAATTAGCTGAGGCCGATTAGCTTTGCAGGTATTTAAGTACTGGAGAAAATTTGCCCTAATGATGGCGTGAGATGAAAAATCAGGGGATCGCCGGAGTGATTACAATTCATCATAGGTACATGAATGTCTGTAGATTAGTTGTTGTGACATTTGACTCAAAATCACAAATGTCAACCTAATGGTGGCACTAAAGGAAAAGTCAGTGGATCACCAAAGTCCTTAGTATTCATATTCTGGCTGTAGATATTTCTGTCTTGACGAACGTGGTGGACCGACCGACAGACAGACAGACAGACAGACAGACATTGCCATTCATAGAGCCACTCCAAGGCTAGAAGTGTATTGAAAGACGACCTATTTAAATACAGTACAAAAACTGAAACATCAGCAGCAAAATGTGATTTCAGATGGACTTTGCTTCCCAGTGTGCCAGATTGTATATTTGTCCGCACCTGTTCTTGTTTGGCAAAGCTGGTCTCGGTCTCCTTGCCTGGTGAGACGGACATAACTCTCTGTGTAATACAAGCCTCATTTGCTTCCAGATTATGTAACTTGAAGTAAGCTCTGGTTTGAGCCTCACACAGTGAAGCATTTTTTCATTTCTTTTTTAGGCATCCACCTTTTTTCTTTTTTTGTATTTCAAACAAACTACAGGATTTCCTCTCTGGGCAGTCTCCCTTCCTGTCAGCCTTGAAATGAGACATGTAACAGGATATTCCATTACACAAGCTTTTTAAAATGTAGACATCCAAGTGAAGATCAAAAGTTGGATTTGCTGTTTTTCTGGAAAGACTGTCTACAGGAAATGGCTGGCGTGTGAAAATGTCAGCACAGTGTTGTTTAGAGGTGAAATGGAAAATGCAGTGTGTTGATGTTCATTGGCTTTGTTAGTTGGATAAGAGCCATTCAGCTCCTACAGATAATTCCAATTGGACGATATCTTGATGTCCAGAAGAGGACAGGCCACTCACACCACTCTGGATTACAGGCTGCATCTTGCCAGCTGCCCCCTGATGTGCCCAACAACATGCGTAATGTTGCCTCTTCTCCCACACTACACACACACTCACATCACACCAAACCATCACACTCACACATGCTGCCTTGCTGGTGCTAATAACAGTAATAGCGCTGGCGTAAATAGTTCTGGGTGGGATGCTATTCTGCAGATTGATGCTTGCATTTTCCTGACTGTCACACTGAAACCCACCCTGCAGACAGCTGCAGCGGCTATTTCTGAGATCCTTGGAATCTCTTCATTTGCGCTCTGAATATACACACAGCAGAGAAGATGGATGTCAGACAAGCTTGGAAGATGGATTTGTTTCCAATGTTTTTATGAAATGTTATAAATACAGTTTCTTCATGCTTAATGTTGCTGCACGGAGAGCCTGTATGTAACAAGTTCTGCAGCAGGAGTTATCTTAGTGATAAATGCTGTAATGTTTTGCATGTTCGGAGGTAATGGCTGGATTTTTCACCCACAGTTTAAGGTTGTGCATTAACAGCTGCCCCACTTTCTTTCTGACTCTGTACCTCTATCTATCTCCTTGTCTGCAGGCTCCCTGACAGACGGACGCAAGTTTGACTCATCTCGTGATAGGGACAAGCCTTTCAGATTCAAGATCGGCAAGCAGGAAGTGATCCGAGGCTGGGAAGAGGGTGTAGTGCAGGTATGCTGGAGAACTGGTAGCATACTACTAATATTACACTTAAATACAGTCCCTCAGAGAAGGGTATACTTGTTACAATGTATTTCTTAATGCCATTGGAACTGAAGTTATGGAACTAAGAAGCTTCAGCAAGCATGATTCAAAGGCAGAAATAATTTGGATTGCAAGAAAGAAGTCACATTTCGCTGCTGATAATGTTGTAGTTCATCTGCTGAAATACATTAATTTATTGACATGGCTCCATTATCGAGTTTTAACTGACCAAGGTTCCATTAACACCACAAAGAGTGGGCCTGTACAGCAGGACACAGCTCTATATCTCACACACTTTGTGTCTCACACACCAAATATTCTGCAGTAAAGGGTGAAGGATTAGATTCTTAAGAGAGATGTTCTCACTGTCACTTCCTCTGCCCCTGTAGTTTATTATCCAACTTAGACTACAGAGACCACATCACGATCAAATCTCATGTTGAAAACTAGCTGTTCCACATGACCCCCGTTGTCTCTTTCTCTATGCTGTGTTTGTCTCCTCGTATCTCCAGATGAGTGTCGGTCAAAGGGCCAAGCTGACCTGCTCACCTGACTACGCTTATGGAAACAAAGGCCACCCAGGCATCATTCCTCCTAACGCCACCCTCATCTTCGACGTTGAGCTGCTTGGTCTGGAATGAAACAAATTCACTGCCTATGTTTTGTTTTGTGTAAGTAATCTGCAACAGTTTACAATCTGCCGATTACTGTTGGTTTTGCAAGTCTTCGTTAAGAAATCACATTCTTGCTGTTGCACAGAGAAAGTCATCAGCGGGAAACCGGTGGTGATAGAGGCTTGGTGACAAAATACTGTAGCTGGCAAGCTAATGGCTGACATGCTAGCAAGTTAGGAACATGCTAGTGCTAGTCAGTCTGAGTTTTTTCAATGTTCTCTGTACCGCACTGTTTACCCGAGCCAGTTGTGGTGAAGCAGGTTTGGATGGAAAACATGCTGGACAGGCGGTGCTTACTCTAGAGGTTTAGGAAAAACTATTTTTGGCTAGTCTGCTGTTGTGTGGGGCAAGATAGAGAGTGGGGCAGAAAATTAGCCTGAGATAATAATAGTAATTGGACAAAATCAATCAGGGGAGATGGAGTGGTAAAATAAAGGGTGGGTAAACTATAAATGTCCATTGCCTATACTGTCCAATGTAATATAATGGTAAGGCTAGTGAACCCCATGTTGCATTTGAAAAAGGTGATAAAATTAACTGGGCTAATGCAAAGTATTAATAGCCATGTTATGCTAAAAGAGCTGACTCTTTGATTTGGCTCCTGCGTGAGAGACAAATCCTCTTTGATCACAAATCAGTTCGGCATTTTGCCGACATAACAGTCCTACTTTTAGCCTGTTTAAAGTGTGTCTGGAGTCAGTGAGCCTAGCAGGTTAATTCAGCATATGTTAGTCTATCATTTCCTATCTGCATGATCGCAGTTAGGCTAAATTGCATGCTTCTCACTTTTTTGTAAACAGTCAGACTCCTTTGTGAAATGACAGTGTGATTGACAGGCAAAGCATACTGAAGGAAACGATCACTGATAGGATTCGACCGAACCAAGTCAAGTGTGTCAATATAGGCTGCGTAAATATAATCAAGTTATTTTGGCACAACGGCTAGCTAGCTTGTTTGCGAAGTACATCATTTCACATTATTAGGGCACCAATTTAGCATTGTAAAATATAATAAATTCACGGTTTACACTTTGTAGTAGCATTATAATAAGTCACGATGCTAACATGTTCATACAGAAGACATATTGATATGAATTAGCTACATTTGTGTAGAGTGCTAAGCTAAACAAACAAGCTAAATGTGAATTACCTACTGAGAGAGGGCAATCGTGAGCCATTAAATGTACACATGCTTCTGTGTTGTCTGCTTATGATTTTAAGTGCATGTTTTGTTTTTTGTTTTTTAATGTTGTCTGTACGCCATGTTTTAATTTTCTTATAACATCAACCTGCCAGGGACTCCAAATGACAATTAGTCTGTATGGCTAAATCTGGTTTATTTACATTTGGGCATTGTCCTTATGTTAATTAATGTGCACTGTCCCTTTTAAATAAAGAGAAAGAAATGTGCAGACTACCTCTTGTTTACCAACAGTATGTTGTCATGTTAACTGTAGGTTAATATTAATTATTACAAAAATTTTTTTTTTGTAATATAAAGTTTTTATTGGTTTTAATTCCACAAGCTGTAAATTATAATTTTACAGGCGAAGTAATTGATTAATGTGGTTACGGGTCCCTAGGCTACACCTCTTGTGGAGCTCACTGCCATCCCATATTACAAAACATCTGGCAGTTTATTGGCGCAACAATCTGGTGGAAAGCATGTGTGTAAGAAGTACAGATAAAAACACACAGGCATGACAAAGAACAGTCACAATCAAAGTAAAGATTAAAAAAATGCAGGCTACAAGATTTATATTAAAATTTCATGTATAAAGCTTAATCAAATGTAACTTAAATTTTTCCTGGGCCATTTTGGGTTTTTTTGTTATCAAAGGTTATGTGCCAGTGCCTCTTAGTCAAGTTTATAATCAGGTGCAAATTCAGATCAGCATCAGTTCGCAACAGTGCTACAGCCTAATATCAGAGCACAGAGATGAACAAGATAAAAGAAAAAAGGCCAGAGTGGCTCCAAGAGGAATTTAAAATGAGGCTTTGTAAAAAAAACAATTTTTTTGATTGCGTCTCGTCTAAGTAGGGAGACCCAACGGTCAGTGTATTCATGCTGCTGTGAGACATCTTCCACATACTGCGGATGTCCCAAGATCAGCACTTTGGGCAGCGGCCGTTACATGCTTTTTCCACCTGAGACTAAACCCTTTGGATGTGAGAACTGAGGTAACCTATGTTATTTGTGTTTAATCCTGAATTTTCCTTTTTGTTGTCTTCACAGGTGACTTCCTACCTTGTTGACCTGGAGAGAAGCTAGGAGGGTCTGCACATGATTCATATAAGAGGCTTGAGTCTATAGTACCACTACTTATTTCATCAAACTATGACAGTTTGTGTTATTTTATCTCTGTGACTGAGTGAATTATATTTTTCCATCATATTCTTCCTCCTTAAAACTATGGGCCATAACCTTACAAACCTCCACGTTCTGAATCTTGAGTTTCTTTGAAATGCTCTTTACTTTGTGTTTTTGATGTGTTTGTTTATGCATGATTTTGCTGAGAAGTACAAAATACCAATGAACCACTAGCAGTGACATTCATCTCTTATGAATCAATGCGTATTTAGTATTATGTTTGAGAGTTGGTGCTTTGTTGCATTACAGAAAGAATAAAGTGTACAAAAGAAAATGAAAAAGCACACTTTTGTATCCCCATCCAGCTTAAAATCCAAACATATGATTTGAAACGAGTTTCAGTTAGAGAGATAAGGCTTAGTGTTGTATTTAGTGGCTACCTGTAGTGCAATGTCAAGTCATGGGGGGCCTTAATGGTGCAACACAGGAACTGAGTTTGATACCTAAAATTTTCCTTTCTATATAGAACCGCTGTGTATTCTTTTACATTTAAATTGTGAACCGAAGTGTGAGCTAGAGAGAGATAATTGGCACAAAGGAGAACCAATAACAGATAAATAGTTCTAAAGCGTGCCTAAATATTCTCACCAGACACGTGGTTACTACCTTGCCCTGTCTGCATGTTCTAGGCCCGATGGAAACCCTAGTATATACATGTTGAAAGCTTTGCAGCCGATTTAAGTTATCATTGCCTTGTTATCTTGCCAAGTCTTTAAACCCCATTTAAAGCCATACACAGGATGAACAGTGCGAAGACGGGATTTGCGTTGACGCACATAAATTGTTTCTTAGAAAAAAGGAGAATGCTTGATACTTACAAATGTGGGTCGAGGACACAATCAATTTGTGACCTCCTCCAACCTTATTTTGTGTAACAACTACAATCATGTATTTTTCAGATGCCAACTTTCTATTTCAGAGACAACTCAACAAAACTAATGTATAACCAATGACAATAGATAAGGTTTTTCTTTTTTTGTTTGTTTGTTTTGCGTGTGTCAGTAAAGTACCACACGGCCTAACTTAAGTCTGTGTTGTGTAGGAAAAATAAAACAATGACACACAGGCACCCTTGTGGTTTTGTATCTCGAATAAATCATTTTAAATGGAGTTTAAATGAAGGAATATGCTGGCCTGGCTGTCAGATTTTGACTGTGGCTGTCGATGTTACATATTGGTGAAGCTGCAACTGATGTGGCAGCAGTCCACCTCTGTACTGTGTAGTTATTTGCTGATATGTTACTGTATGCAGGCTAAACCAATGATGACATATTTAAAATAAAAGAAATGCTCTCCACTTTGCCTATGTGTATTTATGCTTTTCATTATTTACATTGTTGGAATGGGGCTGGTTTGGATCTTTAAACCATGCTGACTTTTTAAATAAGTTATTTACCTTGATTGAACAATTGTTTGAATATTTTGAAGCTGTAATGTGTCGCTGTGCGCCCTGCCTACATGGGGATAAAAAATAATGCAGTCATGCGTGCTAATTAACAGTAATGGAAAGTAAATAAGTACATTTCCAAATGAAACGATTGGAAGTGCTTATTACATTCCTGCAACAGCCACCGATACAGCATTATTTAAATTTTTGTGTCAGAGCATTTGATATATTGATAGCTAAACAAATATAATGAATGCCTCTGAAATAAGTGGCCTACCCCAGCTTTAAGTGCAGTTTTGAGGTTTTTACCAAATTTCTATTTGAAAATAACACTGATGATGATCAGCTTATTTGTTGTATTATGGGAAATGTGGAATTCAGTATATTTTGGAGTTTGAGTTACTAAAAATGAGAGATATTCTAATTTAGCCTCTGTGGCTTAGATTATATTTTATCTGTCTCTTTTGAACCCCTAACTTTATGAAAGTGCAAAACTGAATCACTGGAGTGTCCCTTTAAAATGTGACAATTACATGTTTTTAGTAGTAACAATAAATCCTGAGATTTAGAGAATGGGATCAAAGAGGTTAATAAATGTCAAAATAAGTCAGAATGGAAGGTACTACTGTACATGATTTCCATAATGGAAATAGACTACAAATTTGCATTCTGTACTGTAGAGATCTGGTACCATCAGTTATAAATTCAGTAGCTCAATGTCCCTTTTGTACCTTAGAATTTCTGATTCCATGGTAGGATCACATTTATTCTATGCTGCAGGAGGTTTTGAGGTTGCCTCTCAGTTATTCTATCCAAACAAGTCAAACAATGAAATGCTCTCTTACAGTAACGCAGGCTATTGAAGGGGACAGGGTATGGGAGCCATATCTTATCAAGGGGAGATATTAAATACTTGTCCAATCGATTTAAGATATTTAACTGGGATAGAACACACAATTATCCTTGGTTGAGGGATGGTACTAAAGTTTTTCTCTTTATGACTTTCATTTTATTTTCAGGAAAAATATAATCAAACACAAAGCCAGTGTAAGGAGGATATCTGGGATACACCAACGTTTAGGGATGATGTGCAATTAAAGATTGCAACACCAGAACTAGATATTAAATATAATTAACAGAGAGGACAATTAGGTCATTGGGTGTTCAATTAAGGACTGATACCACTGGTGACTGAGGTAGGCAGATATAAAGGCATTCCTGAAGATCAGCATTTATGTCTTTTTTGTGATCTTTGTGTTGCTGAGGATAAATATAATTTTATGTTTGTACAGCCCTCTAAATGTTGATTTGGTGGCTGAAGGTGATATGTTGGGTTGGGTTTGTAATGAGGATATTTTTGTTTTCTGAATTTGTGTATCTGTAGATCACGATAGCCATGGGTTCATCTTGCTATCTATTATTTTGTAAACATACCACGACTGGGTACCATATGGCGGACAATTGAATCAATCAATGAAGCAGTGTGGTTTAACAGCTGCACTGAGTAGAACAAACTGGCACTGCAGCAGGTAGTAAAGGCTGCCCACAGAATCACAGGGACAGATCTTCCCTCACTGCAGGACACCTATGATCTACAGATGGGCCTGCAGTTTCATTAGAGATCCAGCTCACCCAACTCAGGAACTCTTTAACCTCATGAAGGCTGACAGGTGATACCGAAAGCATAGGTACAAAATATCCAGATTTCGGAACAGTATGCACCCCCAGGCCATCAGTGTGATCAAGAAATATCCCCTTACCACTCCCATCTGTACCCCCACCCCGCCACAAACATGACATGGGAAACAGACATGGACAAACTGCAAAGTAAGCACTTTATAGAAGGCAACTAAGCACTTACACTACCTCAAAGGTAATTTATATTGCATGTATATTTTTTATGTATGCCTGTAATGCTGTGTGTGTTGTGTTTTAACATTATGATTATGATCTGTATATATATATATAAATATATGTATTCAACATGCTAAGAATGTTATTGTGTAGCCACTGCACAAAGAAGAATTTGAACATGAAAAATAACAATTGGGAGTTGGTTAGAGGGTTATACATTTATTGAAAACACTCCCAGTTTTCGCTATGTTTTGCTGGATTTCTGAAGATGTGGTACTTCGTCTAGCCTACCTTTGCCTACCTTCGGCCCAAAACAAAGTACACGACTCAAAATACCGTTTTGCTGAGACAAAATATGCCCAGTAGCTCATGCTGATTATTATAAGGTTTTGCTTCATGTAAAATGGTTATGGTGAATCAAAGTTCATGTGACCGATACGGGGCGTGGCTTACGACGTCAACATTGATTGACGTGGTTTGCACGACCAGGAAGCCAGCAGTGACATCACTCTCCAGAAATCCCCCTTGCTTCAGTAAAGACGAAGCGCCCGAGCGACGGAGAGAGACAAATAGAGAAATAAAGGAGTTTGCTGCTGTTCCGAGCTTCTTGTGTGTTTAAGCTGATTTTACAACCAAGACGTTAAAGGTGAGACTGTCTCTACCAAACCTTTGTTGTACCAAACCCTGCCTAGCGGTAACATCCAGGTTACTTAACAAGCTAACGTTACGGCTAACTTAGCTCTTATCTTCCCTGCTGTTTATGTCGGAACAAAGACGGTCTGCTTTGCGGCGCAGCTAAAGGGCACTAGTTTAGTCTGTTTAAGTCATATAGCTTTCAATCAGCTCTGTTTCAGCTAACTACCACATCTGTCTGCCTGCTTACATTGTAATGAGGTTAGCTAACGTTGATTTGGAGCATTTCATGTCGTAACGTTAACTCACCCAGTCACATGATGGAAACAGTTGTTCCTCACTACAACGTGTGCACAGACCTAAATAATACAAAATAAATAAAGGATAATCTATTAAGCTCACATCAATTAAGCCCAGTGTGTTATCGCAGAGCTAAATGCAGTTCCCGTGTTGTTGTATAGTGGTAATACAGCAGCTCACGGTGCCTGTTTATAAAGGAAAGTGGTACTTTGTCTGCAGCTCATATAACGTTAATGTGGCCCATTTAATAGGTACAGTAGAAAGGGTGTGGGTCATTTCCAAGCAGTACAGACCTGTTCCTTTTTACTGTTGTCAGCCCTCCTCCTCCTCCTTCCCACTCCCTCTGTCTCTTTCCCAGCCATGTCAATAGACCGGAATAAGCTGCCCAGAGGACCACATTCTTGTATATAACCAATTCGTTCAAGTTAGCCCTCTTTTTCCTTTCCAGTTTCCATAGCAAACAGTGATGCGAAGCCTAAACTGTCCTCAGTAAAGCAATGCATTTATGGGACACTCGCCAAGCTTTTTACCCCGTTTCTGTCACATATTTTCTCTTTATATACATTTGGAAACAGGTGGTAGGGCAGGTCTTCAGTTGATGACAGGGTTGGTGCTTCGATCCCCGGCTCCTCTTGCCCAAGTGTCCTTGAGCAAGACACTGAACCCCAACTTGCTCCCTGCAGCCCCAGCATGGCAGCCATCGTTGTGTGTGAATGGGCGAATGAGATGCATTGCAAAGCACTTTGTCCGTTAATGTAGAAAATCGCTACAAAAATGTCCATTTACCATGTAGAAAATGTTCTTTTACATTTGAATGAGAATCAAGTGTCCACTTCATTTGAACTGCAGTTGTAGAAATGACTCAAGGATTAAATTATGCTATTGCAAGAGCTGGCCAAACACTCATTTTTTCCAGGCTTATTCACTTATGCCTGTGGCCAGCTAGTTCACATGAGGGAGGAATATAAAGCGAGCAAACAAACACAGCTGAAAAGTAAACACTAGAAGGTATTAAAATGCCTCTCTGTGTCCACTAACACAATGAGACTCTTGTCTGTGAGGACTGAGGACGGCAGAATAGAGTAGTGGCTGGAGTAGCTGGGAGAGTGAGATGTTGCAGTACTGTGATGTGGTGATTTGCTTATTTTAGGGAGTGAGTATGTCTCGCGTACTGGTGTCAAAGTGAATATCTGACCACATAGCCTACTACTATGTGCAAATGGCATCAGCGTGATGTTTTGTACATCAGAAGCAACTTTTTCTGTATTTCCATAGTCTGTCTGGAGGTTGGTCATAACCTCTGGTGTTTTTATATTATACTGTCGTCCTCATCACTTTGTTTTCCTGTTACTTATTGAATAAGGGATGTATTCACATGTCTTGTGATTGTGACACACAGTTGTCACAGTGGGGTGAGGAAATTGGTTAAGAAATGATGCTTCTGTTCTTATGACTTGACTTAAGTGAAATCAGTTTGCTTTTTAAGAAATTGTTTTGGGATTATTGTTGAACTGGTAATACTGGCATGACCAATCCAGATTAATTTCAGTTTCTGAGTCATTGTTGTTATTAAAGAGTATCGAATCGGTACTCAGTATTAGAATATGCGGCGTCTGAGTTGATGTATTGGAATCTGTATTGGTAGAAGAGCTGCAACGATTAGACCATAAATTAGTAGTCCTTTAGGAAGTTTTTCAAGCCAAAAATGTCACAAATGGATGGGATCCAGCAGATCTGCATGCTTGAGAAGCAGCCACTATCTTCTTCTTCTTTCGTTCCGAATCACTACCAGGGCACAGGGAATAGCATATATCAAAACAAATGAATGAATGAATTGGATTTACACAAACATATGTCAGACCCAGACATACTTGTTTTTATTCACTGTCAATGTGCAACAGCATGACTCAGCTTGTTGTGCAGTGTGCATAATTTCACTCACCTAACTGACTCTTACCTTTCATTTCCTCTTCAGGCTGCTTTTGTGTTTGTGTGACATGGTAATGAGTTCTTCTGAGTCTAGATTGGTTTGAGGAGACCATTATTATTATTATTATTATTATTATTATAGTTTACAACCTCATTGGACCCTGTCAGCTGTTAACTATTGTCTGTGCTTTCGTGCTCTTGTGTTTTTCCCTCAACCCATGTTTACTTATGTATAATGTTTTGTGGCAGCCTGTACTTCACACAAGTCACATGTATGTACAGACCCAAGTTTCGTTAAGTGTAATGTTATTGTTTGAACTTCAACAGAATGCTTTAGCATGAAAATAGTGTGGAAGAGCAGTTACACAATGCAGTTGAGCTTGCGAGTCAACGAATAAAACGGAAAGATGTTAAATTTTCCGTACTTCTCACTTCTTATCCTACTTCTGCCTGCGTACCATCTGTCCTCCATTCATCCGGTACGGTGATGCTCGTCATTTACAGCAATATGTCACTACACACACACACGCCCTTCATCCAGAGGTAGAACAAGATCAGATAAGAAGTGAGTCATTTATGTCACATATCAGTGCCATTTGATGTGAGCAGAAAGTGGCCGGAAGTTGCATACAGATAAAGAGTTGGTTTGATTCTCAGTGAAATCAGCAGCACTAGTGTCAGAGTCATCTGATTAAATTTTAATAAAATATAGCTTAATGGAGGTTAAAGAAAATGTGTGCCATTAAGGTAATATAGGTTATCCCGGTCAATAGTGCTGTGAGACCTCCCTTTCCCAAGGTCCTCCACTCACAGCTGTTTGTGTTTTGTCCTTAGGATGTCCCTGTATCCATCCCTCGAGGACCTCAAGGTCGACAAGGTCATCAAGGTAAGTGTGTACAGGAGAATTGATTTTAGGCAGACGTCTATTTTAAGATTATTAGCTCTGTACTCTGCAGTCTATTCTATTTTTTTACCCATAAAATACATAAAGTACCAAAAGTCAGGATGTGTTGGCCTCTTTTGTTTTAATCTGTCTCTTGAGAGTCTTCCTGAGTTCAGCAGAAAGTTACTGGGTCATGGAGTAACGTTGTCATTGCCACGTTTCCATATCATGTGAAGATTTAAGTTGCTGCCTCTTGTAGACTGTTGTAGAGAAATAAATATTGTGCAATCACTTAATGTGATTACTAGCAGTTGTATTGCTTGGGCCCACAATAAAGTGTTTAGTTTTGAAGTGGTACACTGCTAAAACCATTAATTCACTGTTTGAGACATGTACGCATGTTTCCTTAACAACCCTTTCTTCTCATTTGTGTTGTACTGATGGCAGTTGCCTTTCATCTAGTATTTACCATTTTAAGTCCCAGTGCACTTCCAGTTGACTGGTGTATCTCATTACTTTCTAGGCTCAGGCCCAGTTTGCCCAGACCACCACCCCCATGCCAGCCATAACTGAGGGAACCTACCAGTTCCAGCCTGCCACTGCTGGGATGCCAGGATCAAGTGAGTCTCACATATACTGTTGAGTGTTTTTTAGAGAGTATTTTAACCCTTTGTTGTGTCACAAACTTGTCTAAAACTCAGGAAAACCAGCAGAAACTCTTATTTCTCTAAGATGTCATTTGACTTGTTTCCCTTATTTCTCATGCTGGGTATTTGTTGGTGTCTATGTGGTTCTGAGCCTGAAGAACAGACCTGTAGTATAAGGGATGGATAAAGATGGGTGGAGTGGGAGGACTGGGATGGGAGGAGGAGTTATGGGGCCCCCACTCCGGCTCTCTGTTTGTGAGTCAATTTCTTTCTCTCTCGTGGTATTTCTGCTCAGGGGTTTATGTTTTCCTGAGCTTGTTAGACACAAACTCTGCAGTAAGCCTGACTGAGATGGCAGAAAAGAGAGAGAAAGGAGGAAAGTGGGTAAAAGATGGATAAGGGGCCCTTTAGAGATCACAGAACACAACCTTTCTGCTTATTTTCACTCACTTCTCCCCCTCTTCCCACTCACTCATTCAGTTTCTCTTTTCTCTGTTTGGATGAAAAGTCCTGTGGGCTTTTGGTCTTTTGTTTTTACCTCAGCAGAGCTAGCTATGAGTCACCATGGAGACTGGCCCTGGCAGTTGTGGTGGGACAGGGCATGATGGGAGAAAGAGAGAGGAGGAGGAGTTGATGGGGAGAGAGAGAGGGAGGGAGGGAGGAGGTTAGAGACCCAGGGGTGTATGCGTGAGCTAGAGGAGAGACAGGAGGAGTTTGTTCTCCTAGAGTGGTGCAGAGAAACAGAGAGGGAGGTAAAAGGGGGACGACCTGATTGACATAAACACTTTTTGACTAACCGAATCCAGTATGTCAGGGTGAACAATACCTTTTCAGAATCTAGATCAATCAGGGTTGTGTCAGCTCACCAGTTCTTTTTACATTGTACATAAATTAGTAGACGACCAGCCCCCCCCAGGAACCACATTTTTACATTTTTAGATAACACTGCTGAAACAGAGTTTTATGCGGCGGTGTGAGGCTGATGAGTATGAGCTCTTACCCTCTGGCAGACAATGAAGAGTACCCCAAAGTAAACTCTTAACTGTGCCTACCTCAATTAAAATGTTAAATAATGCTGCTTGAGGCTGCAGGGATTGTGTAATGGAGTATGGCGTAGTATGGGAATGTGTAATGTAATCACTATTTGTGCAATATGCGTAATACATGTAATTCGTGGTTTGCTATAATATGTACTGCTTTGTTTGTTTTTGCTACCTATTTACCTATGTGCGTTAGGGGTTAGTCATGATTTTCAAATAGTCATTAAATTATATAGTTTATGTGACCATGGTCTTGTCTTAATATAAAATATTTTCCTTTGTTTTTACCGGTAAAACGTGTGTGTGGCGTTTTCAGATCAGCTCCAGCCCTGTGAGATGTGCTACGTGCTCAGGTTCTTCGAAGAATGGTCTAGTCTTCCGAGTGACTGTCGAATAGTATTTTTTGCTAGAAATGCCCATCCCTCACGGGGGTAGATATGGAGCAGGCGTGTGTGGGAGAGTTGAATGAAAGAGACGGCGATAAAACAGGAGAGCACACAAACATAAATGAGGAAAAAAGAAAGAGAGTGAAACTGTAAAGACTAGGCATTCTCCGTTTTCTGAAGTAATGAAACACCTTTTATGTTTTTTTTATCAGGGCGTAGTGTAGGAGTACAGGATGAATCATGATTAGCAGTTTTCTTTTATTTTTGGCCAACAATGTGTAGGTGTTTTTCTCTCTCTTCGTTTCTGTACCCTGTCACCTTTAACTGTACAGTAGGTGATTTCTGAGTGCTTGACTCCACCTGATCCACTCATTGCACATGTCATTGTTGTTGAAACAAAGAAACTCACTGATAGATAAAAGTATTGACTGTTATCACAATCACCGAGCTACTCCATGGTACTGTATGTTTGACTTTTGTCATGCTGCCTGGTATATTGACCTTGTGTGGCCCACCCCGCCTCATTTGTTCCATTTCCGCCCTTGTCTCTTAACTTCTGGTCGCCGGCCATAGTAAACACTCTGTCCTGATCAGTTCACACAGCCAACTATAAACCTCTCAAAGTTGGGAATTTATTTCCACATTTATGAGGAAGTAATATGTTTGGGGCAAAGTTAGCTATGATGTTATCTTTAACAAGCTTTCTTTGTGTTGTTGCAGTAGCTTGATGTTTCTGATACTAAACTTGGCACTATGATGATACATCCTAGTGTTGAGATATTTACATTACTTGTGTTATTAATCATCCGTCTCATAATACATGATAATACATACAAGACATGGATGTGTGTAAGTGTAAGAATGCCAAAATTATTTTTTATGTTTTTATATGGACCATGTAGTTGATCTGGCTGTTTACAATAGCCGTCGACCAATGTGTTCTTTTTAGGTCAAATACGATACAGATTATTAGTAATTAAGGAGAAAATTCTATCATGATAAAAACATTTAATATCATTCGATATTGATATTTATCAGGATAAGTATCAAATCATTATTTCTTTCAAGTTTAAAGGTTGATTTTTGCTCCTGAGTGAAAGTTGAAGAAACCAGATGGTTAATTGTGGTTGTACACTTTTCTTTATGGTCAGAACATGACAAACGGCGGATCGCTTCACAAATCTGAAGTAGAACTTTCAAAACAATTGTGAAAAAAATCTTTTTTCAAAAAATATGATTAGTAAATCTTTTCTTAGTCCCTTTTCCTCAACAAAATAAATATGTAAAATATCTATCTAAAATTAAGTGCATTACATCATTTATCATCATAATTATTTATTGACGATATATTGAACATTTGTTATATTGTTATTGAGGAAAATTATATTGCGATAATTATCATTATTGTTTTATTGCACAGCCCTAATTGGAACCGATATACTTTGCAGTAAAAATGAAAATTGTGGTGTCAAAATTTAGAATAACACAAACTCCAACACCAAACTTTGTGGAAACGCTAACTCACCCCCCAGCTCTTGTTGCTTATGTAAAATGGTGGAAAGGCATTTCCAATATTCAGGACTCTTTAGGCTTTGTCTGAGCTAAACCATATACTAGCATTCTCCTTGGATATCCAACGAGGGTTAAAATGAAGGGCAACTGGACTTGGTTGAAGCTACTGGAAGACGTTTTGTCCCTTATCCAAAGGACTTCTTCAGTTCTTCAGAACTCTGAAGAAGTCCTTTGGATAAGGGACGAAACGTCTTCCAGTAGCTTCAACCAAGTCCAGTTGCCCTTCATTTTAACCCTTGTTGGATAACTATGACCTGGATGACTGAGAATCTTCATAGACATCTCCTTGGATACTGCACATGAAGTACCCCAAGTACTTTCCAAGCACTTAAGACCAATGTAGGCAGTAACTTCTAAATACCTGGCTGTCATGTATGCATGCCACTTTGTAGCCACTGGCTGATTTAACTTGTGCTTTTCGTACCTCTAACTACCTTCCTTACATGTCCTTAGTTTTTTCTATCTTTCTAAATGCAATAATAGTGTGTTTGAGGAAGCTTGACTAATATTCTGGATTCTTAAAGAAAAATACTTTGTTTTGAGTTTACTTGGGCAAAAGATAAGAGGCCACTGTCAGACCAGCTGAGGGCCTCATGACTCATGCCTCAAGGCATCATCGATTTGCATAAAAAACATTTTTATGTGTATATCTGTGTAATATTCAAATAGATGAAACGGGAAGACATAGAGGACAAATGGACACACAGACCGTACATTAGCTAACAATTACAGTGGCCTTTCCATCTTAGCAAGGAATTGAATACTGATGCCAGAAAAGTTTTACTGCATTGCTACACAGACTGCTCATTATCAGCATTCTTCCAATGGAGGGCTCAGTGTAGCTCAAGCGTGACCCTACTGTGATGGACAGCATGAATAAAATATAAAGTGTAAAAAATAATGAGCTAAAAAGGCTCCGTAGGTGCAGCTAATATAACAGCTTCACAGCTATGAATTTAAAACATAAAATGCAGCATCAGATGGGGATTAAATGGCTTGTCTTGATCGATACCCTGGGTAGGAGGTAGGGTAACTCATACAGTATGTATGTCCTGTTTAAACCCTACCTCTATGTATAATTTATTCATCGTGTAACATTGTGTTTGTTCCTTTTCTCTCTCTCCTCTGGTCTCTCTATCCTACCAACCACCTGTCTCTCACTCTCCACCTCTTCCACCTGCTTGGCCTCCCTCCATCTTTCTTTGGCTTCCATTTTCACCACCACCCTCCTCCTCCTCCTTCTTCCACTCCTCTCCTCTCCATTCAACCAGGCTTGTACCCGAACCTGGAGGAGCTGGGAGACTACATGGGTCTGGCCCTTAACAGTGATGAAGTCCAGAGGAACCTGGCCTTGATGCCTGTGGCTGACAATGTAAGTGTTTGTGTGTGTCCTGGGGATGTGTGTTAATCACTGTATAAAACATGGACGTCGCCTTTGTAGCGTCACCCCTAGGTTCTGAAGAGCTATCGTGAAGGTCAGTGTGGAGGCACCGCCTGACTCCACCTAACTCCTGTCTAATCCAAAAATGGTCAAAGAGGTGGGCGCTAGCAGACAGCTAGCGGTTAGCTACCTGTGACGGCACCCACCTGTCACTCAAAACATCCACACCCTTATGCATAACTTTAAGCCGTAATGTAATTTAAATAAGTGAGTAATATAAAAATCCAGCCTCAAATGGACATGGCTTTATTTTTTAGCCCCAGAGGTTGCCGCTTGGATGCATTATTAAAAGACTACTCCAGCAGTTTGGCACAGCACTCCTGACGCTGTCAGACTCACAATGGACAATTAAAAACAAAGGAGAGAAACCAAAGATGTTGTGTTTTGGATCCTCTGCATTCTTCTTCCCGCGTCAAACCTGGCACCCACGTTACCCACAATGCAACCAGATCAATGACAGATTATTTTTGTTTTCAAACTTGTAGTCTTCAGGCCCAACAGACTTCCCTCTGGGGCCACAAAAGGTTTTATGCAACTTTTTCTTCATGTGCAGTAGTACTCTCACCTGTGAACAGACTATGATATGTCAAATTGGTTGAGTTCCCCTTTGATATCTTCGTTCCATCCAAAAATAATAATTTTTGGATGGAACGAAGAGAGTGAAAAAAAATTAGACCCATGTTAAAAACAACTTCTTAAAATTCAGGTCACATTAAAGCCTCTCACTTCAAACCATCAGCCCTCCATGTTTATAAATCTGTTTTGAGTAGATATATCAGAGCGCAACAGTATTCTGTTCCTGGAGACCCACATTACTGAGTGACTCACTGCAGGCCTGGAGCAGTATGTGGGAGGGTGTGAGCTCTTCACTCCCCTCCAAATGTGCGTGCGAGGTCGTGTACATGCGGATCCCGCAGATGTCAAGACTCTCGCAGCACCCTTGCTTCTCAGCTGGCATTTAACCATCTGTGTTCTCTGCCATTTGCTGATGTCTTCACCTCTACCATTAGTTTTGTTGTTTGTGCAAAGCATGTTAATGATGAAGTTTTCAAGAGCAGTGCCTAAAGCATTCCTGATCTCGTTCACCGGTGAAGGAGGAGATGAAATTGAATCCTCCCACGCACCTCTATTTGATGCAGCATTGCTTTTAATCTCGAGCTGAATTTTAATGCAACGTGCCTCTTTAATCCTTTCTTCCTCACACCTCTTCCTCACCCCCCCCTCAATCTGCCTCTTTTTCTTTCTCAACCCACCTCTTTCACGTTCTCACCTCCTTTGCTGTCTGGCTTTCTTCCCCTCTCCTTAGCAAGTGGCAGTGCCCTCCCTCTCAGGCGTTGGGGGGATGGTGCGGCCGGTGACGGGGGCAGACGTCGGCATCAGGAGGGCAGAGATCCGCCCAGGGCTGCGGGAGATTATCCTCTGTAAGGACCAGGACGGGAAGGTGGGACTCCGTCTCAGGGCCATCGACAACGTGAGTCAGCATCATAAACTCTTTGACGGAAACCTGCTCTGTTAATAAATAAATATTCATAATTAACACTCCTTTGACGGCATACTGATGACTAAGGAAATCCACACCCCCCTCTTCTAATCTTCCACACAAGATCAGTGTTGAGATCTGATTCTGCTTCACTTGGTGAATCTTTAAAGGTGGGGTATGTGATTCTGGAGAAATCCAACACCATGACAAATACCATGATATAGAGCGAACAACGACACTGCAGGTGATACAACGTTAGCTTGTGGGTTAGCAAACTATTGCTACAGTTGCTGCTGCGAAGCTAACACGCAGAGAGGAATAGATGGTCCCAGAGCAGCACAACAGCTCCAGACAGAGACACTCTCCTGCTACTATATCTAACATCACAAGTAAGCTGAATGTCTGTGGGAAAGTCATTTAACGTTAGCTGACACACAATATGGCTGGAATAGTGTTGTATGGCTCGGTCCAAGCCACTTTGTTTGTTTCCCATTTACAGAGCCAGGGCTGTGTACAAACACCGGATTTATTTTCAGCTGACACAGAACAGACAGCTAGCGCACCGTGAGGAGATATTCGCTGCATTTGACAAAAAGAAGTGTATTAGATTAGAATTGTATAACCCACCTTTAAACCTGTTTTACTCTGTATCTGGAGCATAAAGGGATGTTGATCACACCTGCTTCTCATGATGTTATAAACCCCCTTAAATGATCTACAACATGTCACAGACCCGTTTTTATTGACATGTAATATTACTGGGACACATCTGCATTAGTAACTTGTAACATGGCAATTAAAACAGGCACTGGGTAATGTTTATTATCAGTACTAAGAGCATGTAAGCATTAATGTGCTGTAAGAAAAACACAAACAACAAATGATCTCCTGTGATACTCAGGCCAGCTTGTGAACGTAGTTAATTATTCATTTTGTACTGAGTTGCTTTTGAAAGCCTTTGCAAATGAGTTAGTAAAAACAGAAGATTGAGTGTATTGATTGGTGATCGATGTACTGCTGAAATGACACAGCGCACTTAACAGAATCTTCAAAATTAGGACATCATTCCCATCAAATCATTTCACTAGACTGCGTTGACATTAATGACAATTACTAACTATTTTGAAAGAGTTGTTAAAGGCATCAAAGTTCTATTGGTTCAAATATCTAGCAACATCTCTTTTCTCTTAATGAACATTTAATCTCCTCTTTCCTCTCCGTGCCCCTCCTCTTGAGGTTTTTCCTTTGTTTTCTCTCTGATAGCGGCATCTGTCTTCTCTCTCTTCTCTCTTCCTTCATTCCTTGGACTAATTTTTGAATGCTTTATCTTTCCTCTCTCAGGGAGTGTTTATCCAGCTGGTGCAGGCTAACTCCCCTGCGGCCCTGGCCGGACTGCGTTTCGGGGACCAGGTCCTTCAAATCAACGGGCAGAACTGTGCCGGCTGGAGTGTAGACAAGGCCCACAAGGCCCTGAAGATTGCGGCCGAGACTCGCATTGAGCTTGTTGTCAGGGACAGGTGAGGTTTACACCATTTACATACAGACAGACTACATAAATCCTGCAATCAGTCCTACCAATAGCCTGCAAACGTCAACGATAGCCAACTGAAAGTAACGTTAACATTACATGCACATCATCAACATCATGTTATTTTAATGTTTACATTACCTTTTAAACAGCTGTCAGTGTGCAGGCTTGCCTGTTTTTGTGGTGTGTCCTAGCTGTGTTGTCGCAGCTTCTTGTTTAACTTTCTGTCTGATTGTAGATTCAATTAGTCTGTAAATGTGTTTTTTTTCTATATAAATAATAATCAGAAGTGTACAGTATGATTCAGTAGATGCATTAAAACTGTAATTAGTTTAATTTGTTGATGAAAATGTTATACATTTTGTTAGTTTCCGTCCATTTCTGCAGTTATGTTTTTATTTAGTCGCATTTTTGTTTTTTAATACTTTTAATAGCTCCGCTTTAAACTGTTACTTTCTTTTCTTCATAGACTGGGTTTGAGAGCAAAGTATTGAGAATGTTTGAAGTGCATTGTGAGCCTCCAGATTACAATATAATGTGCGTTGAAATATAGAAAGGAAACATAGATCGGTTTATTGTGTTCTCCGTGGTTTATTTTCCAATGTGTAAACCTCATCTGTATCTTTGTCTTTCCCATGACATGGAGCAATTGCGGTTTAACATTGCTTTGTAAACTACTCAGGATCCATTTGTCCATGTGCAAACAGCTGAATTATATTTGCCTTTCATATTAAGTTCTAATGGTCAAGATTTTAAATGTATGTACACGGCACTTTTGAACTTAAATCTATAACAGCATGTTAGAGTTAAAAGGAAAAGGTCAGGACAGGTAATTGCTGAACTTCACTTTCCCAGCTTTTGAGTTTATCTGAGGAAAAGGCCGCTCCCTGATGAGCTAAGGGCCTTGTAACTCATATCCGGCAAGCAGATCTCAGATATGAACATGAACATCACCAATTTGCCTAAAAGCTTTGAGTGTAAATGACTATATATTTATATATCTTTGTAATATTTAAACAGGTGAATGTCATCTGTTTTCTGAACATGGTTTCTCAGTAGAAGCTGAAATGTTTGGCTCCCTCTGCTGGCTGTTTATTTGCTGCCCAGCTCTCCTGTTTTGTTTTCATAAACATTATCATATAGCATTTTTTGTTCTGTTTCCAAGTTTTATAATTATAAATTTACAGACATACTAGTGGATTCCTGATCCTTTCTGTGTGTGTGTGTGCCTCTCTAGGCCATTTCAGCGCACCGTCACCATGCACAAAGACAGCTCAGGCCACGTCGGCTTTATCTACAAGTCTGGTAAAATCACCTCACTGGTCAAGGATGCCTCTGCCGCCCGCAACGGCCTGCTGACTGAACATTACATCTGTGAAATTAATGGGCAAAACGTCATTGGACTCAAGGTCAGACACTTGTTTCTGTATATGAGTCTTTTCATCGAACAGTTTGGTTACTGATGGATATAAAATGTTAACTAAGTCGTCATTATGTGAGGAAGTAATGTGTATACTGAAGATGAGATGAACTCCATTGATGTTGCATTGTGGATAAACATGGGCTAAAAATGATCCAAAATTGGACTAAATACAGAAAATATGTGATGCTTATTAAATGTTTGGTGGCTAACTTGAGTTTTGCATTGGGACGGCTGCTTACATACTGGCCGAATGTAGTATAACGTGGGAACGTGCAGCGTTTTTAAGTAAGTGCAGCATTCACCAGCTCCAAGTCTGTACACACGTGAAGTGAAAAGGTGTTTAGGTTGCATCAGTAATGTGGCCATAGTTTGCTTTTAGAGCGGTGTTTTCTTTTGTAGGCGTGTAGTTTCATTCTGCTCTGTAATAAAGGCTTTTTTTGTTTGGCTAAAGTTTAATGGTGATTTATTAAATTCTCACATTTCGCTGCTCCTGTGTGAAAATTCCAGGATTCTCAGATCAAGGACATTCTGGCCACCTCTCCGACCGCCATGACCATCACCATAATGCCCAAGTTCATCTATGAACACATGATTAAGAGGTAGGACTTCAACATTTTAGTTAATCTAATGTCAATATCTTATCATTAATAATATTTTGGCACAGTATCTACACATACGGTGCATTAAAGTGCTGCATGACCTGCTGTCAGTCACCAAAATGAGATTTTCCCACGCGGATCCATGTAGCGCTGATGCTAATGCAGAACGCTCCATTCATTGAGCTATTGGTTTGTTAGTTATAAGTCAGTGTGAAACAAAGTAGGCCAGAACTAAAAGGCAACAGTTTATAATTTTATTCCTTGGTCCAGACCAACTAAACCAAACTACAGGTTTTAACGCAACCTTAAATGAACCCAGTGTGAAGAAGGTTTTACATGATGCTCTTCACTGACAAGCTTACAGATGGGATTTCTTTTTCCAGGATGTCGACCGGGCTCCTGCGGTCAGCCATGGATCACTCTGTCCCAGAGGTGTGAAGACCAGGAGGAGGACTGTCAACTGTCAGGGTGTCTACAATACAGAGAGATCTCTCTTTGCTCTTTCTCTCTTTTCCTCATATCTTTATCTGTCTCTCTCTCTCTCTCTGTCTCTCTCTCTCTCGCTTTCTGTCTTCATACCAAACCACCTCCTGCATCACAATCATCATCGTCGCCATTTCTCATCTTTAACATGATCTTAAAAATGCCTTTTTTTCTATTCTTCAGTCATTGAATATATTCTCTACCTTTTCTACATTTTCATCAACTCTGTTGACATTTCTAGTACGTTTTATATGTTAACCTCATAGTCTAAGTATTACATATTTTATTTTCTTGTTTTGTACTTGAGATCAAGAACCGTACAAAATGTTTTTGTTTGTTTTTTAAAGCCATGCACACTATCATGAGTCCAGAGCTTCCTCTTTATTGTGAAGGTGAATCATTGGCACATGACGTTTCATCTTGTCAAAATGCTGTAAAAGCCAGTGGTCAGTCATCAGAGCCCTATCATGTAGATCACGGCTGTGCTCCCAGTCCCTGCACTTAGCCCCTAATGTGTGTGAACATTAAAAATCTGAGCTGAATGAACACCTGGGGCCTCATGTGAAAAAGTATGCTGACTGATTCCAGTGTCACTTTTACTTGGCCAGTAAAACCTAATAGGTTAGTTAGTTTATACCATACATTGGTGAAAATTAGTGTTATTTTTGGCATTGAGATAAGGTTTTGTTTTTTTTTTGTTTTTTTTATGCTTCCCAGATTCTAGCGTAATTTACAGCAAGGCAGTTTCCACCTTCTTCAAGAGATGGCAATGTATCATTGTATCACATTTTCTGTCTCTGCGGGCTAAGGTCATGATGAGACTCTGATGTGTTGAATTTATAGGTACTGGAAACACTGTGCACATTCCAGGGGAAAGTGTAGGGAAAGCAGGGCAGCAGTAGATGTTTGTTACCCTTTGCAGCTGGGACCTAACCCTGTCCACAAACACCACAAGAGCTGTTAGGCAATGAAGAGCACAAGTCAGCAACATCAAAATGAACTATGTGATTGGCTATCTGGAGGTCAGGTTTGTTGTATATGGTCTTCAAACCATATCATTTTCAAGGGAATTGTTGGTATTTGTTTGGACAGGGTCTGTGCTGGGCCGACCCACTAAGTGCACTTTCCACTACCTTGTAAGAGGTTATCTTTCCTGTGTCCATTTTTAGTTACGTTCAACAGTTGTACTTTTTATTGTTGTGTTTGTGGTGCCTCATTTTAATCAGAAAACTCATGAAAACATATAACTTATGTTAAACGAAGGAAACTGCTCAAATTTGGCACTAGATTCATCACCTCAAATTGAACGTATTAAAATTCCACCTCACGTGTTAAGCCATTGACATTGCTCTCCTCTGCGAAGTGTTAGAGGACGTCCCTCTGTAATATTCCTTCCTTGACTGATGAGCGCAGCGAGAATGAGGAGAGCTCACAGTTGTGAATTTCTACTTCTTATATAAAGTTGCTCCTTTTAATGCTGTTCATGTTTGGATGCATGTATTCCTTTAATTTTCTAGGTATGCAATCTGATAAACATCACTGTCATTCTGTAAGAAAATTAGAAAAATCTAAAAGTTTATATACGAATGTAACCAAGATAATATTGTAAAACAAATAAACAGTCTTTCTGTTCACATTAGCGTGGTAGTGTTTGTATTCCCCTCTGGACATGTATCTTCATGCTAACATTATATTCTTTTGTGTGGTTCTGTGTGGTTGGGGGAAAAATACACCAACAAATTGTCATATCAAGAAAGAAAAAACATCCAGAGATACCAGATTCAGACAAACACACAGATGAAGACAACACACGTTTCCTCCATGCTGTTTAATATAGGGGCTTTTGGTCTTCCTTTATACAGTGTGGTGGGAGTGTGAATGGACAAGTAACCTACTGATGTCTTTTACTGTACACACTACTATTGCCATTAAAATAGTTAATTTACATGATGTTATCTGTATATATTAGTGATGTCAGCTAAATTCTTACAAGGCATAGAATATCCACAGTAGTAGGATGTTATAGGACTTTCTATAACCTCCGTATATTCTAATTATCATTACATAGGCTATGGAACATATAGACAGTCAGACAAGGAATAAAGCATATAATAACAATACACATTCAAATATTGACCAAAAAAAACAACCCCAAACACCCCCCACCTCATCCTGTCTCCCCCAAGAAATATTCAGCATCATGTGTGTCTAAGGATATACGCAGTATATAATCACTCAGTCACCCCCCTCCGCCCGCAAACTAACTACACTGACTAAACCTCACACAGCAGGAAGTTCAGGTGTATAATGGGACAGAAATAGAAAACATGTTCGCTGTGAGGTGCAATGACATTCTTGCAGAGAGACTCGCGGTAATAATTGGCCTCCTTCACATTGTGATAATCTTGGAATGGGTTTTGATAAAGTGCCTTATGGTAGAGATAGATCGATGGAAACTCAGATTAAACTTATAATAAATAAATTAATCACACCCTGCTAGAACTGAAGCATTAAAGAAGGCAAATTACTGCAGTGTAAGAGTCCTCAACAAGGACACTGCAGGCCATAATGTTTGTTACCTACTGAATGGAAAAATATAGGGTTTAAATCACTCCAAGGATGTGATTATGTTCACCAAACCCTATTAGGACTAGTAAGTGAAGACAAATGTGTAATACAGGCCTGTTAGAAACACCTGCAAACATATTAAAGCAAAAGACAAAAAGCTTTTGAATATGGAGGCCCGCCAAATCCAGAATAAAAGTTTTAATCTCGGCATACAAGATGACGTCTGGGCACAAGATCATGAGTGATATGCACACAAGATTAAAAAAAAATCAGTACTTTGTGCCTCCTTACTACAATAATAACAATGCACTGCAGTTTAGTAATAAAGGTATCAGACCCTCACATACATGACCACATAATGCAGCTAAAGTGTAGACTGTTGCGTGCGACTGCATAGAGTTAATTGTTATTGATGGTAAATGCAGTCTGTTGAAGCAAGAAATTGTGTGTGCTATACTGACTGACAAAACCGAGTTCACCACGTAGTTCTTCCTTCATCCAGCACCATCATTTGACGTGACTGTGACATAGTTGGGGACACAGAAGAACTAAAGACGATTTCAGCTTGGATTTCTAATTTCTGCCTCTGGGTAGCCAAGGGGGCATGCTCGATGCCGCTCAAAAACAAAACTGACTTGCTCTCTTCACTTGTATTGCAGCAAACTAACTCCGTGTCCAACAGCTAAAATGGCATCCCAAAATATGAGGGCAGAGGATATATTTTACAGTGTTTTGGCTGAATCACAGATTCAGCTGTATTTGAGTATAAGGCCGAAAAAGTGTGTCCGAGCAGCCGAGAGCAGACGGCGACTGGTGGTGCCTTTGCTCAAATTGCCCTCTGAACAGAAACTGAATCAATCTGCGGCAATTAATTTCAGTGTGGGCAGTTTTTTTTGGATGTTGACGCCGGCACCAGAGAGAGCCCTTATGTGCATTGCTAGGTGGGTAGGTAGATTTATTTTGTCACAATACAACAGGTTATGGAGTGAAATTGAGTTTGTAACTCCCTTCTGCTACACAGCAGACAATATACATTAATAAAGAAGATTTTTTGTTTTTGTTGGATGTTGACGCAGGCACCAACCCCGAGAGAGCCCATATGTGCATTGCTAAGTTATGCAAGAAAGTTTTACTACAAACTTGGACTGATGTGTGCTTGAGACCTTCAGGATCCCAAATAGAAATTAGAAAAGACAACCAAGCCCAGCAGGGCCAGGAGGGCAGATGACCTTTAAGTGAGCTATGTATTGGTCAACAAAGTTATAGGCTATGGTATCACTCCCACACGCTGGGACGATGTTGGACTAATGTTGTAATATTGAGGGACAGTGAAGAGAAACTGTGGACGTTCAGCCTCATTTAAAGCCACCTAAATAACGAAGGTAGTAGGATGGATACAGGTAACTGTTTTTTCATGTTGGTTTTTGTGGAACTTTACACTGCAACGCTAGCTCAGCTAGTGATACCTTTGTTATTATACGGAAGCCTGCTGGGTGGGCATGCACGCAATGCATCCTGGTACATAGAGGCACGGCTGGCATTACTCAGAGAGCAGGAGAACTCTGCTTCCACTGTCAATATGGCAAACACTGTGGAATTTATTGCTTCAATTCACTACATTTATCATCAACATTGTCTGGACATTAATGGCGCCAAATCTTCCCTTTAATGGGGTTGAGATGATTTCTGTGATTCAGAACAAGGCATAACTCCTAAACTTCCCTATATCTACTCTTTCCTTTCCTCTGTCACCCTCTGTGCAACAAGAGGTTTGTACAATAGCCTGTGTTTAATGATAGCGGGAGAGTTTGATCGACTGAAATCCAGTACAATGCTGATATACAGCAGTTATCATTTACATGACTTTCATCATCAGAGATTTTGTTTCACAATACATTAATATTGAGAGGAGGAGGCCGCCTCACACATTCTCACACCTGTTCCCTCACAGGAATATATGGCTTTTTTGTGGAATATATGAAAACTGTTTTAGCCTCCTAATCCACTTTTGCAAAGTGGTTCATACAGTCACGAGGTGGTTCATACAGACTAGTGCACAACCCATGATAATGAAAGTGATGATGAGGAAAGGTTATGGATGAAAGTTTAAGTGAGGATAAGACAGTCCTGTCTGTCTAAGGCATTCATTCAGTCGTTTCATGGATCTCAACGCACTGATAATCGCCACTGCTTTTTTGGATCCTCCACATCGATAAAGTGAAAACCAAACACAGACAGGGATTGTAATGATTGTCACTGATGTCTGACAATTACAGAATTTGACCATGTAGCACAAGCACAACTTTTTCTATTCCAGAGTGTGTTTTTTCAACACCATTTAGACTTAAATGTCCATTATTGGCCTGTAGATACATACTGTGGTCAAATTTAGGAGCTGAGATCAATAGCTCTTATCATGGATGACAGGCAACTGCTTTACAGTATTCACAGAAATCATGGCATGTAGAGTTCTCTTTTTAAGGCTCTGCCAGAAATGTCTATTATCTTAGTTAAACTGGTTTCATTTTTGCCTTATCAGCAGGATATCAAACTGAACTGACACTGCAGACTAACAGAACAATCAGTCAGAACTCAGTGGACATACGACACTTTCACATACAATCTCAACTTCAAGTAATTGCTTAAACTTCATAAAGTGAATAATAGTGCAAATTATGCTAACCAAATACTAACAAAAAAAAGATTCATGCTGCTTATTTCTTCACCGAAGAACTAAACAATTCAGTTGGTGTCAGACGATTTTTGCTGGTCGGCTGTTTCTCCATCCACATTTAGCTCATGAGTCTCTGACAGAAATTTTGATTTTACAGTTGCAGGTTTCTTATTTGCCCTTATTACACACAAAGTTAAACATCAGCGCAAGAAAAGCAAACAGGAGAAATTGCCATCAGATGCCACATTCACACAAAGGAAATGCCCTGTTCCTAAACGTGATTACAATCCAGACATCTTATTGATTTTCAGTGTCAACTGACATGTAGTACTCCATGTCTAGAAATGCTTTGCAGAATGATCTGTTAAACAAATAAAGTTCGGTTTATTTGCAGTGTTACTAACTCTTGCACAGTGGACTTGAAAATACAGACTACTGGAGTGACAGTTAAACTACACCACGAGAGCATTAAGTTAGCAGAAATATACAGCACAGATACAGACTGAGCACGACTCACTTCAATCAGATCTACATCAAAGTGTCAAACTGAGCCAGTGAGTATCTACAAACAATTGTAACTTTCCTGTTAGATTTGATGAATCAACGATATTTTCTATGTGTGTTATGTGAAATTAAAGTAACTCAAATTGAGTTCTATTCTTTTCAGTAATTCAATTGTTCAAGAGTTTGCTCTGAATGCAAGTCTCAAGACACAAGAACCAACCATATGGCCAAGTGCAGGGAAAAGTCCACCCTAAATCATAATGCCCATGTTGTTCTCATTATGCTCTCTCATAGCCTGATAACCAAGAACAAAGAGTGTGATGAAAAGATATGAAAAAAGGAACACAAATAAAAGAGAAGTGTTGTTAAAGAAAGAAATTGTCCCAGCATGTAACTCCCCCCCAAAACAAGTTATTTTTACACTTTGTTGCCATGGATTGTACAAACAAGATTTAAGGTGCTGATATGTGGATTTTGGACATAGCTGGGACTAGCTGTTTCCCCTTGCATCGTGTCTTTATGTTAAGCTAAGCTAAAAGCTGGCAATAGCTTTAATATTTAGTGTACATACAGTAGGCCTACATACATGAGAGTGGTATTGATATTGTCATCTAACTTTTTGCAAGAAATCAAAAAAGCACATTTTCCAAAATGTCTAACTATGCATTTAATGGTTGACAGAAACAGTCAAGGAGTAGAAAATGTGTAGGCTGTGGCTGTAACTGCACAGTCAAAACCCAGAGGGATGCTGCAAATTAAGAAGACCTGGAGAAAACACATTAACAGTTTGGTTAGAGTCATAAAATGTGCTGCATTTTTTTGCTCACTTGGATTAATCTGTAGATTTGCAGATTGATTATCTGGGGACGAACTTTGTGGATTCACTGAACTTTAAGGTTTGGCATCTGAATCAGCTTTGTTTCTGGATTTCTGGAGATGTAATGTATACTCTCAGGGTAGAAACACACCGCCAATGTCAGCTAAATGGAGCCACAAGAGCCCATTCATTTCATATGAGAAGCAACAAATCCCTCGCAGGACCTCACCTTATTAATGACTTTATTTAGAATTGGGAAGATGGGCAGTGAAGTTTTATTTCTATCACAGCACAGTATCAGTCAAGACGACAGCCAGCCACAACATTGGAAATCTACTAAAGAAATGCACTTTTTACATTTTCCTGCCAAAAGTGAAATATCAAAGTTTTACAAACAAGAAATAGTTCCATCACCTAACTTCCACCAAGCTATTCAAACTTGCTTCCAGTGCTTTGCTTAGCTAATCAACTGCTGGCTCCTTAGGCAGCGGTCAGATGCAGCTGAGGTGCCAATGCTGTGGCAAAAAACGAAGGGTTGTCTTGCCAAAACGTCAAGCTTGGCTCAACTTTAGCCGCACTGCATTGGCCAGTCACACATGCACAAGCATACACTTCTGGTAGATTACTTATTAAGAAGAATGCTATATTTCTACTGGTTACCTCACGATCATCGATCAGAGTAATAAAATGTTATGCAAATTGCTGTGAGTGTTTTGGCATCTCATAAGCCTTCAAACTTATGAATCTGTTACTCAAACTGAATTTCCTAGATCCTATTTCATATCTCACTGGAATCTGAAACAACACACCCCCACCATCACAGCCCCTTACAGGGCTGTTTTTGCTCTGAATGCCCTCTGTGTCTGTCATGGTTGCATCAATGGGGACCCGCAGGGAACTGTCTTGGTTCTCTTCCTCTTCACACTCTACACTGCAGACTTCATGCACAAGTCAGCTAACCACCACCTGCAAAAGTTCTAGGACAACTCCTCAACTGTCTGCCTCAGACAGATTGGGACGACAGAGAGTACAGAGAACTGGCCCAGGGCTTTGTGGATTGGTGCCAGTGGAACCGCCTGCAGATCAATACAGTAAAACTGTAGAGCTGGTGATAGACTTCCACAGGTGCAAAAACTCCTCCTATACCAATAAACATCCATGGAGTGGACATGATGGTGAAAACATACAGGTATCTGGGCGTTCACTTGAATAATAAACTGGACTGACAATACAAATGCACTACGTAAGAAAGGCCAGAGCAGACTCTTTCTCCTGAGGACCTTTTTTGACTCTGTGGTGGCATCAGCCATATGGAGTGGTCTGCTAGGACAGCAGCATCTCGACTGCTTACAGGAAGGATGACCCTCAACCCAGGACAGAGCTAGAGCCCAAGTGGAGGTGGCGGGAGGAGGAGAATGATGGCTAAGCTTTCATCCCAGACTGAGAACATGTCCCACCCCAATGCAGTCTAACAGCACTGGGCAGCTCATTCAGTGACAGGCTGCTTTACCCGCAGTGGTTTAAGGAGAGATAAAGCAGGTCTTTCCTGCGGCTGTCAGATTTTACAATCAACACTGCTCCCAGTAGACCACACACCAAACCTGACTTTGCAATATGAACAAATACTAAACTGCAATAATGTGATTTAAACTGTCGAGTCTGTTTATTTATTATATCTTGCTTTTTTATTGATGCTTCGTGCTGCTGCAACACTGCAAATTTCCCTGCTGTGAGATTAATAAAGCATTATCTTATCTTCATGGCATTGGTTCATGGATCTTGGCAGGCTTGCTGCGGTTTGTTTTGGTGTGTTTCTACCCTTAGAATGAACATAATTTTGTGTCTATGTTGTTGTTTCTCGTTAGTAGACAAGCTCAGTGTTTTTAGTCTTGAAGGTGTCAAAGACTCAAAGATATGCCCACACTGTGTGCAGCCATAGGAAACGATTGAATTCTCAGTAAGGGCAGATTTTTCCTCTGTCACTGGTCAGTAATCAGAGTATAGCTCATCTTCTGCAGACGAGACCATTTGGTTATACATTTACTCGGTCACCTACACGTGAACATGTCAGAATTGAGTCAGACTGGTAGGTTGACAGATCAATGACCCTTTCACATTTCCCTGCATTAAAAAACAAAACAATCAGCATTAAACATCCAAGCATAGATCATTCATTTCAAACAGCTCATTTAGTTTTGCACAAGTCATTTGTATTAGCAGACATCTTGGTAGCAACAGCAAGGACCAGTGGGTGAGAGACATTAAGGAGCAGGACCAAACAGAACAGAGTTTACCAGTCAGAAATCTTAGTCATAAATGCACATTTGCTGTTCCCGATGCTCCCCTCTGCTATTAATCTTGATGAGAAATGGCAGACGGGAGGTTGTTCCTCTTGCTCTCCTCACATTACAGGTATTTTCCTACAAGCTAAGGACCTAGACCTATACAGGAGAGATCGAAGTTAAGGATAACAGAGGTGTTGAACAGATTCTCTCTTATATCAGTGATCCGCCCAGGTCTCCCCCGCCTGCGGGGTAATGCCTCAACCCACCTCCCCTGCGCAGCGAGTGCAGCGCCACAGTGCAACAGCCTCGCAGCAGCGACCCTATATGATACATGGGCTGTCCACCACGGACTGGACCGCGACAGAGCCATGCAACTGTTGGCACCACAGGGATGGCCACTGCTAGCAGATCAACCAGGAAGTGACGACTCCAGTAGCTTTTCTGAATTGTCCCAGAGCCAGACAAATTTCCCTCCTCTGCTGTGTCGCCCCCAGTGGCACCTTGTTCTTCAGTTTCATCTTCATCGTCCTCATCATGCAACTCCACTACAATGACACCAGCTATCTCCTCATGGGAGGTTGATTTCCTCGGCTGGGAGGTGTGAGGCTGTTCTATCTCTGGTGATAATCCAGGCCGACTTGGATGCAGCTCTGCTGTCTCTACATGGGTTGATCTTGCTGGCAGATCTATGTCTTCTACGCTGAGGTTTTCAAGTGTTGTCCTACCCTGTCTGCTTTCTCCACAGCATCCTCCAAACTTCCCAGCTGATGTCTCTGCTAAATCGCACAGTTTTTCTGGTGCTGCCTCCTCCACTGCACCCTGAACTTCCACCTCATTTCCTCCCACTGAGCTAATCTGTGCCTGCAGCCCTTCATCTGCCAGTCGGATCCCTGTTGTTTCCTCCTGCTTCTCTGTTGCTGCAGCATCCTTCTCTCTCTTCTCTTTCTCCTGCTTTTCCTCTTCCTCCACTCCCTCTTCCCCCCCACACAGGGGAGTTTCCATTGAACACGCCACAGTAGCAGACCGTGGCATGGGATGGACCAGAGGTGTTTTGGAGACCGGGATCGGCTCTGTTGCTGCACTCATGACCGTTGCTGTGGTTGCTGATGTTGTGGTGATAGAGTCCAGCTCCTCCTCCCCCTCATCAGACATCCAGGTGGAGGTGGGGCTGCAGGCCTGGGAGCGAAAAGTGCGTTGCTCCGCAATGGTATCCAAATCAGAGGGGCCACCTGCTGTTGCAGGGATGGGGCAGCTTTCCGTCTGAATGCCCATCTCCCGCAGGGGGTGCAGATAGAGGTGGTGGTGGGACAGGCAGGGATGGCTCATACAGCCCCCTCCACCCAGGCCACAACGAAAGGGCACCAACCGCTCGCCTGTGCACAGCTTCTCATAGGTGGAGGAGTGCGGCATAGTGTGGGGCACAGAGTGGGACAAATTATGAGGGAAAGAATGAGGTAAGGTATGGGAGAAAGTGTGAGGCAAAGAGTTGGGCAGAGAGTTGGGCAGAGAGTTGGGCAGAGAGTTGGGCAGAGAGTTGGGCAGAGAGTGGGAAAAGGTCTGCGTGTAGGAGTTGAGTAAAGATGCCGTTTCCTCAGAGAGGAAGGCGGCCTCCAGCAGCAGGTCGGCTCGGCTGGGGATGCTGCTCTCCCCACAGCACACAAAGCCACTGTCCTGGGTCCCATCACCTGACAAACAAGGAAAGTCCCATTGCCGTTCCGGTCCGCCAGCGCCTGATCACTCAGCTTAGTGTAGGTGGAGCTCCGGGTCAGAGATCGGGCTGGGGAACCATCGCAAGAGCAAGACCCTCTCCCTCCTACAGCTGGTTTGGGTATTCCTCCTGGACTTTCCCCTGATACTGATGCCGGTGCCGAACCCCCAACACGGGTTCGGCAGCCTGGTATGGCTTCCCCCTCCTTGGCTAATCCAGCCTGGGCTAGCTCCATGTTAAGCAACAGGTTCTCAAGCTTGTGGTTCTGAGTATTGATGTCCTGGAAGTACTTCTGGACCCCTATGTCCCCGCTGAGTCCCCCAGCATCACTGAGCCTGGCACGAACAGTGTCCACAGCTTCTTTGAGCTGCTGTATCTCCTGACGAGCCTCCTTTAGGGCCAGCTGAGCCTCTACACGGTGACATTCCTCCTCAACCCAGTCCTCCTGCATCCTGTAAAGCTGGCCTCTCAGTGCATCTATCTCTGTGTCCCTGAGAGGGTGAAAATGAAGAAGAGACAAAGGAGAAATAAGGAATAAATAAATTATATTAGGGTAATATTTACAACCCCAATTCCAATGATGTTGGGACGTTGGGTAAAACGTAAATAAAACCAGAATGCATTGATTTGCATCTTTCAGCCTAAATTCAATTTAATACACTACAAAGACAAGATATTTAATCGTCAAACTGATAAACGTTGTTGTTTTTTGCAAATATTTACTCACTTTGAATCTGATGCCCGCAACATGCTCCAAAATAGCTGGGACAGGGGCAACAAAAGACTGGGAAAGTTGAGGAAACACCTGTTTGGAACATTCCACAGGTGAACAGGTGAACTGGAAACAGTGTCATGATTGGGTATAAAAGGAGCATCCCCGAAAGGCTCAGTCATTAACAAGCAAGGATGGGGGTGAGGTTCACCACTTTGTGAACAGCTGCGTGGCAAATAGCCCAACAGTTTAAGAACAACGTTTCTCAACATACGACGAGAGAATCTGGAGAAATCTCTGCACGTAAACGCCAAGGCCGAAAACCAACATCGAATGCCCGTGACCTTCGATCCCTCAGGCGGCACTGCATTAAAAACCGACATCAATGTGTAAAGGATATTACCACATAGGCTCAGGAACACTTCAGGAAACCATTGTCAGTTAACACAGTTCGTCACTACATCAACAAGTGCAAGTTAAAACTCTACCATGCAAAGTGAAAGCCATATATCAACAACACCCAGAAACACCACCGGCTTCTCTGGGCCAGAGCTCATCTGAGATGGACTGACGCAAAGTGGAAAAGTGTGCTGTGGTCTGACGAGTCCACATTTCAAATTGTTTTATGGACATCGTGTCCTCTGGGCCAAAGAGGAAAATGACCATCCGGATTGTCATCAGCGAAAAGTTCAAAAGGCAGCATCTGTGATGGTATGGGGGGGGGGGGGGGGGGGGGCTGTTAGTGGGTAACTTGCACATCTGTGAAGGCACATTAATGCTGAAAGGTACATACAGGTTTTGGAGCAACATATGTTGGCATCCAAGCAACGTCTTTTTCAGGGACGTCCCTGTTCATTTCAGCAAGACAATGCCAAGCCACATCCTGCACGTGTTACAACAGCGTGGCTTCGTAGTAAAAGAGTGCGGGTACTAGACTGGCCTGCCTGCAGTCCACACCTGTCTCCCACTGAAAACGTGTGGCGCATTATGAAACACTAAATACGACAACGGAGACCCCGGACTGTTGAGCAACTGAAGTTGTACATCAAGCAAGACTGGGAAAGAATTCCACCTACAAAGCTTCAACAATTAGTGTCCTCAGTTCCCAAATGCTTATTGAGTGTTGTTAAACGCGGAAAGGTGATGTAACACAGCGGTAAACATGCAGGCATCAAATTTGAAGTGAGTGAGTATTTGCAAAAAACACTACAGTTTATCAGCTTGAACATTAAATATCTTTGTGGTGTATTCCATGGAACATAGGTTGACAAGGATTTGCAAATTTGTATTCTGTTTGTATTTACGTTTTACACAACGTCCCAACTTCATTGGAATAGGGGTTGTAGGGAACAAGTAAAATGTAAGAACTGACTTTCTGGTCAATATTGATAATCTCTATTTCTTTTTCAGTATCTCACCTGTCTTGCAGAGTGTTGATGGTTTCCTTTAACCTGGCCCGCAGGTGTCGGATACACACCTCTTTCTGCTGCAGGGGTGTGAGGTACTGCTCTGGTGGAGGGGGCCGGATACCATGGTTGTCTGTGCATGACGTGTACTTCTGAAGACGTCTAGTACAAAAGCATATGAGAGGTGTTTATCAGAGTTCTTTACAACTGGGCAGTAAATCCAAAATAGTGAGTTAAAAGACACTAAAACACTCCATAGGGCTGAGGGGAACTGCAGAGTGGGGTGATCATTCTCTGTAGGTTTGTTACTACGAGCAACACCTTATACATTACATGCAGTTGTTTGATCCACTATTATTATATAAAAAAAATGATTAAAAATACTGAAAGTACTACACTTTTGAGGAAATCAAGGAGGGTAAATCATTTTGCTCGTGTTAAAAAGAAACAGGGAAAAACTTTACATTTAGAGCCTGCTTCCAGACCTCTGTATTGCCACCCACATCATTTTTTCAGCGATTTAGATGATGAAGTGAAAATGAAATGGCAGTTTAGTCAAATTATCAGGCTAATAAAAAGACAGCTAGGGAATGGGAATAGAAATAAGTGTTGTAGGATTCAAATCAAGCCAAATGTAACAGGAATTAAGATCTGATTTTCACTGAGGCGCGGAAATCACAAAGTTTCAATTTCTATTTGCACCTTTCATGTTTGGTATAAAAAGAGTGGAATTAATCATTCTAGGGAGTGTTTTAGACAAGAACACTGAGTTGGAGAAGCTTCTAATTATTTGAATTACTGAATGGGCCATGGAGTTTCTGATGTCTTACCCTTTGGTGGGGCTGCAATCACTGCCTTTACAAGAGCCTGAGTTGCTGCTGCTGCTGATGGAGGTGTTGCCATAGGGATCTCTATTACTGGGTGCAGCCGGCGTCCGCCTGGTCCAAAGTAAGAGGAAACATGTTAATCTGTTCCTGGTAACACTATGAATCCACACTCCAGACAATGAGGTGACTGTCAATTCTGTTAGCTGTTGAGCAAAACCATCATCATTCTGTTCAAACACACAATTCAAAATACACATGAATAGAGCAAATGTTAATCCAGGTCCACTAACATGCCAATACACCGTGTACACAAAAAGGCACAAGTATACACAGACACATTACAAATACAAAAAAGTCAGTGCCAACAGACAACAGTTGTGCCTTCCAAACAAGGACACACGCTCCTTTGGGCACTGACAGTGATTTTTCAAAAAGATGATGTGCTCTGCAAAGATGAAAACAGAAACCAAAAATCAAAACACACTCGATGATATAACTTCAAGAAGCATTCATCAAAAGAAATAAAGTGAGGAAAGAACAAAGAGAAAAGAAGAAGGGAGTAACAGGTCAGACTAGACATGATGCTATGGAAACAATTCTCCCATTGTTTTCTATTGTAACATCATGAAACATTAACAGTGCAAAGGGTCTCATCATTCCCATGCGTCAGAGAGTCAACACTGATGGTGGAAAGAAGAGGGACAGACCGAGAACGAGGGGTTGAGGGAGAGTTTGTTGAACGGCTGTGGCGATCCGGAGACTTTGTGGAAGTGTATCCTTTAGTCGGCGACTTGGTCGATGCATAGCCTTTAGTCGGGCGCATTGAGACCATATAGCCTGTCTCCATGGGAACGTAGTCTAGTTCTATGAACCTGCAGTAGTCAAACCTGACCAGGCAGAGACAACAGGGTGTTAAATCACAGAGGACAGCACAGGACCACACCAGAACGATACAATGTGAAGTGTGTGCACACTTTACCACTGAGGCGAGACAAAGCTGTTCGGCACATAGCATTTCTTAGGGTTCGTCTAATTCATTCAGCGCCTGAGCTGCGGGCAGGCAGATGCTAGATATCAACAAGCACTCACAAACACTGAAGGGGCCCAAGAGATGTGGCTCTCTAAAAGCTTTACAAAAGGAAATACAGATAGCTCTGCTTTAATAGTTAGGCTTTTCTCTTATGCTTCCCACATGAAACATCTATGCAAAGCAACTATGATGCCTTTACTGGCACAGAACACAGCTAACGCTCTGCATCCTGAAAGACAATTCACAAGAGATAAAATGTTCTGAGGTGATTAGAGGGGAGCAGCAGCAAAAGCCTTAGCATTTATTCCTAAGTGCCTTCCTCACTCCACCAAACAAGCTTTAGGTAGACATTAAAGACAATCATAATCAAACATAAATTCAACCTCTGACACATCTGATACAAACCAAAATAATATCCATGACAGTACAGCGCAACATCACAAATATCAGGACATTTTACATTTGCTTGCTAAAATCTGGATGGGCTTTAAAGGACACACAGGTCCATTTGATTGTCAAAATGATGCCAGCTGTGAAATGTTTGTCTTTCTCTCCACACACTGCCAAAAAAATATGTTTTTCTTCTTCTTCTTCTTCTGTAGAATACCCACTGCTGAAAGTAACTATGAACAAGTTGCTCTCTGATTGTTCCTCTGCCCATAATATAGACAACCTCATCCTGCACTGTGCGAACGTATTACAACACTTTGGTAATTATGCTTATTCGCTTTTGTGCCGAGATCTATGACTCTCTCATTTCGGTCTGTTAGATGTGTAGCTAGAGACTGGAAGCAGGTAGGGCTTAAGTAAAATATACAAATGTCACATTTAACTATTGCTACTATCCTGCTAAAGAAAACAAAGTTGTTGAGTAGCACAGTGCAGTTATATCAGTGGTAGCCAGGAAAAGGAACGATGATCTGTGATGGGCAACTTCTTCTAAGACATTCCTTGCTGATATCGTAAGGTTTTATGATCAGTGATATTGACATACTAAATGTTGTAATGACCTGCTACTTTAAAAGGACATGTCTGTTGCCCAATCACTGGCCTCTACAGAGGGAGGAAGGGACAAGCAGGACCAATCAGAGCAGCCATGAGGGATTTTCACACAGGACACGGTAACTCCATGCCACTTCACTGAAATCCAAAACATGGACACAGTGTTGCAACCAACTCAGTGTCTTTATACTTGATAAAGTATAACAAAAACAAAAATCCAAATCAACTTCAAGTGAGACTATGTAACTTGTGAAATAAAAAAATAAAAAATTCAATCTTACAAATGAAAAGTTTAATTCATAAGCCATAAAACACACTGTTGCTCAAGTAAATACACTCAGGGTGCTTTGGCCTCACATGGTCTGGTCTGACCAGTAGCTTCTAGTGGCAAAATCTTACCTAATGCCAGCAAACCTTTGCTTGTCGTTATGGAGTCAGTTTTTTTGACATTTGGTTTTAGCATTAAGCTGCTGCTCTGAAAAAGTTTAAGTCAATTTAAGTCTGAGGTTGTATATCGATGTTAAAGCAATAACAACCTGCTGGAAGCACAATTCCAATTAAATGGGCAAAATATGTTAAATAACTCACTGGACACAGTTTGCAGGTGTTCAACATTACAAATGGTCACTAATATTTGACACACAATATGTGTAATTCTTACTTCTTTGTGAACATCCATACATGTACATTTATTTTATTCATGCTACCCCAACTTACTCAACTTTCTAGCAAGAGTTGTGCTGAGTAAACGTGTCCTGTGTGATACAATAAGGGAGGAGGCCAGATATTGACTACTCAGTAGTTTTCAAAGATCAATATATGACAAAAGCCAAGACAGAACAGAAACAGGCAGGAAGCAGCTGAAGCAGTGAGCCTCAAGAGGGTACACAGTACACAAGTGTTTCAGGATTGACAGTCGTTCCCATCCATCTGCTGGGATGGAACCTGTGACTGGACTGTGGGTGGTGGGTGACAATGTGGTGGAGGTAGCCGTAGGTGGGCTGTAGGTGCTGAGAGTTGCCCAGGAGTCAAGTGTTGGTAAATGTGAGTGGCTGCAGTATAGAAATATAACTTTATTCTGTGGTTTGTGTCTGGTGGAGACAGAGACTTTGCTCGAGAAGCTGAAACCATTTTAGATAAACCATATCTAATTTTGAAATAAACCAAAATAAACCAAAAAGCACATTCTCATTCCAGGCAATGTCGGTGTCTCACCGACTCTCTGCTGTGGATTGAGCAGCTGTGGTGAACCAGTGATCACTTGTGATCACAGTATGCTTCCACAGCACAACATCAGCACTATTACTACCTTGCATGTAGCCGCTAAACACAACCTGATGCTAATGAAAATTGACATAGAACCAGGACCAAATGGAGTTGCAAATCCTCCATTTCTAGTGCATGAGTGTACATCAGGGTTTCCTCTGTTTTTTCCTGCCGGAACATCAATAGACTCAGGGGTGATGTGACCCAACAACACACACTCCCCAAACACAAGTCTGTGCTGTTTGCATTTGCTGATGCCAACTTCTAAGCTGAATATGAACAATGAAAGCTCCAGTTGGGATCTCATTGTTATTGTATAGTGAAACTCTGACTTCACTGCAAAGTCTGAAGGACATTTGTTACATTTCAAACTCAAATCAGCACTGCAGCAATTGACCGTTCACTAAACCCCGCCCTCAAACAGTCATTGGCCGTCATAGTTTAGCAACTGCCTGTAAGCATGGCAGGCCTGTCAAGCCTTAGATTTCTTCTTGGATGTTGCATAAGGGCTCAAATGAATAAGATACTCTGCATTTAAAGAGTTTGGATGGTCATTTTGTTATTTGTCTTTCAAGGAATGGATTAAACAGTGTGTTTACCTAGCTAGCAAGTTTACTATACATTAGTAACTGACTGTTCTTCAAAGGTCATGGTGCTAGTTAACTAGGCCACAATAATGGGTGGGGTATTTTCCCAGTGTGTGGAAGCTGGTCATGGATGTTATTAGAGTTTAGGCTAACATCAACAGTTCTGTCCTGCTCTTCAGTGTATATGGGGAAGTTTACAATACAGCATCCACAGTCAGCGTTAATCGAGGCTACATCCACACTACTACGTTTGTGTTTTAAAAAAACTTAATGAGTAAAAAAAAAAAAAAAAAAGATCTCCGTCCACGGCAACATTTTAGCTGCAGAACGGATCTCCATCTATATTAAAACAACTGAAAATGCACTAGAAGTGGCTGTCAGTGCCAAATCTGTACTGCCTGCCAGATCTGTTCTGCACATGAGCAGAAGTGGTTCTGTCAGTCAAAGAAGTTTACCGCAAATGTACCTAGTCAAAATGATCCAACTAAATCTTTAAAATTAAGATAACAAAATGTTTTTAATCACTGGAGATGAAACTATTTCATATGATCAATGGTAATAGGAATATACTTAAGATAAGAAAAACCTTATTCAACAGTACATTTTTAATTTATAACAATTACAACAATCTAACAATGTAGTAACACAAAGGAGGCTAACCTTAGCTGCTAGCAGGCCGATATCAGTCTGACTTACATGCCTACAATTGCTGACTTAGGTTTATGCACACACCCCTGTGATGTTAGAGTTAGGGTAAGGGGCTTTGGGGAGCTGTCAACGCCTTTTATACTAACATAGCTAGCTACCTAGCTAGCTACTAGCGCTCTCGGTCTAAACAGGTCTTTTTTTTGTGCATGGACTGACAATAAGATAGCCTGGAGTTTTAAAGTGAAAACGGGTTTGTCAGCGTTTCCAGACTTCACTGTTTTAGGTGTTCGGATTTGTTGTTTTAGTCTGGACGGGAGGTGTAAACGTAGCAAAAGTGCTGTGTTTTAAAACAAAAATCTGGTTGTGTGGGTGTAGCCTGAGATATTGTTACATTTGCCAAGCACAGTGGTTAGTTCTTAAAATGCTTCTTTATTTCCATGTCTTTTACATGAATCATCAACCTGTGAGGATATGTAAATACTTTTTATCTGGGACATGACTCAGTTTGTTAGCATGAAGTCGGCCTGAGATAGAGTCTTAGCTATTTAGCTATTGATACAGTTGATAAAACTTTACAGCTACAGTTGTCATTTCAGCCGGCAAATTGATAGAAAGGGGTACACTGCTTTTGTCTACCTGTTGGAAATCAAGGACCCTTTGTTAAAAAAACATTGCTGTGAATTTTGGTGGAAAATCCGCCAACATCATATGTGCCATTCTAGGACGTAAAGCTAAACAAGTGTAGTAACAGTAACTAAGGGGGCGGTGCATAGCAAACGGACAATTGGAGAATTGAGGGAAAACCATGTCTAATTAAGACAGGTAGCGTAATTTTTGCCTGTGTGCTGTCGTTGGTCTTGTTTCAGTGGCTACAATGCATGGCGGAGCTGCAGCTACCGCTACGGAGCATGCTCTCTGAGACTGTAACTGAAGTAAGTCTCACGCAGGGAGCGTGGGCACAGGAATGGCCACCGGCGCTGTGGCCCCTGGCGCAGCTGTCCCTGTCCCTGTCCCCGACCCGGACGCCGGCTTGGGCACTGGGACGGGCGAGGACGCCAGTATTTGCTGCAAGCGGCGTTTGGGCTGCAGCACCTTCAGAGGGTTGAATCTGAGGAAAAGAGACGAGAGAGAGGAGGACACCACAGCCACAGATTGAACCGTAGCTACATCTTACCAATAACACCACTACAACCAGACATGTTGGTTTCAGTTCAGGAGGGCATTTATCTGTCTGTGACCCACACATAAACCTGTGGTTTGCTGCATCAGGATGAGACTACTGTTAAAAACAATTTAACTCACTTGACACACAGTTATAAGTGGATTTGGGGCAATATACAGTAAACCTACTTAGGTGGTGATTTTTCAGCTCTCCAGCTAATAACACCAAAATGTCTCTCCAGTGTATTTAAGTAGTGACCACTGTTTTCAAAACTGGTACACATTAATAAATCAGTACCCAGCAATCATATAGTGTAAATTAGGTATAAAACATACATTCTGTATGCAACATTATTGCATCATTTGCACTGCAAAGTCAGAACATTAAAGTCAGAGCCTATATGACTTAATGGATGTGGGAAATGTCATCACTGGTCCCTGTAGACAATGAAACCTCAATAACACTTATCCTTTAACTACTGTCCAGTAAACAGGCAAAGGAAGTCCAGCAGCTGTAGGAGGAAACACATCAATATACTTAATATACCATGTTCAGGTTGCAGTAAACTTGCTGTTCACTGGTCAGCCTGTGGGAAGTGGCTGACTGCATCTACTTTATTTTAAACCCATCTTCTTGTGAATAATATCACGGCTCCTCCAGCAGGATCATTAGAGCTAACTGAAAAAAGTACAGAAACTAATAGGGGTAAAATCCTGGCACAACCATGACTGCAACAGAGAGAAAGAGAGAGAGAGCACTGAGTAAGAGTTGAGGGTAACACTTTCCAAAATGGCAGCCCTTTGGAGTTTTTAGGTTGTAAGTCACTATTTTATTGATGTTAAACTAATTTACTAATGCTTTATATATGAGTTATATACCTTAGGTTAGAAAAAAATTTGGGTTGCCAGGCTGTGAAAAATCGACAACACCATTCTTCTCTCCCACCTTGAATGCTCCCTCAACATCACTGGTACTGCCCTCTCGTGACTAAGACCATCTCTCACAAATAGACAACATTTCAAAATCATCAATATCAACAACTGCACCTCCTCTACTGCTCCCATGTCCCAAGGTGTCCCCCAGGGTTTGGTGCTTGGTCCGCTCCTATTTGTCCTGTACATTCTCCCCCTTGGTAACCTCATTCACCATTATGGTCCCCACTTCTGCTGCTATGCTGATGACGTCCAGCTCTACATCTCTACAAAATCCATCACCACTACAACTCCCTCCACTCTGACAAACTGCCTCCCTGAAATAAAATCACAGATGCAAGCCAACTTCCTCACTCAACCGTGACCACATCACCTCCAGGACCTTCACTGGCTCCCTGTTCCACAATGGATCCAATTCATAATCCTTGTCCGCACTCACATTTATTATTATTAAGTGTCCTGCTGGAGGAGGATAAACACCAGCCAGAGAGATTTTTCACAACCTGGCAACCCAAAATATGTTCTTATAAATGGTTAATACCTGACACTGATAAAGCTTTAATAAATGATTTGTTCCATCATAAAGCCATTGTTTACAACAGGCCCCTAATTAAAAAGTGGGACAGAGTTGGATAAGAGTTCTTAAAACAACCGGTTCAATTGGAGATAAGCTGTGCTCAGAAAGTGTTAAGTTTAGTAATAATCATGCACATACACAGCACACGCAGTAGTCGTTTACAAAATTTTACTACTTCTGGAAAGATCAGGAGAAGATCTGGCAAGGAGCAACATAACCGAGCTGCAGAAAAATCATTGACACTTTACAAAGGCTGATAAAAGGAAGAGAACATTTTGAAAATCCACCTGGGTCTGTATTTATCAAGCATCTCAGAATAACTCCTTGGAGTCATGCTGAAAGTTAACCTAAGACCATAAACACTGGTCTTGAGAGTGAGACCCTAGAGTATTTTACAAAACTTTCAGCCGCTGAGAGAAATGATGATGTTGTCTTATAGTTTTCTGACAGTTTACCTTTCATAGGACATAAGACAGTGGTTGTATGCCAACATTTTATGTATAGGCATTTATGTGTAGCCTGTAAGTAAGCCAGTTAAATGCCGGTTAAAAGTAGAAGGTGACTTAACTCAGCTACTTGGCGTATCTATAGGTTTATAATACCTATATTAATACTGCATCTTGCATATATTGTGCAGTATTGTACAGTATGTGTGCCAATGATGTTGCAAAGCTGGGCTGTGCACACTCCATGGAGAACACTGAATCCTCTCTTCCACTGTCCAATACCCCTTTCAACAGCACTCCTTGTTAACTTCTGTGTGCTTATAGGTAGGGAACATTTTGTTTCTTCCGTAATGTATCCTTATATTGGGTAACAATATGAGCATGCAGAAATTATTTAAAATGTGCTTTTTTGGAGATGTTGTAAATGCTATCATGGTTTCTTTCTATTCTGCTGTAATTTGTGGTTGTTATAGACTCAAATCATCACTGCTGCCAAGCTACATTTTCCTCTTTATTTTATTAGCATGCATTCTCTTTTGAAACCTCCACAAGGTCAGTCACAAAAATGATTATTTTTTTCCCCAAAAAGGTATCTATCAATAAACTCATTGTCAATATACTCAACACACACGTTTCTGCCTTCATATTCTGGTGTGTACTAAATATCATAAGAGACGAAAGTTGAAATGTTTTTACTTCTTGTCCCAAACGTAGGACCAAAGTTACATTGCATCACTGTAAGAATTTTTGGCCAGTTTGGACTGATGTCCTACTCTAAGACATTTGATAAAAACAGGTTCTGGTCCCTTCACACAGCAATATACAATAATGGAGGATAAAACTACATGTACATTCTTTTCAACTGTGGTTATCTTACATTGCACTGACTACTGAATAAAAAGTGAACACTGTCACAATAAAACAACACCGCTAACATGTCCTCATTGACTACCTACCGGCGAGAGCCCAACCCAGACCTCCGATTGCCTGGAGCAGGGGCAGACATGTGGACGGACAGCCTCTTGTGCAACCTCTAGCTTCTTCTGTCCTCACTTTGTCTCTGGTCTTCAGCCTGGAGGAAAACAGACATGACCAGTGAGGGACCACATGCACTTAGATACAGACACCCAGGAAGAAGAGAGAGCGGTCAACAAAAGCAATGACAGTCTGAGAATAACAAAAAAACGTGTTTGTTGAGATCTCACACACACACACACGCACACACACACACACGCACACACACACACACACACACACACACACACACACACGGGATGAGTTTTGCTGACTGCTCTGAAGGCCTCAGCATGCAGCATGGTGCTGCTGACTCAAGCTGACACTTAGCTGGCATCAGGGTTCAGCAGACAATCACCTTCCAGCCATGTGGAAGAACTAACCAATCATCACTTATCATTCTCATCTCGGACCAAATATCACTGAGAGTGGCAGAAGAGAGCAAAGGTGACATTTGCATCTGCATCTGTATGTGAGGAGAAATATCTGTCCGTTTGTCTTGTGAGGTGTGCGTTTGTTCATGCGTGTGACGTTGCGTGAGAGCTCTCATGTGCAGAGAGATGAGGACAGAGCGTCTAATAAATATTTAATCATTACCCCTGTCTGTGGCCTAACAAAGTTCATCCTGGCATTAGGTTGCTGGAAAGGCCAAATGCAAATTGTGAGATAACGATAGAAGGAGGAAGCAAATGGAGGGGAAACTAGTAGGATTATTCATATCAATAATACATCACACACAACTTAGTGGGCTCTTGAGTGCCACATTTGTGTATGTGAACAAATGCAAAGCACCTGCTGTAAGTCATTTTCCTGCTGTCACACCTCTACATGCTGTGTTGTCTCTCTGCCAGTGAATTGGCACATAGGTTGATTAAAAGCCTCTTTAATACTATAAAGCTACCTCTTGTATAACTTTATCCTTATCTGATATCTGCTTTAATTCTTCAAGCCTTGTTCCTCTGCTCTCTATCGTTTCAGGTTTTACAGTATTACAGCTTTGATGAGATTAGAAAGAATGAACCGATGCCAGATGGGGGAACTGTGTGTCTGTGTGTATGAGTCTTATATGCTACGTCTTATTCACAGTGCTCGTTTTAAAGGGGAACTCCTCTAATTATGGGACTACTACACAGCCTATGAACAAATGTAAACAAAGTTGAATATTGTTGTCGAGTCTGTGAAACGAACCTACATATAATTTGAAATTTGATTCAGAAGTTTTCAGGGGGTCCTAGGGGTTAATTAAGAGGGCCAGGACCCGCCATATTTTGCACACTGTTTTGAAGCCTGATCCCTATTGAAGACTAAAAACGAAATTTCTAAATATCTGGAGTACACAGGACACATTGAAGTCCTTTTTGCTGCTGATGGCGTATTATACACACAAATAGCCTTGTGGCAGGATCTTTGTGGGGACCCGTCATTGACATAATGCATTCCCTAGCCCCTAACCTTAACCATCACAACTACATGCCTAACCTAATTCTAACCTGAACCCTAAAACCAAGTCTTGACCCTCAAAAAGCCCTTTAAACTTGTGTTTGGGGTCCAGCATTTTCCATTCCATATTGTGGTTGGACCCCACAAGTATAGTGGTCCCCAAGAATATAGCAAAACAAGCCTACCCTGGTACCTAGGGTGGTATGAGGGCCCGACGTCCACAGGTGGGGGTTGTGCTTACAGCCCAACACCGTGCAGGATGTTTGGTATTTGCCAGAGAACACCAAGATTGGCAAATTCGCCACTGGCGCCCTGTGCTCTTCACAGATGAAAGCAGGTTCACACTGAGCACATGTGACAGACGTGACAGAGTCTGGAGACGCCGTGGAGAACGTTCTGCTGCCTGCAACATCCTCCAGCATGACCGGTTTGGCGGTGGGTCAGTAATGGTGTGGGGTGGCATTTCTTTGGGGGGCCGCACAGCCCTCCATGCGCTCGCCAGAGGTAGCCTGACTGCCATTAGGTACCGAGATGAGATCCTCAGACCCCTTGTGAGACCATATGCTGGTGCGGTTGGCCCTGGGTTCCTCCTAATGCAAGACAATGCTAGACCTCATGTGGCTGGAGTGTATCAGCAGTTCCTGCAAGAGGAAGGCATTGATGCTATGGACTGGCCTGCCTGTTCCCCAGACCTGAATCCAGTGGAGCACATCTGGGACATCATGTCTCGCTCCATCCACCAACGCCACGTTGCACCACAGACTGTCCAGGAGTTCGCGGATGCTTTAGTCCAGGTCTGGGAGGAGATCCCTCAGGAGACCATCCGCCACCTCATCAGGAGCATGCCCAGGCGTTTTAGGGAGGTCATACAGGCACGTGGAGGCCACACACACTACTGAGCCTCATTTTGACTTTTTTTAAGGACATTACATCAAAGTTGGATCGGCCTATAGTGTGGTTTTCCACTTTGATTTTGAGTGTGACTCCAAATCCAGACCTCCATGGGTTGATAAATTTGATTTCCACTGACAATTTGTGTGATTTTGTTGTCAGCACATTCAACTATGTAAAGAAAGGAGTATTTAATGAGATTATTTCATTCATTCAGATCTAGGATGTGTTATTTTAGTGTTCCCTTTATTTTTTAGAGCAGTGCATTATCTGTGTTATTCCCTTTTTAACTAGATTTCATTTCAGCACCATGTACTGTTCAAATTGACTAGTGGAGAGACAGTACCCATTTGCATACCACTCTGCACATGATGGCAAGCCATATTTATGAAGATTTAAATGAACCACATATTGACATTGTAATCCCCAGCAGATCTATATAAAACAGTTTGTGATTGCTTTGGTATAAACTGTGAAAGGGAAAGTTCAGGTTTCCATTAAGAGGCCAAATATTTCTGTTGAAGGGCCATATTTGGCCCCCAGGCTCACTGCTATATAGACAGATGATCAACATTCTGCACAGTCATCCTCAATGCCCTGATTCATTAATTGACTTCTGTTATGAAGAGAAACATTTCTACAGTTCCACAGTATATAATGTTTTGGGGCTGAATTGGCCAACATGTTAATGCATACTTATGTCGAATCTAAAATACATTAGAAATAATCCAAGTTAAAAATTTCAGACGGACAACAAATGAACACAAGCAAGCTGCCTCACATCCATCCCAACGGACAGTGTAAGATTTAAAGAGCCTAATGCCTTTAAATCCTGTTTAATTAATGCCTTTTGGTTTCAATCAATTATCAATCTGCTTAATCAGTCTATAAAAAGATGAACAAACTAACTGAATAGTCACGATCACAGAGCAGGAAGCAGGGGAGATGAAAAGGAGCAAATCTGCAGCCATTATATAACTTTGATTGGCGGCTGAAGCTGTTTCAATCAGAGCTACAGGGCACGTGACGGTTTGGTGACAATTAAGAAACAAATGAATCCCATTCACATGGGTGAATATTTATTGTGTAATATAATTATCATGATATTGTTTCATCAATTGCGATTTAACAGTTTTACTCTACACAGTGTGATGTAGGCTCGGGAAGGCAGCGTGTTCACCAGCTCTGGCCAATGTCACAGCAGATCAAATCACATCACAGCACATCATACAGGATTTATTAAGTTAGGCCTGTTATGTAACACCATCCCCAGCCACAGACAGCCTTAGTGAGGGCGACACGCAAGCAGCTTACACAGAGCAGGTAGAGAGAGGGGGGTGAAAAAGGAGAAATAACAGCTATATATAGCACTTTTTCATGCAGGTGACAAAATGGTTTACAACAATCAATATAAAACATACACAGGTCAAAATAAAATTCAATAAAAAAAAGAAGAGAAAGAGGGTTTGAGGGACAAAGTCGGGAGGAGCAGGAGAGGAGAGAGGTGGAGGGAGCACGTGTCAGGGACCTTTATGAAGGTGAGAAAGTGGATACAGTGGATAGAAGATAAGGAAGGAATGTTAGATGGACCGCTCCATTTTGTGAAGTGTGATAATCTGGACACGCACAGTCATTGTTCATCCGCCTCTGTGTCTGCAGCAGAGCAGAGGACACACAGTGGTCTCTCTTGTGTAAGTGTGTCCTTGCTATGTACACTCTTATGATCTTGACTTATCTTTGTATATCTAAAACACATGTTCTGCAAAGTTGGAGTGTGCATGCATGTTTTTGCATGAACATCCATATGCTGTATAAAACAGTGGCAAAGAGATGACTTGAGGGTTAAAAAAAGCTCCCCTCGTCATCCGCACAGAGCAGACTGCAGTGGTAATGCAACTCACAACTTGCACCGTATAGGTTGGTGTGGAAGGGAGGGAGTGTATGTGAGTGTGGGAAAGTGTGACTCACACCAGCTATGCTTGAGGGTCTCCTTGAATACCCTGTGCATTCCCATCTGACAAACAGGAAAATGTTGGCAAAAAGTGGTTTGCAGACTGTTAGTCTGCAACACTGAGTCACTGCTGTTAATCCAGGAGACTCACTGACTGTGTTTATGGATCTGCTTGTGTGCTGGGTGCTCTTCCAAAGCCCTGCTGGTCCTTTTCAACAGTTTTCCTGTCTGGTGTTTGGATACTGATCACTGAGGCAGTGAATCATGGATATATTCAAATGTTTACCTACTGTGTATGTTATCTATCCCTCTGTGTTTGTGTTTATGTTATATGTCATGGTCAACATTGTGCTGAGTCAGGCTGCTGTGATGAGTTGTACATTAGCAACCTGTCACTGTTTACCAAGCTGACTATCTGCTTCCCTCATTCATCGTTTACAGTTTTAGATAACAGAAATTACAAAATTTTGCTTTTCTGTGTTAATAAACCTAACTGCCAGAGCTGGGAGGGGATAATGTTCTCTTTTTCAACAAACTACAATTTACATTTTATTTATAATATTGCAGATCCACCCACAAAATATTTTCTGCCATTTAAGGAATACCGTAGTTTTACTATATGAATATTCACTTTCTTGCAGAGAGTTAGACAAATCTAAACCTATATCCAGCAGGTGGTTAGCTTAGCTTAGCATAAAGACTGGAAGTGGTGAGGAAAAGGCAAGCCTGGCTCTGTCCAAGTTTGTAAAAAAAAATAAAAAATATCAGCTTAAACTGTAAAAACTCTAATGACATCATTGGCTGATTGAGGTAAATTAAAATGTTATCTGACCCTAAAAAGAGAATTCACACTGGCTAATTACCTGAGTACAATAAAATGTCCCAAATTAAGAAAAATGTTAACAACATACAGACTGAGTGAACACAGCCTGGCCATAGAAAAGGGTCGCCACAGACAGAGCTGGCTACCACAAGAGGAGAGACTCTGCTCCCAGTGTGACAGAGGACAGGTAGAGACAGACCTGCACTTTCTAACCTCATGCTCTAAATATAAAACACAAATACAAAAACACTTTGCAAACATTTCCCAAATATACCCCGAATTCGAATTCATATCAGACACTCAGAAACTCCCCTATTTACTGGGAGAAATGCCCAAATGCGAAATAATTGCTGCAAAATATGTCTCCTCATGCCATGAAGTGAGGACAAGCAGTAGAACCTCAGACTGATAAATAATTGTACAGATTTTCAAATTATTATTATTTTGATCATTTTATATTTTAGTAATTGTTTTGTTTTTACATTTGATACTGATTTCTTTTTATTATTTTTTAATCAATTAATTCTTAAAAAAATTTCATTTATTTATTTTATTTTAATTGTTATATTTTTTTAACACACACACAAACGCTTACTGTTTTATTTATTTCTTTTAATATTTCTTTTTTTTCTTTAAACACAAACACTCTTTCATTACACACACACACAGAGACACAGAGAGAGAGAGAGAGAGAGAGAGAGAGAGAGAGAGATCAGCCAATGCTTGCCAGCTGTGCACCAGCTGGACTACAAGGACGTAACTCAGGTGTTATTGGGGGATCACTAAGCTTGTCTATTAGCCGTAAGAGGAATCATTTGGTTTTATTTTAGGTGGCCAACGTTTGTATTGGACTCAAAATAAGTATTTTTGTTTGCTTGCTAGGATCCAGAAGAGGCATTTTATTGAGTTATGGACTCTTGTGGAAATTTTAACTGAGATAAGGACTCATTCATGGTGGCTGAACTGTTGGTTTTGTGTTGAGCAGTGGCTGTGCAATACACTGTGGTGAACTTCAAGTTGGATTGTGCTTTCTGTTTCTTGTCGTCTGAGGTACCTTTGTTAGTGATTGTTATGTAAAGTGGAGTGATTGTCGTGTAGCCTACTGAAGACCTGGGTCCCTAGAGCATGCAAAGTGTGTAAATACGTTGAACATTGAGTGACAACATTATTTCCATGAAATGATTCCTAAATGAGCTAAATGTTATTTATTTTACTTTACTTAGTAATACATTTCTTTTGATCAAAAACTAGCAAGTGTGACAACACAATACATAGCAATATTACTTACTAATCCAATGTGTACACAGAAAGAATGCCAACTCGGCATTTGTCTTGCAACCATTCATTTCATGAAGCTCTTGCCAGCGTCAGGGAGCCTCTTGCTTGGTCACTCTTTTGTTCTGTTCTTAGTTTCTTCCAGCAATGTCCTCTTCTGTCTCTTCACCTCTCCCATTAGCTTAAGTTATGTCCATTGCGGCTGCTGAGCCCGCCCGCTTGCCCGGGTCTGGCCCAGCTCCAGCCCAGCATAATGCTGCTTGAAACTTGGGTGGAAAATTAGCCACCAATGCTAGACACCAACTGACACAAAAGTGAGTAATGTTACTGATGTCCGAGTGAGTTATCTAGAAAGTTTCCTAACATCAATTTAAGATTTACGTGGTGGGAAAATGCAGCCTGAAGTGACGGAGCAAAAGGGTGTCACAGACGGCTGTGAAGAAGGTAGTAGAAGCACAAAGTAAATAACATGGGGCAGGCTGCATGCTCTGCTGCTGATACGCTTCCCGTGGACTTTGACGCCGGGCTACTACAAAACCGTGAAATCAACTTATTTCAGGGCAGAAATAACCTTTCAGTCAGTTTTTATGGCAAGTAAAATACTGCATTTTATGAGTTGTATTGGCCATTTAAAGGTATTTTAACATGTAAAAAAGAGTGGATTGGTTGGTAGGCCTACACAGCAAGTAAAATCATGCAGAGTCATAAAGATAATTGCAAAATTGTCTTCATTTTATATCCAAGTCATCAGTAAGTCATGTTAATTAGGCTACAGACAGTTTTCCAAATATAAACAAAGATATTAGCCATAGGCCTACCAAACATCACTTTTCGGCACGACACACTATGTGCCTGGAGTGTCAGCGTCATTCACCCTATTACAAGTAAGTCTACCATCAAAATGAAAAGCTGTTTAAGATAAAATTACTCCACAATGTTGCTTTCAACATGGCGGAACCGAAAAGATAGCGAACAAATGCTGAAAATGTCAGAATTTGACTTCTTAAATATTTCTGTATATGGACCACAATCAAATAAGTTTGGCTACCCTTGCATTAATGCCTCATAAATATTTAAATACAATTTTAATCTAAAACAATTAAGCAAATTCTAACTCTGCATTTATAATTACATTTTTAATCTAGGTCTAGATGATATGGGTGAAAAGTTAATTACCTCCTCAGGATCAACCTTTTTGGACTCTATCCAGGGCAACTTCATTAGCTCATATAACAAATTCTATATTCTAAATATTGACATACAACTTGTGTTTCCCTGGTCTAAGAAAGGTTAGCAAAGGAAGCTGCTACTACAAACAAGCTTGTAGCATTTCTATTTCTGTACACAATGTCCAAAACTCCATAAGCTGAGAGCTTTCATCTGATTCAAATAATACATCTGCGGGCTGAATGCAAAGCTGCATCACTCTAAGGCAAAGCTTCTCTATCTGACTACAGGATGATGACTCATTCTCTTTTCTGGATATACTGCACAGTCAACTGTTTCCATGCTGCCTGGGAAGCACAAATGTGTGATATGTTGCTCTAGGTGCTATAAATACCCACAATTGTGCAAGAAGAAGATGAGGTTAAATATTTAATTGTGAAGCAGACATTTCCTTTCATTTAATCAAAAGATCTTGTTTAGTTTGGTAAACCAATACCTGGTGTAAACAGTTGAAATGAGACAATTAAAACAAGTGAAAAAACTTCAGAGCCTACTGTGATAAAACTAAAACAATTGGCTGGTGACCATTTTTGTTTGCTGTAGCTAGGTTTGGCCCCTGTAGTCCATGGCAATTCTAAGGGGAAAAAAAACAAAAAGACACATGGGATTCCTTTGTTTCACATTAAACAGAGACATCAGGAAGTTACAGATAAAAGCTTCAAGCATGTAAGTCTTTTCTTCTGCAGATTTTTTGACTTGTCATAGTTGGAACAGCACAGGGGTTACTAATAATATTAACGATGGCTATGTTCTATTCAAGTGTCCCAGTAAGTCATGACAGTGTTACAGTGAGCCAGCATGTACATTACCAGGAACCTGAAGCAGCTAAATGGATTTCAGCCATCATTAATTCAAAAAATAAAATAATCTTTTTAATCTCAGTACTACTGGGCAGCATGCAAAATAATTCACATTATCAAGTGATACTAAGCCTAAAACTGCCTAATATGAGATTAGTTAGATCAAGTTTACTGGAAACAACAACGGAAGCCCAAAAGGTTAACGGTGAAGAGTATATAGTAGTGAAATGTAACTAAGTACATTTTTATTTTAAATATTGAACTTTAAACTCCTCTACATTTGTCTGACAGCTTTAGCTACTGGTTATTTTTCAGATTACAAAATTTCATACCCTTCCAGTCCAGTGAAAACCATGTATCTCCAAAGTTTGTGATTTTGAATTTGAATTAATTGTTCTGATAATGAGCATTTTTTCGGTGAACTAGTAAATATATTATATTTTTTGGGATATTGCAGCATGTCTTATGTTGACACTACTAAGCAACTAGCAGCTTTCCACAATCCACATATCAAAAGGTGAGTCTTCACATTGAAGCTTTGTAAAAACAAAGCCAAAATGGGTGCATTACTGCCCCCTGAAGCTGGAGGGCATATTGCAACACTATGGTTAACAAGATCCAGAGTGGTGGGTGTACCTCAGTCTGCCACAAAGTCGAACTAATGAGCCTACACTCAAAAGCAAAGTTGGACAAGCTAGGAAGAGGTGAGAGTTATGCTTTATCAGAAACACAACAGTATTTTGTTTTTATAAGTGAGAAATCTTCAAGAAGAAGAGTACAGTAACTGGCTGGTTTAACACATTTCTGCCTCCGGTTCACCTCTGAAAAAGAACAGTGCACAGCTACTTCTTGTAGCTTTCACTGCCATGCAGTGGATAAGACAGTCCCAAACAGTGCTAGTGTCTAGCATGTCTGGCAATGCTGACAGGCAGTGTTCTTATAGTACTGTCCCCTGCCAGGATGACAAAAACAGAGCTGCCAGGTAGAGCAGACTGGTTGTATTTGAGCTCCAGTTGCCCACTCGGTCACAACGTTTCAGTAATTTTCACTGTGGACGTTCACTGTGCCAATGTGTTTGACAAGTGAAGGTTTGAAAAGATAATTAAATACAATCACTGCCACCCAGAACAAGAGAGGCACAGATAGCACAGCTGTGGATGTTAGCTAGCTTTGTCAAGCAAGCAAAAACACTGCATAGTACATGATAAAGATCTCATACATACACTGCTCAAAAAAATAAAGGGAACACTAAAATAACATCCTAGATCTGAATGGATGAAATAATCTCATTAAATACTCCTTTCTTTACATAGTTGAATGTGCTGACAACAAAATCACACAAAAATTATCAATGGAAATCAAATTTATCAACCCATGGAGGTCTGGATTTGGAGTCACACTCAAAATCAAAGTGGAAAACCACACTACAGGCCGATCCAACTTTGATGTAATGTCCTTAAAACAAGTCAAAATGAGGCTCAGTAGTGTGTGTGGCCTCCACCTGCAGAACCACTCCTTTATCGGGGGTGTCTTGCTAATTGCCTATAATTTCCACCTGTTGTCTATTCCATTTGCACAACAGCATGTGAAATTGATTGTCAATCAGTGTTGCTTCCTAAGTGGACAGTTTGATTTCACAGGAGTGTGATTGACTTGGAGTTACATTGTGTTCTTTAAGTCTTCCCTTTATTTTTTTGAGCAGTGTATATCACAACAATATACTCTCTCCCCAACACTCAGTCAGTTTGGTTTTGAGCTGTTCATGAGCAATGCATACTGGTTTATGTAGGTTTTGCGGTGAAGGCTGATATGTCAATTACCCAAAAAGCCACCAAAGTGGCTACACATTTAATGGAAAACTTAAGCCACAAGAGCAGACTGGAGCGCAACACACTTACTTCAAGCTTCTGTAGCTTGCTTCTTGGACAATCATGCAGTCCATGAATACACATAAGTGTGAGGTAGGGTATCGCTACAGAAGAGTCCAGCATGCTCAGACATTCATCTAATCTCTCCTCATTAAATGCGGGCTGAAAATAATGTTCAGTAAAGAGCACAAACAGTGACTTTAGGTTTTCAGTTTTTAGTACACAGGCCAATCCTGCAGAGTCACTCTGCAGCAGATGCAGACTAGCTTAGCTAAGATCAGCAATAAAGATACGGGCCAGCTCTTACTGGACCATCAATCAACACAGTGTTGAAAGGAAAAAAGGAGAGGAGAATCTGATATAGCAATATTTACTAAAACTTAAAAAATTATTAACTGTGGTTTGAGTCTAGATCGTCTTGTTTATTTGTTTTATTACAATTTTGACAAGATTTAGCCCAAATTAGGCTACAAATTCTGACAAAAGCACATGGAGTTAGTTTAACTTCTGGATTATCTGCACTTAATCAGGTCAAATGCTCAAAATATCTTTCACCATGGGGTTGTCATCAGTGAGCCAAGCAGCAGCGATTGAAAGCATGCCAGAGCGCTACAGCCTAAGTGATCATGCTAATAGTCTGTGTGAACTATTTTTCTCAAGACAAGACAAGCAAAGAGCATTGATAAAAACAGCAAATCAATATTCACAATCACATTAATAAAATGTGGGAGGAGACTGAAGACAAAACACACATTAATCTCTTCCACTCTCTGCCTATCAGGCTCCATTCTGGATGAGAATGCACTGATTGACTAATACATATTCTATCCTTTTCTTTATGTTAAAGACAGTACCGTACCTTCTTAGTATATGGCTAACATGTTAGGAAACAGTCACCTATTTACACATCCAGCAGACACAGAGCATCATTAGCATTTAATTTAGCCGTCCTTTTTCTGGTCTTTAAAAGTCCTAGATAAAAACAGATATTTGAGGTTAAAGGGTGAAAAATGCTTAAAGTGGCTATAACCAATAATTTTACATAAACAATGGATCACATGACTACTCGTATGTGCAAGGAGTTGCTTGTAGGGACGAACTCTCAGAGAAGCATCAACTGACTGCACTTTCCCTCAGCACTACATAGCTTTATCACAGCTGTAAGCTCATTGTTTTTGTTTACAGGCCCACAACTTTAATATTTCAAATCATTCTCGGGGCTCTCAAAGACAGTTTTCTGGTGCACCAATTTCCCAGAGCCCAAAGTGAAGTCTTCTAGTTGCTTCTTTAATCCAACCAACAGTCCAAAACCCAAAGACTACGATCAATTGTTACATTTATGATGTTGGAAGCAGCAAATGTTTAAGATTCTTGCTTGAAAAACTACTGAAATAATTAACATTAAAAATATTTGGCAAATAATTATCTTTCAATCAACTAATCGATTAATGGACTAATTGCTGCAACTCGACTGTACACTACCTGCTCAGCATCAAACAGACACAGTTGGCACAGGAGTTGGAGATCAAAACCTGAGCTAAAAGATGACAAGTCATCAGGTGGTCAGAAACATAGCTTCGAGGTCAGATCTGTTAATGCAGGTTCAAACATTTGCTGGTAAGGTTGTACAAAACGTAGCATGGACAAAACAATTTTTGTTGTTAGTTTGTTAATATCAGTGCATCACAAAAGTACAAGTGAAGAGGCACAGAAAAATATATATTTAAAAAACAATTGCTACTCCACAGAACATGTCTTTTCTCTGATCTTTTTAACAGTAAAAGCTTGACCTGCTCAGGCCTCAGTAAAAAGAAAATCTGAGAACGGAGGGTCATCCTTTGAATGACATGCTCACAACTCCTAGACATACAAACATAACAAGCCATAAAGTTTGAGAACCACTGTCCTATACAATATACAATGAAGGATAACTAAACACTAAGCTTACTAATATTTGTGTCTGGTACACCCACACACACGTGTCCTTTTCCCCTCACAGCTACTCAGCTATTAGTAACACAATCTCCAATTAACGTACAACTGAGATTGAAAGTGTCGTGTTCTGCCGCTCATAAAGGCTAAACTACTTAGATGAAAATGCTGTTCCCTTCCCTGCAGCGAGAGCAACCATGCAGTTAAATGTTGTGATTAGCACTTCAGCTACAGTCCAAATGAGATGGAGAGCTATATGCTCTGCACTAAAGAGGAAAAACAATCCTGATTTTGGAGCTTTTGCACAAACAAAGAACTGAAATGAACTGTTGCACAGTATGTGAGGACACTGCTGCGACATTACACTCTTAAGGATCAATAAGTCTGTTTGTGGTTATAATTATCACAGTACAGAGATTTTCCCACCACGAGTGCATCTGAGCAAACGCCATGCTGTGAAAATTACTGCCAAGTTACCATGCCGACGGTCAGTCCGCCACTTGTGTGGAACGTGAGCAGAAGGAGAGCTGCCATTGGCTGAATACTGGGGGACAGGATGGAGGAGCCTGCTGCTGACAAGATGGCCATGCTGCAAAGGGCAAAAGTGACGGGTACCAAAGACAACAACACAGAGCTTTGTCTCTTTAGTCAAGGCATGTTGTGTTTCTGCTCTCCTCACTTTTGCATTTCAGACACTGTACATACTGTATGTGGGCACAAATAAATAAAGGCTCATGTGCATGAGACGATTACTGAATTGGCCTATGGGACAAATGGGTCTAAATGACTACAAGACCCACAAAACAACAGTAAAGCATCTTTTTCAGTCTGAGTGTCTTGCTTCTATGTTGGTCTGGGGTCGGGGCCTTTTTACGTGTCTGTGCCATCCATGTTCATATGTATTAATTTAAGAGTGCCTCTTGGTATGTGGTGCACTTTGTTGTATCCAAATGCTTAATTCTGACAATAGTTTTTTGGGCACAGGAGAAGTACATTTAAAGACCCTAAGTCAGTATTAGTTGTCAAAATAAATTGTGTGTTTTTGTGCCAAGGTTGGAAGATCTGACAGAATATCCAACCCAACTCAGCCCTATACCATTCATGTCTGACTTTGGGTTGTGTTATATTAAGAAATAGGCTTCTAGGCTGATGTGGAAGAAAAATGTTTGAAAATGTAATCAGCATTGAGCTAACACGATACAGCCTCGTGGAAATTGGATAAAGCTTTGATGCCATTAGAGTAATTCAGTCGCAACATTTGAAAGCCTTACAAAAACAGATGTGCCTCTGTTATCTGTCAGCTGGGACGTGCGTTCCTGAAAAACAGAAATGCTGCAAGGTCAAACAGCAGCGCCAGGCAACCTGTCACGACTTTGCTGTCTACAAACATGGATGTCCCTTACTTTGGCTCTAAGACACAATGAGCTGTTTCTCTATGCAAAGCCAGGGAAGCAGTCGGATACCTTCCTATCCACCACGAAAAGTACGATAAATAGGCCGTTATGACGCTGACGCCGGTGGACAACATGTAGCCTATGTGACGCCCAAAGGCCGTGGGGAGTTACACACTCAAACATGGGATTTCAAGACGCGCAAACATCTGCCGGAGCGCACTGCGCAGCATCCCTCCATCAGCTGCACCAAAATAAACAGACACAGCTGGAAATTGCCCGAGCCTTGCGGAATACGCACCGCTTCAAATAGGCTAAACACCGAGCTCCACACATTTCCCGCACGGTTACTCCATTCATGTGTTATTCCTAGTCCTTTAGCCACACGCACTCTACTCCACAGGCGCCGCGGCCAATGGCACTGATGATTTCAATGACACGCCCAGGCCTCACTTACCTGTGCCCCCTTTTCCCGGAGCGCTGTTAGTCCTTTCGCGGTTCCATCGCCCCGGTTTTCATTGTTGCCCTGCGGTTCTTCGCCAAGAGCTCCGCTGGATGGCGCGGTGATCCTGGCTCACACACCCGGGGACGAGGGGAGGACAGGAGAGGAGAGGGAGGGGGGGCTGGGCCAGGGGGATGCAGGAGGTGCGCTGGATGGCTACCGTGTGAAGAGCGACACAAGGGTATATGGATGGAAGCATCTGCGTCACGTTACGTCGGATTTGTTTTTAAAGGGAAACCACTCAGTTTGTTGATCAAGGCTCTGTGGCCTACACTGTATAGCTCAGTGCTACAGTGCTCTGCCTCTGTTCTCCCCACAGAGAAAACTGGGTGACAGAGACAAGTGACTGTTGTTATTGTAGGGATGAAGGTGGTGGGTCAAAACTAAACAGGGGCACTTTTTTAAAGGTGGACTAAACAGCAAACATGGTAAACTGTATAATAAGGGTACAAAACATATAGTTATGACTAAAGCATGACATTGGGATTTAAATCCTGAGTTAATATATGTAAAATGAATTCCTATTGCTCACCATAGTCAAATGATATCACTATGACTGTGTGTAGGCTAATAGGTTAGGATATGTATTCACAACGACAATACTAATATTCTGATGCTAACCCGGTATATCAATGACCATGTTTACCTTAGCTTAATTTGCTTATTAGCTCTAAACACAAATTCAGTTGAGGCAGATGTGATTATCATTAGTTTTGTGGGAATTTGGTCATAAACCAGACTGGACAAATCAAAAATATGAATTTTGGTGAAAAGTCAAAAGGATCACCAAACTGATTACGGTTAGGAGGGCGGTAATGTCTGCACAAAATGTCATATCAATCAATGGAATAGTTGTTGAGGGAGGGGAGGAAAGGTCAAGGGATCATCAAAGTCATTACTCTTTGGGAACCATGAATGTCTGTATGATTATATGATGAGATGTTGAGCTATTTCAGGATGGACCAAAGTGGTGAACCTGCAGGCTGACCAAGAGACAGACAGATCGACCAACATTGCTATCCCTAGAGACATAAAGCTAGCTAAAAAACAGTGCTGCCTTTACTTGTAGATAGTGTATCCACATGTATTGTGTAGCATAAAGCAGGAGTCACAGAACACATGACTTATTCGGTTATAGCCACACTTTATTCTGGTCACAGAAGCTGAAATTTGTAGGGTTTAATATGGAGTTGGTCCACCCTTTTTTCAGCTATAACTGCTTCAACTCTTCTTGGAAGGCTTTCCACAAGGTTTAGGAGTGTGTTCATGGGAATTTTTGACCATTCTTCTAGAAGAGCATTTGTGAGGTCAGGCACAGATGTTGGACGAGAACGCTTGGCTCGCAGTCGCCGCTCTAATTCATCCCAAAGGTGTTCTGTCAGGTTGAGGTCAGGACTCTGTCCAGGTCAGTCAAGTTCTCCACACCAAACTCGCTCATCCATGTCTTTATAGACCTTGCTTTGTGCACTGGTGCGCAGACATGTTTGAACAGGAAGGGGCCATCCCCAAACTGTTTCCAGTTGGGAGCATGAAATTGTACAAAATGTCTTGGTGTGCTGAAGCATTAACAGTTCCTTTCACTGGAACTAAGGGGCCAAGCCCAACCCCTGAAAACAACCCCACACCATAATCCCCCCTCCATCAAACTTTACACTTGGCACAATGCAGTCAGGCAAGTACCGTTCTCCTGGCAACCGCCAAACCCTGACTTGTCCATCAGATTGCCAGACAGAGAAGCGTGATTTGGTTGTTGCTAAGATTTCTTTTTGAAATGCGCCATGTAAATGAAGTTGTCATTATAACATGAATTTCTGATTATACATGAAAACAGAAAGACAAAGATGTGTAATGTAACAGCCTCTTTTAATTCACTTCAGCAGTGCAGAAAGTGAAATTTTTCTGTAAATGAACTTCTTAACTGTTTGGTAGCAGCTCAAAATTATAAAAAAAATATCTATGGCCATTTGAATCAAGGAAAAGTTTTTTGTTATTGGTGGCCAAAGGAAATAAGACATCCAATAAATAAATCTCCCATTACTTTTAATTACGTGGGACCATTAAGAGGTTAACCTGACTTGACCTGCATAGCTACAGATCTCATTAACAAAACATTTACAGTACAGTTGACCATCCTGGAAACAGCCTGCTCAGTAGTTCAGAAAATCTAACAATAAAAACAATTATGTAAAACATTTGAAAAAGTTGCTGAGAACAGTACATTTACTTTGTCACTGTGTGTGCTACATACTGTATGTCCTCTTCTGTGTTTGTGGCCTGCTCTTTTTCCAGGTCTCTGTGGTGGAGAGGCGGTGTGGCTCAGACTCCACACCTGAAGCTGCTCACTTGTCCATTCTCTTCACTTATGTTTTACATTCTACATTTTGCTTCCATTTTCTTCCTGTTAAAAGGGTTTTTTTCAGGGGGATTTTCCCACAGAGGATGTCGGATGTTGTATACATTGTAAAGCCCCTTGAGGCAAATTGTGATACTGGACTGTATGAAATTGACTTGACTTGACTACCTCAGCCTGGGTATGTTCTTTTTCTTCTCAATGCTGTGGTCTAGTGGAAATATTAAGGACGCACTCTGTCATAGACAGTACATTAGTAACATTTGTGTAAACAAGTAATAAAAAAATGAATGGATTGATGGACTGTAATGCTAAATGTTCACCTGCAGAGGTCACAACATCTTTACTTTCTCCAAATGATCTGCATCATGTCCATTTTATCAACTTTGAGCTAATCAGTTAAATGATTGTACTTGTATGAAATGTATGGGGTTGATTGTTCTTATGTAGTTTGTATGATGCTTTGGCAATATTGTTGTTACACATTCATGCCAATAAAGCTAATTTGAATTTAAATTATTGTATGCCAATAGCACTTATCTCTTTGCAAATGTATGGAAAGAGTTTTAAGTAAGCTTTTAACATCAGCTGTTGGTCATTTTATATATTAAAAATGTGCAAATTTAACCTTTGTTAACATTGTAGAAAGACATGTATGCTAGAATCTCATTTACTGATTTTGGTTCAGCTTTTAATTCTAATTAAAAAGAGATTTTCTGTAAGTAAAAGGTGGGCTCAGAGACAATCTAAACACAGGTGCACCACAAGTTACTACTTTGATCCCCTTTGTTGTTTTCTAGCAACACCAGACACGCTGATAAACTGACACCTCTGACAAACACTAGATCCATTGGAGAAAGTGTCAGTAGTTTTAAAGATCTTGGAAAAGTGATTTATGGCCACCTTAACTGCACAAAGAATGAATGACAGATTTTTACTTGGGAATTTAAATTATTTTAATGTTAGTAAACAAACTCTGGAAATGGAGCAGAAGAATCTGGAGCAAAAGATTTTATTCTTCATTATGGTCACATGGTATGGGAAATCTGAATGTCAGGAATAAACAGAAATTGAATAGTAAATATAGCTAGTAAAATTACAGCGACGCTCCAGATGAAATCAAGTGAGAAACATAATTAAATATAAGAAATAAAGCTTTCCAGATCCTTCCCACTCTTTGCACTCGCACTTTTACTCAGCTTTTACCCTCAGGGAGGCGCTATAGCCAAGTAAGAGCTACTGAAAATGTGTGTACAGCAAGTATTTCTTGCCAAATGCAATTACAAAGTTGAATGCAAAAATCTATCAATTTGTTATGATTGTTTGTTTTTTATTTTTACTGTATTTGTGCATTTTACATCATGCTGTTTGTCCTGTATTGTTTTTATGCCACAAAGTGAAGCCAAAAGCCACAATGTAGTAGTTCAGGTGGCAGCATACGGCTTCATGTTACACTTTGTATTCCTGAGTGGTATTCAATTAACGCAAGATGAAATTAGAAAGTATACAAATAAATTGGATTTCCTTGACTGAATTATAATTGACCACACAAACAACAATGGAAAAACGTATTTCAAGCAAAACGGTAAGATGATTATTATATAAAGGCATAAATAAGATTCTAAATGTATAAAGATATTAAGACAGGAAAATGCAGCTCCTGAATGTCTTTCTGAAATAGCCTTTTAAAAATATCCTTTTTTCCATTTACTTTTTCTCCTGCTGAGGCATATTGGTTTTATGATTACACTGTCATAGTTGTCATTCACACTGTTTCACTGTTTGGCAAATCAGGAAACAGTGACTGAAAGGAGAAAGTACAAATTTCAAACATCATACATACAACTCATTAAAAGGGGCATTATGTAGTTTTTCCAATGAAGTCACTTATCAATAAATCCCTTTTTTACTGCATATTTGTCAAAGGGCTGTAACCTCACATAGAAATGAACTGCACGCCTGTTTTCTCTGTTGCTTGGAACAGCCACTATGCTGCTTCTTATGTGAAGGAATCAGGTTAGGTTCTCTGCATGTGCGCTCCCGAGCCTTTTGCCTACTGCAACGACAACACTACAGCTACCAAAATGGAGTCCGCTAATACCTCAAAACAACTCCAGCACAATAAAGTTATATGTGCTGAAGCCCATCAGGCCAAATGAGAAAAAACACTATTGTTTAGCTTTCCACATTTCTTCACCAGCTAACGCATTACTATCCTGTGTACCAATATTATTATGTCAAAGTGTAGATTTTAGCCTGCAAGAAAGGATTTAATGACACAAAGCAAATGTGGAGCGATTTGTTTACACTATTCTATAGTGATGCAAGGCAGGAGCAGCCAGATAACATTACCATGGATCTGAAATCCAAAAAAATTAACTGTAAATATTTTACACTGTTTAATCCAGTAGGTGGCGGTAATGCCAACCGCTATAAAACGACAAAGAAGAATCAGGCCCCAATCAGACAGAAAGCGCTTTGCAGGTTCAAAAACGCGAGGCGCACAGCAATGCCTTTTTTGGTTGAATTTAGAAAAGAGCAAAGCGCTGTGGTTTTTTAATGTTGCTTAATGTTTAATGTCAGCTGTGCTGTCAGTCTAATCAAAGATTACAGCGCCAGCAATCTTTGGTTTGCTGCTAAGTAATAACAGTCATATTAGCAGAAACTTGATCACAACTCACAGGTCTGTGTCTTTTGTTGCAAAAAACATCTGCTTTTAAAAAACATAGACAAATGGAGGGCGCCTGCTCTGGCACTGTTTTGAGTGTGTGAGGTGTACAAACATGCAGGAGGCAGGGAAAGGGAGATCTGTGTGGGCACATTAGACCTTCAGAAAGAGGACACACCGCTGGTAGTAGCCTACCAGTTGGGGGGGGGGGTTTCGTTATGATCCAATACATTTAGCAGTGCTGACATTGCTGAGCCTCTGGTGAAAGATTAACAAATTACAGTTACTGAAAAGCAGGCAAACAAGCTGAAGCCAATGTATGATATCAGCTCAATGCAGTTAATATAACATTATCATGTAACGAGCGTGGATTAGTTCAACATCAAGCTGATGAAAATATTACTGTAATGTTGCAGTGGGAGTTTAACGGAGTTTCCAGCATGTTGTGTGAAGCTGTCTCCCGATCAGTCTGTCTACGTGTGTGGAATTTTGCACCGTTAGTGGTCGCTGAAAGCTGCATATAGCCCCTTTAACATCACGTTAATAAAGACAATGAGCTGATTTTTATACCCTGACAAGCTTTCACTCTCACACATTATGCTTTCTGTTGTGTTCTTATTGCAATACACTGATGGCATCTCTGGTTTTATGTTCCTCTTTTCTCAGTAATATGCGTCTGAAGGATTCTGTTCTGTAGCCTTTAGGGAACATATTGTGCTCCTTATCGGAACCCTGAGGGGAACAGCATATTCCATCAAATAAATGTACACAACATTTTTTACAACAACTGGTCCTATATTCTCTGACAGAAAACTGTTTTTGGTTGCTTTATTTATTTTATATCCCATGCAACACAGACATATGACAGTGTCAAAATGAAGCAGAGAAAAAGAGATGTAATAAATAGTTAATCTGCCAAGGGGTAAGAAAAGATGACAACAGAACAATAGAACAATACTGTATTTGTTTATACAAACAAAAACATGGAAAATGCAATTAGTTTATCATCTGCTGCCATTATGTGTGCATAACTCACAAAACAACAGAGAAAAGATGCAAATTAACTGCTAGTTTACTCAGTTTCAATTTTATTTGTGCGTTATCCCGTAAAAATAATGAAATAAATAAATAATATTTCTGATTTAAAGGATAAAGCTGACTATGTGCTTTTTTTTGTTATTGTCTACAAATCTCAGTAAAAAAAAACCCTGCCAACTGTCACTGTGCTGTTAAATAAATATTTGTGTTTCCTAAATCTGTGTCAATCAAATGTTTTTTTTAAGTAGAAATCTGGACAGCACAGTGGACCAGAGCAGAAGGAGCACAAACACCACTGCTGATAGCACTGCTGGAGGTTTGTTGCACTTAATTACCGGGCCACCCTTGAATACAGGAAAAAGCAAAAACATGTTTACTCTCATCTTTTTCTTTATTTGGCTCTACAGTTTTTGTGTACATCAGCCTCCTGTGTCCCTTGTGTGAGAGACTTATCCAAGCCAGGAGAGGTAATATCACAAAAGCCCAAACACAGTGAGGACACTTTCGTTTCTAAATGAACACTGAACACTGTGTTAAATGAAGCTTTGAGTAATGAATCTTTTGGCTATACGATTGGCTGCAAAGCCTCATTGCTTAAGGAAAGCCTTGTTTTTCCATCATTACCATCAACATTATCTCTTCTCCTGGTGTGTAGTTAGGCTAAAACAGCACTGCACCATTATGGACAAATCACAGACTTTATAGCATGCGCTGGCTGTAACCATTCCACTACCACTGAGCTCCAGAAATATATACCTTCATTTGGTTTAAAATTATTTACCAAAACAGCTAGACATTAGTGGTTTTAATAATCTTTACTCAATCAGGAGAAAAAAGAAAAGGATTTCACCAACGGGTATCTATTTATTGGTTGTTTGCTGCTTTTGAAAAGTAACTAATTTAAGTAAAATATCTCCTGTTTATCCACTCTCTTAAATTTTAATAATAATTAATGATACAGTTGATGAACTGAGTCTATAACTGATCCTCTTCTTTCTCCTCCTCCTCCTAATAGTATGATATTATTGTATTTAATTTCTTCCTTTTTTATTTACTGTAATAGATAGCGGTGTAATGTGCAGATTTTTAGGCAGTTTAGTTTGCTTTTAAAAAGGTTCCTAAAGCCCAATCCATTTTATTTGTATAGCTCAATATCACATATCACACAAATGTGCCTCAGGAACTTTATAAAGCCTACAGCATACAACACCCTCTTTCCCTAGACCCTTGAAGGGAAGCCACAGAACCCAAGAAACAAAAGTGTAGCTTCCTTTTATTGAAAAACGCTTTCACATTGTGCAGCTGCTATCTACAAATGATTACTTGACGCTGAACCATAAATTATTCATTTACACAATTATACCAAACAAAGAATACTTTTGCAGTTACCCTGCCCAGGGTTACATGGCAAGACAGTGGAGCAACTCAACTCATTTGAAAAACAATAATGAGAAAAAGAAATCCACAAATTGCCACATCTTTAAATATATGAACATGAATAGAATATGGGTAGAATTATGACATTGGTGTGAGGTCGATCTTTAGTCATTTCTTGGCACAATAACTAACCTACCAAACTGCCACCTACAACAGACTGACTGTACAGGACACACACGCCTCTCTCCAACATCAGTCAGCTGTATCACCTGAGGCTTGTACTACTAAGGGAGTTTAATACTCAGATTTAACTCAGGGTTTTAAAGCAAACTCAGAGTTGACAAACTCTGACTCCTACACTGGTGTTAAACGGTACTACGATGGTGAATAAGATGTTAGTTTGTTGAGTCTGTGTAAACTTAACTTAAAATATTTTCCCCAGAAGAATGCCAGATGATAGTGTCAAGATATGAGGAGTGTAAAGAAATGTTAACAACAAAATCTAACACTGTGGTGGCCAACAAATCCAGATTAGGCTTGCTGGCAGTGCATTGAGTAAATTTGTAATTATCTTAACAGTGTTCTTGTTGTAATTCTCTATTTGGTGTTTTATGGACTCTTCTTTTATGTGTAATATGATTAATAGGTCCACTCTAATAAAACCAGCCAGGAGCCAGGGGAGTGGGGTAATCTGAGAAAAAAGTGGTAAATTAAGCGACAAAATGATTACAAATCTACAAGTAAAAAAACACTTGAATATTGTCTGAAATAATAATAATCATGCATTTATGAAAGAAAATAGTGCATTTTTTGTCAAGCAACCACATCATTTTGCAAGGCTGCAACATCACACACACACACCTCTGTGGTCAAATGAATAAGTGGTTTGCAAAGGAATAAGCCATTTATATACATACTGTATACATTTTTACTATCATGCACAAAGTGTTGAATATCTCAAAATGATCCATGCTGCCACTGTCCTCTAAGAAAATATGTTAAAAGTTCTAACAAAGACATGCCTAGTCTTGTTCCTTCTGCCATAACAGCCTTGCTGAATAACAATATGTATGAGTGTACATGCTGTATACTGAGGGTGTGCACATGTGTATGTAAGTGTAACCAATAAGCAACACTGCCACTGTAGATCTGCAGTGTGTTGTGGTGCGGCAGATGAAGGGTACAAATACAAATAACCAGCAAATACAACAGACATTAAAAGCTGGAGAGGATCAACCTTACATAAAAATATCTGCCATTTCCTCACATAGAAAACTTGTAGTGAAGGAAATATGAACACGTCTAGTCAGGCCCACCAATCAATGCCTATGCTGTATATCAAAGAGGTGAGCGTCCGTCACACAAAAAGGCTGGAAACCACAGAAATAATCTATAATTCCACTGTGCCTGGTAGTACACTGAGTATAACATTGTTGAGAAGATATTAAATCAAAGCAATGACAAGAAACAGCAATAATATCCTACATTTCTTCCTAGGGTCAGTGTTTCTGTCACATCTTTTTGACATGTCTTTTTTGCATCATCCTCCCCTTCTTGTTTCATCTCTTTAAAGGGTTTGATGTCATGTTGCATCAGTCTGTGGGTGAGTACATTCAAGTTGGTGTGTCTGACATCAACACCCGAGGTTCTTTTTCATCCCTGCACACCTTTTTAGATGCATCCCACCATGTGATGGCAGGATTCAATTTCATGGCTGATGTGTGTTGGATCGGAGTCAGGGGAACAAATCAGTGATTTTACCTCTGTGTATGGGGGTTAAAGGGGCTATCAAAGGTGTGATGGAAATAGCATACCATTACAACAGATGGACACAGGCTCTCCTACACCAAGTGTCTATTAACCTTCTCTTTCTACTTCCTCATAGTCCCAAGGGGCCTTAAGGGGCTACATAAGAGCATTGAGCTGTGGCAGAATGAAAACAAGTGTCTAGTTTTGCTTCATAAAAAAAAAAGACAAGAATCCTCTTTTAAAATGTTTTGCTCTCACTGGCTTTATTGTTGAAATGAATTCAGAATTTTGTTGCCAGCCGTTTAGACATCAATGGCTGTGTGATGTGTTATTTTGAGGGGGCAGCAAATTTACAATGTTATACAAGCAAGGGGGTAAGCCAGATATCGGTCAGTGAAGCCGACCAAAGTCTGCATAGAGGGCTCCATGTAGGCCCAAAAATGACGTCAAAACCCTGTGGCAACTCGTCGCACATGAGAGATTTAACCGCAGGGCTGATTAATCAGTGACGATCAGACTCAGACAAACACACTGAGCCATGAGACTTCCGTTGGCGCAGTCATACAGCTACCAGAATTATAGTGTTTCTGCCGTTGTTCTACGTCATTAAACCACAGTTATGCGATCATGCGCAGTAGACGCCTGTGCTGACAGGAAGTAGCCCTGTAGTAGTATTTTATTGGTCCAAAACTGGCTTCACTGCTCTCCATTCAAACCAGCGGGGCGGCTTCGTCCAGTAATATACTGTCTATGTATACAAGCTGTACACTCACTACTTTACATTGTAGCAAAGTGTCATTTCTTCAGTGTTGTCTCATGAAATGATCAAATATTTACATAAATGCGAGGAGTATACTCACTTTTGTGAGATACTGTATATGTATCTATGTGTGTGTATGTGTGTGTGTGTGTGTGTGTGTGTGTGTGTGTGTGGGTGTGTATAGATATAATTATTTAGTTATTTAATATACATTTTTATATTATTTCAGTTATTTGTTTATTTTATTTATTAGTTACTTTAGTTTGTGTTTTATTACTATAATTTCCAATATTATTACTATTATTGTTGCTGTTGCTGTCATTATATTATTGTAGTTATTATTTACTCAGTTATTCACTTATCCCACCTCTCTGTTTTGTTGTCACCCTCGACTTATCATCTTTAGAGTGCGGACAAACGGCTGGGGAGCAGCTGGGGTGGGTAGACTCAGAGACACCTTTGGATCTAAAGCGCTTTAGCATTAATGAAAGCTAAATTGACTCTCACAATCATCTGATTCAGCTGTCACATTGGGACTGATAATGTGCAATGAATAAAACTATACTCAGCAAAAAATAAACGTCCTCTCCCTTACAACTGCTTTCTTTTCCAGCAAACTTAACATGTGTTAATATTTTAACTAAGACACAAACTCATAATAAACTAAACAAAGTGTCTCCTTTTAGTGCTTTTATAGGCACCTCACAGTACAGACATTTCAAGTTATTGCCGTGGCAACATCAACAATCCTAATGCTTCCTTGCAGCATGCCTAAGGCCCATTCACGAAGATGAGCAGGGAACCTGGGCATCTTTCTTTTGGTGTTTTTCAGAGTCGGTAGAAAGGTCTCTTTATTGTTCTAAGTTTTTAGAACTGTGACCCTAACATGTTCATTGATTGTTCATGGTTCATCGAACAAGCATGAAAAACATTTTTACACCCTTTACAACAAAGATCTATAAAGTTATTTATTTTTGTACATAATTATCTTTAAAATACAGTGTCTTGAAAAAAGTTCATTTATAAAGAGTTTATTTACATTTCAACAAAAACTGTTTGATTATGTCCTCTCCATTTGGTTTGCAATGTTATGTAAGTATTAAACTGAAAATGCTGAGTACCTACAAGTTCCAGTGCTGGTAAACAGAGCTGAACGGTTGACAAACAATGACATCCTGCGGCAGCTAATAATTCATTATGGTGTATTTCTCAACTTTGATGTGCTACCAAAATAATATACTAATGGTCGAAATTCAATAAAGACTTAACCAACCATTGCACCACCGCGCCACCCATTTATTTACATTTACATATGAATATGTATTTGAAAGCAACACAAATTTCCTGAGAGCCTAAGTGCATCATATTCTTTTGTTCCTTTGTATAAATAAATAATAATAATATAAATTTCCACCATAACTGGATGCAGAAAAGTCAGACATTGGTGCAGTCAAAAATCACCAGAATGCAGGAAATGTTTAACACTCACAATACTGTTGTATCCAAAACCAACCACCAGAGGGCAAAAAGAAAACTCTACAAGCCATTTCAATAAAACATGTTTTCAAAAATGCAAAATAGTAGTAGGCAATAAAATATTATTAATATTCATGATAATAATAATGTTTTGCTATTGCCCTTATCTCTGCTGTCTGTCTCATGTTCACCCATGTCAGCGATGGTTCTGGGGCTGCCAGCAGGATTTTAAAATCAATTCTCTGACATACAGGAAGCCAATGTAAAGACGTCAGAACTGGAGTGATGTGATCCACTTTTTTGGTCTTAGTGAGGACTCAAGCAGCAGCGTTCTGAATCAGCTGCAGCTGTCTGATGGATTTCTTAGGGAGCCCTGTAAAGACACCGTTACAGTAATCGAGTCGACTGAAGTTAAATAAGTTGTCCTCTAATCCTTGAGATATTCTTCAGGTGATAGTAGGCTGACTTTGTAATTGTCTTAATGTGGCTCCTCAAATTCATGTCTGAGTCCATGACTACACCAAGATTTCTGGCTTGATTTGTGGTTCTTACCATTACTAATTGAAGCTGAGCACTGAATTCTAATCGTTCTTCCTTGGCTCCAAAAACAATAGTTTCAGTTTTATCTTTGTTCAATTGAAGAAAATTCTGGCACGTCCAATCATTGACCGGCTCAATACAGTCACTCAGTGCCTGTATGGGATCATTGTCCCCTTGTGATATTGTTATGTAAATCTGTGTGTCATCTGCATAATTATGGTAACATATTTTGTTGTTTTTCATAATCTGAGCCAGTGGAAGCATGTAGATGTTAAACATTAACCACACACTAGGGGCCAGCTGATTATGGCACCTATAGATTTTGAACTGCAGTTTTTTGTCTCCATTTTAATACTATGTGGCCCAATTGTCCAGTGGCCCACCAGGAAAACACCTGGTACTCCCAATGGCTAATCAGCTGTAATGTCCCCTTCAGTGTTGAAACGAAACCTACTCCCTTGCTCTATAGTGAGTAAACTGAGATTTCAGACACTTAAGATTCATCATCATTTTGCACAGTTTAATCAGGAATCAATTACAATTTACTTGCATGCAATGAAATTTATTCTCATAAATAAGGTGAAGAGTAGGACAAATACAGTTAAACTAAATTTAGTTGAGCATAGTTACAAATACTTTGCTCGTCTTTTTTTGTTAAACGCTGACTCTGTGACGGATGCACAACAATTCCAATGTACCGTCTGGTAAAAATGGCAGAAATATATAATCTCAATCTTTTTGAGATTGAGCCATACGCTGTGTGCCAGCGCTGCGATGTGATGCAATACATTTTTGATCTCCTGCTATGTTTTCAGGTGCTGGTCTGCTTATTAGTCCCAGGGTCATAACAAAGCATGGAGAACAAGCTTTTTGTTTTTATGCTCTTCATGCCTGTAATAAATGTCCAGAAAATCTGAGGTCTGCCTCCACATTACAATCTTTTAAATCAGGGCTTAAAACGTTTCTATTTGCTGGTTTTTCTATTTTGTGGATCTCTTGTCTGTATGCATAACACATGGTCTGAACTTGGCTTAATAAAGAGCAAACGTGAGTAAGTGGGAAACAGCTTCTGGACCATTATCAGAGTCAGAATGGTGCACAGTCCAAGATTCAACAAAAAACAACTTTGCTGGGAGGAAAACAGGTTACATAAACTTTTTAGATTTAACTGCTCTTAGTCCATAAACACATTATTACAAAGTCTAGAGGCTTTGATGACAAGAACCAGGTAACATTTTATTTTCAGTGCAGACTTTAGAACAACAAACCTCTCCAGCTAAACAGAGACTCAAGAGGCTTTGGAGCAATGTTTTCTGATTATAATAAGTTTCTGTATTTATAGTTTATTAGAAACAGAGAAACACATTTTATTCAGATGATATTTGTACATATAAAGTACATTATCTGTACTGGATACTCGTTTCAACTGAGTACTCACTGAACCCTAATATATATATATGTTTTATATTTGAAAACACACCCCAAAAAAGGAGCAGGGGGAAATTCTTTCTAATGGCTGCCTACCAGGTAACTGTATTCAGCATAACCTTGACAGGCTTTTCTTCATTAGAGTTATACTTAATGAAAACAAGGACAGCAATACAAATTCCTGTCATACAACATGAAAGTAGACAATGGAAATGCAATAAAATTGTTAAGGATAGAAAATAAAACTGTATGCAATGCTGTAACCACACTAACCTTCAAAATTTGTGGCCTTCTGACTGCCTCTTTAACTTTGACGTCTTGTCATGGAAAATGTGTTTCCATGGTAACACCTCAAAAAGTTTTATATTCCTCAGTGTCCCTGAACAAACCTAAACAGTGGGCTGAATTGCTAATGAGAAGTGAAAGCAGAACTTAATGGTGAACAGGTGCATGTATTAATCTGCCTGTATTTACTCTGTGTGTGTGTGTGTATGTGTGTGTGTGTGTGGACTTACAGAGGGGTCATGTGTGTAAGCACAAGGCATCATTTAGGAGAACAGGTTATGTTTAAAGTCCCAGCAAAGTGATAATCACCCTTAGTCTTTTCTCTCAATTATCAACTCTTTTCAGCTCTTTTCTCCAGCTTATGCATAAGTTCATTCGTCTCAGGTGTTATGGTGTGTGTGTGTGTGTGTCTGTCTGTCCGTCTGTCTCTTCTCTTTAAACTCCCATTGCCATTTTTGCCAACTGAACACAATTTAGGGCTGTTTTCAAGCACTGCTGAGTATACTGTAGACTTGCGTATGAAGTGGTACATGATGTCTTTTTAACAGTAATTGATGTTGTTAATGTGATGTAGTGTGTGTCTGTGTGTGTGGAGGCATATTTGACTTTTGGCAAGATTTACAGAAGCTTTGAGATGGCAAATGTTCTTTCTTTCTTGGGGTTTCTTTCTTTCTTAGGGTTTCTTAGGTGTTAGTTTGTTCTTTTTTAGATATGATGTTTCTTAATGGTCCAGAATTATTTATACATCCGTCAATTGGAACTCTTATATCAGCATCACACTTTTTATGGGCTTTGATTTCATAAACTATAATGGAAATCATGGAGCAACTGAACAACATTGATTTAATATTGGTGGGGAGATAAATTGTAAGCTTTTTAATATAATAATAATAATAATAATCCTTATTTGTAGAGCACTTTTCAAAAACAAGTTACAAAGTGCTTTAACAAGTGTAAAGAATAATACAAAAAACAAGATATGAGCATGAAAAATTAATATAAAATTTGTAAAATACAATAAAATAAAAGGGATAAAATAAAGTTAAATAAGATCGGGAAAGGCTCTCCTATAAAAGTATGTTTTAAGAAGGGACTTAAAAGAGTTCACTGACTCAGCCGACCTGATTTCCTCGGGCAGGCTGTTCCAGAGCCTCGGGGCCCTGACAGCAAACGCTCTGTCCCCTTTAGTTTTCAGTCGAGACTCTGGAACAGACAACAGACCTCTGCCCGAGGATCTCAAGGTACGTGCTGGTGTGTATTGGACTAAAAGTTCAGAAATATAACAAGGCGAGAGGCCATGAAGAGCTTTAAAAGTGATCAATAGAATTTTAAAGTCAATTCTAAAACATACTGGGAGCCAGTGTAATGAAGCTAAAATAGGAGTAATGTGGTCATATTTCTTTGTTCTGGTTAAAAGCCTGGCAGCTGAGTTCTGGACAGTCTGGAGTCGATCAATAGATTTTTGGGTTAAACAGGTGAAAAGGCTGTGGCAATAATCCAGGCGTGATGAGATGAAGGCGTGTAAAATGGTCTTGGTGTCCTTAAAAGTTAACATAGATCGAATTTTTGCTATATTTCTAAGTTGATAAAAACATGATTGAACAAGCTTTGTGGTGTGCTGCTCGAAATTTAAATTACTATCAAACCAAACACCAAGGTTCTTTGCCACAGGCTTAATGTAATTTACTAGGGAACCAGCAGATGGCAGTATTTGATTTGCCATCTGCTGAGACCCGATGACCAGGATTTCTGTTTTGTCTGAGTTCAGCTGGAGGAAATTATTTGACATCCATTTTTTAACTTCACAAAGGCAGTTGTTAAGTGAACTCAGCATTCCAGGGTCTGTGGATCTGACGGGCAAGTATATTTGTGTGTCATCAGCATAAATATGAAAAGAAATGCCATGTTTATGGATAATATGTCCAAGGGGAAGCAGATACAAGGAAAACAAAATGGGTCCTAAGACCGACCCCTGAGGCACACCATATTTAACTGGACAGAATGAGGAGACATAGTTGTTTACAGACACGCAAAACTTCCTATTTGACAGGTAGGATGAAAACCATTCTAGGGCAGTACCAGAGATCCCCACCCAGTGCCTCAGTCTGTCTAACATGATGTTGTGATCAATGGTGTCAAAAGCAGCGCTAAGGTCCAGGAGTACAAGGACTGAGCACATGCCTTCATCAGCAGACATTAAAAGGTCATTGGTGACTTTAAGCAGGGCAGTCTCAGTGCTGTGGTACTTCCTAAAACCAGAATGTAACTTTTCAAATAATTTGTTATTTTCCAGTACAGTGAGCAGCTGTTTGGACACAATTCTTTTTAGAATCTTTGCAATAAAAGGCAGTTTTGAAATTGGTCTAAAATTATGTGGGAGGGAGGGACCTAAACCAGGTTTCTTTAAAGGTGGGTTCACGCAAGCCGTTTTAAAATAATCAGGGACACAACCAATAGATAGGGAGCTGTTAAAAACAGAGATCAAATGGGGCCCTATTACTTTCAGTAAAAACTTTGTAGGTATTACATCAAGTGGGCTGGAGGACACTCTCATTTGTGATACTGTTTTTAAAAGCTCAGACAAGTCGATGGGATAAAACTGGTTAAAACTCTCTTGTTGCTGGTGAGGAACCTCTGAGTAAGAGGCCACGGGGGTAATAGAGGCTCTGATTGACACCACCTTATTGGTAAAATAAGATAAAAACAATTCACAGTCATCATTACTTCCAGCTGAGGCACAAGGAGGGGTTGGGTTTACCAGCTGATCCACAGTCTTAGTAACAGGTGAATCACAGCTAAAAACAATACATCTGTGGTCAGATATGGTCATGTCCACCAATTCCACAGAGGAAATGCTGACACCCAGGGTAAAAACCAAGTCCAGTGTATGACCACGGTTATGGGTTTGCCCTTTGACATGTTGTTTGAAGTTAATAGAAGTGGCCATATTTAAAAAGTTAGTTGCATTAACATTGTTGGGGTCATCAACATGAATATTAAAATCGCCACAAAGAACAATTCTGTCATAATTTAAAACCAGAGTAGATAAAAATTCAGGAAGTTCTGATAAAAATCCTCCAGGCGGTTTTGGGGGCGATAAATTATAACAAATATGATAGGTTGCAGCCCTCCAACTTTAAGAGTGAGTACTTCAAAGGAGTTAAATTCATCAATGCGTACTTGATGACATTTAAAATTTTTCCTATACACGCTCACTAGCCCACCACCACGACCACTGACCCTTGGTTGACTAAAACAATCATATTGAGGCGGACACAGTTCAGCTAGCTGGCTATAGTCATTCATCTGCAACCAGGATTCAGTTAAAAACATAAAATCTAGATTTGCAGACAAGATAAAATCATTTAAGATAAAAGTCTTACTTGAAAGTGATCTCACATTGAAGAGAGCCATTTTAAATGAGTTTGTTCTGGGTGCTGGAGTTGGTGCAGTTGTCCTAATCCTTAAGAGATTACTATTATTTCTGTGTGGGATGTGCACATTTCGGTTTACTGGTCTATGCGTGATGATGACAGGAATAGAAGTCTTTGGAACAGCGCTGGGAGCAGATGGCTTTACATGCCAGCAGGTGGAGACCTGTTGTTTGTGGCAGTGAGGCAGAGTTATGTTCAGTGACCGGTGGTGTGTCCAGGTGTGCTGCATGAATGATTAGTCATTCACGTAAATCGTGTGGACCGCACCACATGCTGTATGTGAGCAGCTAATATTTCTTGGGTGAAGTCCGTCTGTCTTAAAAAGAGACATTCTTTGCCAGAAAATATTAAAATTATCCACATAACACACATGATGAGCCCTGCAGGCGGACTGGAGCCAGTCGTGGAGGCCAAGGAGTCTACTGAAGTGGCCAGCACCGCGAACAACTGTGAGAATGGGACCAGAGATAAAAACGGACTTTCCACACTGCTTTAAAAAGTTAAAAAGACGGTTAAAATCTGATTTTGTCAGCTCAGACTGCTGAAGAGCTGTGTCATTTGTTCCCACATGGACTATCACTCTTCTGATGGAGGACGGGAGCGATGGCATTAGGTCCTGGAGTTTTTTTAAAATGTCAGCTGTGGTGGTAGTGAGTGGTAGCGTTAAAGAAACGGAGGTTTCTGGTTATGGAGTCACCAATTATTAGTGTGGTTGGGGAGAAAAGGGGACAAGGAGATGCCGGTTGTGGCGTTCCAGAGCAGGACTGAGCAGAATCTGCTTCAACACTGTGTGTGGACTGAGGATGGAGTGTGTGAGCTGCCGAGTGTTGTGTTGGAGTAGCAGTAACAGACCTGAGAGAAGGGCTACCCGACGGTGCAGGGTAGAGACGGCCTCCGGAGCGTCTGAGCACAGCCTCCTTCAGGATCCTACGTCGGGAAGCGGAGGTTTTTGACCAGGATGACGGCCGCTGATCAGGCCTGGCGGCAGACCGGGCGGCCCAGTGCAGGAGATGTAGCCGGTGGAGGAGATGCAACAGTGTCGGCAGGCACTTTGCGCAGAAAGAGATCCGTATCAGGGAGACTCGAAGCCGCAGGTGCATCCGCTGGTTGGACCGGTGTGTCGTTAGACAGGGCTGCATAGCGGTTGGAGAGGCCGATGTGCGGAGGAGAGGCAGCCCCATCCGAGCCTCTCTTGCAGCCACGGACCACCACTTCAGCCCAGGTTGACTGATGCTTTGGAGTCGAGCATGAGGAAAGCCTGGGAAGGCTAGCGGGGTCCCAAAACACGGTGTCCTGGATGTTAGCGGTTGCGAGTTAAGTTAAAAGCTTAAGTTAAATAAAAAGGATATAAAAAATGTAACGAAAAAGAGTGGATCGGTTCGGTTTAAGACGGAGCTTCCGACAGGTGGCTACAGACGCGAACGCATGCGCAGAGTGCAGATTACGTCAGCAATTACGTCAGAGATCTTGTGACAAGATGATGCACCTGTTAAGCTGAAATACACAAAACACAAAAATAACTATTCATATTCGTTTCTACATCTTAAGACTAGAAATCTGAATAGGCATCATAATGAAGTGGTCTCTCTATTGGCTAGTGTAGGAAGTAGTTATAATGTAATTGTCTGTAGTGAAACCTAGCTTAATGACACATCATACCTGGAAATTCTTAATCTCGACGATTAAAAGCAGATTAGGTAGACCAGGTGTTGAAGTGTGTCTGCATGTAGATTCAGGACACTCAATATTGAAGATGGTCACTCAGATTCTCTATTTATTGAGATAAATGTAAAAAAATGGTAAAAATGTCACTCTGAACTTTACATCTAAAAACAACATGAAAAGTGGTGCTGTAGATCGGGAAATGTGTTGTAAACCAGAGGTATTTTAAAATTCATCAAAACAAAGAACAAGCTGTATAAGTGTTATATTAAAAATCAAAGTGATGCAAATAAGAAATCATATACGAAATATAGAAATAGGCTTACACATGTAATACGAATGGGTAAGCAAAGTCATTGCACCAAGCTTATAAAGGCTGCTCAAGGTGAAAAAACTATCATGAAAGGTGCTCAATGACAACCCCACATCAAAATAAAATACAATAAAAGAAATGCTAGTAGTGATCTTGGCAGTCTCGCTAATAGCCTTAACAATCACTTTATCTCTATAGGGAAAGACTGCTCCAAATAAATTGGACAACCAAAGGATGCTACTTTCATACAATATCATAAAGGTAATTCAAAGCATTTGACACTATTGACTTTGAAATTCTTCTTCGCAAACTTCAACATTATGGTGTCAGAGGAACAGTGCTCAGCTGGTTTAGAAGTTATATATATATGTATAGAAGGGACCAATATGTTCACAGATCTCAAAATAGAACCATCAAATATGGGGTCCCCCAGGTATATAAATGATTTTGCAAATTCCTCTAGCATTCTACGTAAAGTTTTTCCTGCAAAATATTATAAATGAGGAAATGATTAAGGTGGATATATGGCTTAAATGTAATAAATTATCCCTAAATATAAACAAAACAAATGACATAATATTCTGTTCTAACAGAAATGGACAAAATGTTGACCATGCTTGCATCGAAATAAATCGAATTATTGAAAGAGTGAAGTCCACAAAATTCCTGGGGTACATATTGATGAGCTCTTAAAAAAAAAATATGTTGGCTTATTTTTAAATTGAGACTTATTCTTCCATTCAAAACACTCATAACTCTGTACAAGTCTCTATTTGAGCCTCACCTAAATTACTGTAATTTCATATGGTGTAATACCTTTCCAAGTTACCAAGTGAAATTACAGATCTTACAAGAGAAAGTTATACGTGCCATCTCATGGTCTAAGATAAATGCTCCCATTGATCCTATTTTCTACAACTACAGCCTTCTGAAGCTAACGGAATGTAATATCTTTCATAAAACCTGTATGATGTATAATGTAGTACATATACTTAACTATGGGACCTTATTCCAATTCATTCCACTTCGCATACATATAAGACGAGGAAAAAGGATCTTATAAAGGGTTAAAAACGTAAACTGAAATGCACAAACTTTAGTGTGGTTTGCAGAGGTCCACGAGTACGGAATGAAATTGACTATACCATAAAAATGTCTTTGTCCGCAGCTGCTAGAAATATATGTTCAAGCTACAATTGCTTAACGGCTGGGGACTAAAACTAGATGATAATTCACCTTTTGATTTTGGAATCTGTTTAAAATGTATTTCAAATCTTATCTGTCAAAGTTTCTATTCATTGCACATTTGCCTATTAAATTAATGATAGACTGATGCAAAGATTTCTTATTTCCTTGTCTGTTTGTTTAGGCACCATTGGGAATTTAGGATTATGGTTGTTTAGCTTTTAGGGTTTTTTTTAGGAATATTTTGAATTACTGTAGATTGTATAAGCTCTACTTAATTGTTGTATTTATTTAGATAATATCTTAATATTTTGTATATATAATAAATTATTTGCTTATTGTCTGGGCCCCCATATACAAGCTTGAGATTGTATACCAGGGTGTCCCTATTCACAAATCAGTATTATTTTTTATGATTGTACTTGTAATATAATGTCTTGTTGTTGTGAATAAAGTATGATGATGATTCTGTGATGTGACATCTTTCCCACAGTAATCACAGACAGCAAGGAAAATATGTCAGAAAGACCAGATTAATTGACCTAGGGTAAGTGGACCCAAGATTGGACCCAAGAAGCCTGTTAAGCTTGTCATTCTTGCACGGCATAAATGAAATTTAAAATGACATGGGTGGCAGATTTACTATAAAAATTCTGACTTTTCAAACACTGTGTCAAACAATTTCCTTGATTTCAGACAAAGGTAGACAAAAGTGCCTTCTCATTCAAGCCGGCACCCATCAATTTTGCCGGCTGGTGTAGCAATCCACAGAAAGAAGGGAAACAATCCATGCAGGGAAATCAAGGGATAGTCAAAGAGAGAGAGAGAGAGCTGCAAGCTGCAAACAGCTATTCCTACAGGACTCCCCTTGCTGATTTTTACAGACCAAACTGTTATCTCTAACATAAGCCTGTTTGGCTGCCTAGCTTGCATAATTGATGTGTTTGGCAAATGTAACAGTACTTACACAAATCACAATCAGTCTGAGTGTGGAAAAAGCAACAGAAGGAGGGGACCCAGACGCAAACTCAGCAGGCAACGCAGGCGCAATTCAATGTTTATAATAGTAAATAAAGGAAAACACTGGCTTAATGCAGGGAAAGGCAGACAATGGTGCTGGAAAGGGCTGGAACAATTGAGATGTAGACAAAGACAAACTCACAAAAGACAAGGGAAGCACACAGACTAAGGGTGCTTCTCAAGTCTCTTAATTGCATCTACCTTTCCCTCACTTGCGTCTTTTCCTTGGAAATGAAAATGAAAATGTGCCAGTTGGTGGAGGGACAGCTTTGATGTAACATCACCAGTGACATATTTTGATAATATATTTATTAAAATAGTCCCCAACCCTAATTCAAACATTAAGCAAAATAATGCTTTCCCTGAGGTAACACAGCTGATCTCCTCATTTTCTTGACAACAATAGTTTCTCTGCTGAATAAGTCACGAATGGCATTTCTAGTGTTCTCTGCATACTCAGGTTCTCACATTCTGTTGTGTCATTTTACATCCTTATTTGCAGCTTGGTTAGCTGACACAGTGGAATGTTTATCCTTTTGTTTTGAGGTCCAGTCAAACAGAGAATCTGTAAATGTGTGAGGTCTGCGTGATGACAATGGCCAATGACGTCAAGCTGTGAATCACATTCATGGACACACACACACACACACACACACACACACACACACACACACACACACACACACACACACACACACACACACACACAAAGATATACAGGCCAGACCTAGATAGCATGAGAAAGGACACCTGCTCTCAATTTTCCTCTGTATATTAGCCAGCTGACGGCCAGAAGATCAGAAAAAGGAGCATTAATTCTTCTATAGATCTGTCAGCTGTACAGCTCTGGGCTATAGAAATGATGAATGTGTTGACAATATCAAGTGCTGTCCCTCTATTCAATTTCAGTGTCTGGCCCTTTGCTTGAGGGCTGTTTTAAATCACCAAACTCCACAGAAAGTGGGGGAAATCAGGAGCTCAATGATAGTCTTCATTTTTGCATTTGCATTATTCCAGGCTGCACAGCTCTCTTTTAAGTTGCCAGGAATGGAGTAGGAATAAAAATTGACCTGGGACTTTTGACTCAGACCGGCCCACACAAAACCCCACCTGGAAACACAGCACCACGGTCCACGTCACACTTTAAAATAATTAAAGGTCCAGTGTGTAGGCTTTATAGGCATCTATAGGTAAGGTTACAGATTGCAACCAACTGAATAACCCTTGCCTCACCCTTCCCTTCTAAGTGGGAAACTCAATACCTGATAGCCTAGCTGTAGAGCAGGGAGAGACAAGGAACACACATACAAACACACACACACACACACAATTGCTGGCCACACTGATGGTTGAACAAAAGAGGAGCATCATTTGAAGCATTTTTACTGCTTTAAATGAAAAATGTACAAACTCCCAAGTACGTAAGAGGCTGTTCGCTGTTGAAATTAAACATAAGTAATACTATAAATATCAAATGGTATTACTATTTGGTGATCTTTCTGCATCATACTATATTATTGTAATGTGTGTACAGGACATGTATTTCTTTCTCTCTATATATGAGTATCAATGCAAGATTAGAATTTAAACTGGACTGCACAGCAGCAAATATAGCACCAACATGATTAATTTTAATGGCTTTTCTCCCTTAATTGAATCCTTCTGTGTTGTATAACTTATAAGCTATCCATCCATCCATCTCCATCCGCTTATCCGGGATCGGGTCGCGGGGGGAGCAGCTCCAGCAGGGAACCCCAAACTTCTCTTTCCCGAGCCACATTAACCAGCTCTGACTGGGGGATCCCGAGGCGTTCCCAGGCCAGTGTGGAGATATAATCTCTCCACCTAGTCCTGGGTCTCCCCCGAGGCCTCCTCCCAGCTGGATGTGCCTGGAACACCTCCCTAGGGAGGCGTCCAGGAGACATCCTTACAAGATGCCCAAACCACCTCAACTGGCTCCTTTCAACGCAAAGGAGCAGCGGCTCTACTCTGAGCTCCTCACGGATGGTCAGACTTCTCACCCTATCTCTAAGGGAGACACCAGCCACCCGCCTGAGGAAACCCATTTCGGCCGCTTGTACCCGCGATCTCGTTCTTTCGGTCACAACCCAGCCTTCATGACCATAGGTGAGGGTAGTAGCGAAAATCGACCGGTAGATCGAGAGCTTTGCCTTATGGCTCAGCTCTCTTTTCGCCACAACAGTGCGGTAAAGCGAGTGCATTACCACCCATGCTGCTCCGATTCTCCGGCCAATCTCCTGCTCCAGTCTCCCCTCACTTGTGAACAAGACCCCGAGGTACTTGAACTCCTTCACTTGGAGTAAGGACTCATTCCCTACCTGGAGTTGGCACTCCACCGGTTTCCTGCTGAGAACCATTGCCACAGATTTAGAGGTGCTAATCCTCATCCCAACCGCTTTGCACTCGGCTGCGAACCGATCCAGTGAGAGCTGGAGGTCACGGACCGATGATGCCATCAGGACCACATCATCCGCAAAAAGCAGTGACGAGATCCCAAGCCCCCCGAACCGCAGCCCCTCCTCGCCACGACTACGCCTCGATATCCTGTCCATGAATATCACAAACAGGATAGGTGACAAAGCGCAGCCCTGGCGAAGGCCAACCCTCACCTGGAAAGAGTCCGACTTACTGCCGAGTACTTGGACACAGCTCTCGCTTTGGATGTACAGGGATTGGATAGCCCTGAGAAGGGCCCTCCTCACCACATACTCCCGCAGCACCTCCCACAGTATCTCCCGGAGGACCCGGTCATATGCCTTCTCCAGATCTACAAAGCACATGTAGACTGGATAGGCATACTCCCAAGCCCACTCCAGGATCCTTGTGAGAGTAAAGAGCTGGTCAGTTGTTCCACGACCGGGACGAAAACCGCATTGTTCCTCTTCAATCTGAGGTTCGACAATCGGCCGAACCCTCCGTTCCAGCACCCTGGAATAGACTTTACCGGGGAGGCTGAGAAGTGTGATATCCCTGTAATTGGCACACACTCTCTGGTCCCCCTTTTTGAACAGGGGAACCACCACCCCAGTCTGCCACTCCTTGGGCACTGTAACCGACTTCCACGCAATGTTAAAGAGACGTGTCATCCAAAACAGCCCCTCCACACCCAAAGCTTTTAGCATTTCTGGGCGGATCTCATCAATCCCTGGGGCTTTGCCACTGTGGAGTTGTTTGACTACCTCAGTGACTTCCACCAGGGAAATTGACGAGAATCCCCCATCAGCCTTGAGCTCTGCCTCTACTAAAGAGGGCGTGTCAGTCGGATTTAGGAGTTCCTCAAAGTGTTCCTTCCACCGCCCAATTACCTCCCCAGTTGAGGTCAGCAGGGTCCCATCCTTACTGTACACAGCTTGGACGGTTCCCCGCTTCCCCCTCCTGAGATGGCGGACAGTTCTCCAGAAACACTTTGGTGCTGACCGAAAGTCCTTCTCCATGTCTTCTCCGAACTTCTCCCACACCCGCTGCTTTCCATCTGCCACAGCAGAGGCTGCAGTCCTTCGGGCCTGTCGGTACCTTGCAACCGCCTCTGGAGTCCTCCGAGACAACAAATCTCGGAAGGCCTCCTTCTTCAGTCGGACGGCTTCCCTGACCACTGGTGTCCACCACGGTTTGAGTTGAAGATCTCACGGATAGGGGCCTCCTCCAGACGTTCCCAGTTCACCCGCACTACCCGTTTGGGCTTACCAGGTCTGTCCAGAGTCTTCCCCCACCCCCTGACCCAACTCACCACCAGATGGTGATCAGTTGACAGCTCTGTCCCTCTCTTCACCCGAGTGTCCGAAACATGCGGCCTCAAATCAGATGAAACAATTACAAAAGGGTGCTCTGGTACCATGTACACTTATGAGCATCCTTATGCTCGAACATGGTGTTCGTTATAGACAATCCATGACTAGCACAGAAGTCTAACAACAAACACCCACTCGGGTTCAGATCAGGGGGGCCGTTCCTCCCAATCACGCCTTTCCAGGTATCTCCATCATTGCCCACATGCGCGTTGAAGTCTCCCAGCAGAACTATGGAGTCCCCTACTGGAGCCCCATACAGAACTCCATTCAGGGTCTCCAAGAAGGCCGAATACTCTAAACTGCTATTTGGTGCATATGCACAAACAACAGTCAGAATTTTCCCCCCTAGTACCCGAAGGCGTAGGGAGGCGACCCTATTGTTCACCGGAGTAAACTCCAATGTAGCAGTGCTCAGCCGGGGACTTGTGAGTATCCCCACACCCGCCTTGCGCCTCACACCTTGAGCAACTCCAGAGAAGAATAGTGTCCATCCCCTATCAAGGAGTACGGTTCCAGAACCGAGACTGTGCGTGGAGGTCAGCCCCACCAGATCTAATTGGTAGCGCTCCATCTCCCGCACAAGTTCCGGCTCCTTGCCCCACAGAGAGGTGACGTTCCACGTCCCCAGAGCCAGCCTCTGCTGCCCGGGTCTGGTCCGTCGAGGACCCTGACCTTCACTGCCACCCATGTGGCAGCGCACCCGACCCCTGCGGATCTTCCGATGGATGGTGGGTCCAAAGGATGGAGAGGGGGGTGCCACGTTGCTTCTTCGGGCTGAGCCCGGCCAGGCTCCGTGGCAAACCCGGCCACCAGGCACTCGCCGACGAGCCCTCCCTCTGGGCCTGGCTCCAGACGGGGGCCCCGGGCTTCCTCCGGGCAGGGTCTCTCCTCCTCTTCCTCGATTTGTCATCAAGGGTCTTCGTGAACCATTCTCAGTCTGGCCCCTCACCTGGAACCACTTTGCCTTGGGAGACCCTACCAGGAGCACTAAGCTCCCGACAACACAGCCTCCAGGTTCACCGGGGCACACAAACCTCTCCACCACGATAAGGTGATGGTTCCCGGAGAGGACTTATAAGCTAAACACACAAAATACTTGGAAACTTAGTAAGCAAGCATATTAGAATTTCTGATGAATTAAGTTTATCCCCATTATTTTCTGCCTACCACATCGGCTGCAAGAGCCTGACTGTGTTGTCACTGAACTCAGTTGGCTGTGCACACTGCTGCTCTGGTCCTCCTCTCTGCTCTGGTGCACAGTGTGCTGCTACTAAATGCATGTTTCATTTTTTTTTCAAGATTTTAAAGGTGATTTCCACACATCAAAGTCTGTTTACAGGTGTTGGGGAGTACTACTGGCTATGGGGAAAAAAAGGGGGAGTTGTGTGAAGTCTGATAAATTGCCTCAAGCGATGTCCCTTGAGTCAGCGTCGAGGCTAAAGACAAAAAATCTGGAACCTTTTTTTCAAAACAAAGTGATGAGAAATAGGAGCTGAGTAAGGAGGCAAGGACAGAGAGAAAATACTATATAACAGATTTATGATAAATTCCCAGATAGTTTGACAATATCACCAGTTACATCTCATCAGTTAAGTCTGTGATGATTCCACTGTCAGCATATCAAATTCTTTCTATTCGCCAGTGAAGTTTCCAAATGCAAAAGACAAGCAAGCAGGGTTTCTGCAGGTTTCACCTTAAAACTTTTTCACCTTAAGAATTTAAGACATTTTAAGACCACTATGACTGAAATTTAAGACCTACATCACAACATAAAAAAAAAAGAAACATACAAAGTAAATGCAGTCACAAAATTACTTGCAGAATAAATAAATGTATTCAAATTAGGGTTGAGTGATGTCTACAAAATTGACACTGGATGATGTCAACAATGAAACACCAGGATGGACGATGACATTGATAAGCTACATCATTATCAAGCTGGCATGAGGTGCACCTGCTGCCGCGAAAAAGGATCACGGGTGGAAATATCCAGAAACAAGACGAGTTAACTTACTGCTGATGGAGAAACTCAGGGGAGCAGACAGGGAGAGAGAGACGGAGGCAGGGAAAGCCAGTGTGTTTGCAGTGAGAGACCGGAGGTAAAGGTGTGTGAATGAGTGAGTGCAGGGAGAAGAGAAACCGAGGCAGGTGCAAAGCAGGTACATTTACAAATAATAATAAAAATAAGGTCCATGGGGATTTAAACATGCTTTCACAGGGTATAATGTAAAAAATTAAGATGGTATTTTTGTGTTGGGGGTTTGGCGGTCATCCCCCAAGAAATTTTTTTCCAATAAAGAAATATAAAATTCTACATAATTTTGGGACATTGCTATTACCACATCTGTGAATAATAAGTAGGATAATCTAGAGCAGATTTTGAACTAACTCAACCCCAAAAGCTAAACTTGTAAATACATAATTATAAACCATTAGATCTGGGAAAATTCATGTGATTAGGTTTGATGCTCTCCACAATCATGCCGCAGCACCACGCAGCTTGAATGGCAGGAAAACACTGTTAACATGACCTCAGAATTGTTACAGATAGGATTATTCATGTTTGCCTTTTGTGTCTTAATTTACTGCTTTATACATTTGTAGAAATTAACATAAATAATATGTAATGCAATATGAGAACCACCTCCCTTCTGTATTACAAGCATTTCATTTGTACATCAAAATCTAAAAGACTAATCTCCTCATTAGCTTAAAAGGACTAGTTTGCATCCCTAATTTGCTTTAACGTTACGTAAACGTTTAACTAACCTCAGCTCTTCCGTGGTCACCACCGTCCCTAATGTAATTTAACTATCAAGATGTACAGTACAGGACAACTTATCTTTGCTCCCTTAACTTTCACCGTCACTTTCTGCTCCTCTCACCCTCACATTCACTCGAAGAATGAGGAGAGGGAGACATGCGTTGCCGTAGCTTACTGAAAATCATGTGTGTATGTGTCAGAAATGCTTCGATGACATGTATTTATTATCCATAAGTACATAAATCCGTAACTCCAGCACGATAAACTGTAAGTTAACTTCACTTTGAAGTGCAGCAAAACAAAGGGAGGGTACCATAACCATAGACCTTAACTCAATTTGAGCGTTCCAGAGTGCATCAAAATAAAGGCTTCTCTGGGGCTTTTAGAAGTTATGGCAAAAACAAACCACTATTTTCTCCAAAAAACAACAAAATTGACTCTAGATATTTGTCCAAATGATAAAGCAGATATGTAATGTTCCAAAAATGACAATAACTAATTTTCGACCAAAATCGAAGTTACAGCCTTTTGCTTTTGCACAACAGTATGTCTGTATGTGGGTGTGTTGTGGGGTATGGGCATAACATATTAGTTTGCATATTTTATGTACTACAGTCTTTCCTTAGGTGGCAGAATAACACAGTGGCATTTCTCACTATCTATGCTGATGCACCGTCTTTTTATTCATTTCATTTTGCCTAAAGAGAACTTTTTCAGTAATGTAATGCTCCAACACATAACCAAATATTGTTTTCCCTGCATTTTTCTCTTGTATTCTCAACATGTGTCTCTGCTGCTATTATAACCCATACTGTCTTAATGCATGCAGTTGTACCATACAGTGTTTACTGCAACTATACTATAGTACAGAGTGATATACTGTGCAGTATGTGTTGCACTACATGCCAAGGTACTTTTCATGTGAGTGCCAATTCTAATTCTCTGCTGATAAAAATCATCATAAATGACAATCATAAACATTTTGAAATACCTCTCTCTGGCAGCAAGTTGCGACCTAAACAAGAACAGGTTCTTCCCTACTGCTACAACACTTTTGTGCATGAAATATGAAAAACTTAATAAAACTGTATGGCAAAATGCATAACAAAACAACTGCCTAACATGTACCATTTTTAACACTGAAAGCTAATTCATTACTTTTCTGAATAATTCTCCCAGTTTTCTACTACTGTAAATATTCTCTTAATCTATTACAACTCATACACTAATATTAATATAGGAAAAACACAGCAAACACCCCAAATAACCCAGCATTACCTTCATATTTTAACAACGGCTATCCTGGCACTGAAGGTACCTCTACCCTGTAGATGATATTGCAGTTAGAAGCAGAAAAGGATATAAGTGTTGTCATAATAATAAAAGTAATAATAATAATCAACTTAAACATGTCAGGAGGCACTGAGGCAAATGTAAATGTAAATGCTCCATATTTGTATAGCGCCTTTCTAGTCTTTGCGACCACTCGAAGTGCTTCTACACTGCATCGTATTCACCATTCACACACATTCATACTCTGAGCCTTAGTGCTCAAACAGAAACTAACATTCACACACATTCACACACTGGTGGAACAGCCACCAGGGGCAATTTGGGGTTCAGTATCTTGCCCAAGGACGCTTCGACATGCAGCCTGGAGGAGCCAGGGATTGAACAGCCGATATTTTGATTAACAGTCAACCCACTCTGAGCAACAGCCCCCCGCAAATAAAACCAGACAATTAAAAAATACAAAATTAAATGGAACAAAATATCCAACAATAATTTTAAGTTTAAGTTTTAAGTGATTTAAAAGATTAAGCTGATTTTGCAACCTCAGATCTTCAGTTCCAGATCTGAGGAGCCCTGATTCCAAAGGCTTGGGAACAGCCAGCAGAGGATCTGATGCTGAGCTCTGGCTTATAGGGGATCAGCAATTCAGCAACGTAACAGAGAGCTAAACCATAAAGTGAACTGGTAACTAGTGAAGAGAAACTAAAACAGGGCAATATGATCTAGCCTTCTAGTATTTGTTAAAAGTCAAGCAGCTGCAATTTATATCAGCTGATGGCTTCGCGCTGAAAACAGTGATTTACAATAATCTAACAGAGATAAATTAAATGCATGAATGACCTTCTGGAGCTCAGGAAGAGAGAAAAAAAAATCTCATTAATTGCTCCAAACATAACTTAACGGCCCTTGTAACTTGTTTTTCAAATGAAAGGTCACTGTCAAATATTGCACCAAGGTTTCTGGCTGCAAGTTTGACATTTGTAGAGAGGGTTGGAAATTAAAATGGTTGAAAGGGAACAGAGTTGTGTAGGTGCAATCAATAAATTGTATTAATTTTCAATCAGAATTATCAAAGATAATTTTAAAAAAGCAACCTTTACTAATATTAAAGTTCCTCTGGGGCACAATCCCTTAAGAAGATACAAAGATCGACAATTATTTGTTTGAGTCTGTACTAAAACATATATTTGTCCCTGCTGCTGCCACTTTAACTAACTCAAAAAACTTCTGATCAGGCATAAAGAAGTTGTTTAGTAAATCATTTGTAGACATATTTGGTGTTTAGCTATTGCCAAGTGCAGTGATGAAAGCCTTATGAAAGCTGCTAGCTTTCAGAGTTTGTATTGAGGGCCAGAGATGGAAGGAGGGCCTTAAAATGTAGGATACGGTGGATACAATCACGGAGCAGAGAGAGACAGAAAGAGGCGGTGAGTGTAGGCCTCTCCGAAACTGTTTGCTACTCCCTACCTACTTCTGGTGCGTTCCATTTGACATGGGAAGTCAGAATTTCCTAATTCAAAGTCGGAAATTTCAAAGGGAAAGACCCTTTTTACGACTTGGAAAGTCGGGAGAACCACACTACCACAACTTCGTGATCCAACATGGCTGTTCTGAGTATCAACAGTTAGTGAAAGCTGTAGTTTATACTCTTTACTGTAATGTACTTTCCACTCTGTTTGCGCATTCATGTGGAGGGTCCGCCACATTTAGTGCCATCCGAAACCAATGGGGGCGGAGTGGTAGTGGGTTGTTGAGTGAGCACTGATGCCCCGCCCTCTTATGCTCTGATTGGCTAGTACTTGTCACTCACACACGTCCTTGTGATTGGATGCTAGCTGTTAGGGCTGTCGCTCTTTGTGATTGGTTGTTAGCTCTACAGCAGGCTACTAAGCGTGCTGGGTATGATCATAACCACAGAGCCAACCTCTGTCGCCTGCCGAAAGGTGAATAGTGTAGTCAATAGTGTGAACCTGAGCACTTTCAACGGCTCTGGTGTCAACCGTAGGCTACAAGCTAATCGCAGCACAGTAAGGAAAGACTCATAGCTAGCATCCAATCACAAGGAGGAATGCAAGTGACAAGTAGTCGAAACTCTGGCAGAAATAAAATATTGCCGGCTTGTTGAAGGTGTGTAACACCCTTTGCTGCACTATGGCGGACCTTTCTTTCTAAAGTGAGTTCCGTGTGACTTCGCCGGTTAACATGGATTATTTTTAAATTCCAAAACTGCACTAACATTTCATATCACCATTCACAGGTTAACAATGTAGCCCAAAGGTTGTATTGTCTTTAATAAAAAAAATGCTCTTGTCTGATAGACAGTACAACTGTTGTTTTTATTGAATTATTCATCTCATATGAAAATCTTCAGCCAAAACTAAATAACCTTCTGCGTCACCCTGGTCAGTGGTGGCAATTGTCAGAAGAGGTTCAGTTGGCTCTTACAGCTCATTCACAAAACACACAACTATCGAAATATTCTCTCTGTATGTCGGGTCTTAAGTTCCATCCACTTTTATGGTATAAATTGACTAACCAACCTCTTTCACTGCTCCATGATCAAAGTAATCATAATCTCTATTAAACTGATTTGAAAATCATGGCTAGCATTGTGTAGGATGCGCTATCTTGGCCAACACAGCACATTTCAGTAAAGTACCCTCAAATGATCTGCATCAATCTCTAGCCATGCAAAAAATGTCAGAATTCTGACTTTAATCTCAACTCAAAATAAAATTTCACATGTGGCCCTAATGCTCTTCCGTACCATTGTACCTTTTCAAGTGAAATTTTCAGGATTAAGGGTTAATATTTCAAGGGTTTTTTTTCTGTGTGGATGTAAATGCTCTTTGACTCACTTTGACTTTGCCATTTACTAATAATATAATTTTAATGTTAATTGTTTTTTTTTGAAAATTCTGTCTTATTTAATGCAATTTTACTGCCACTGTGTAAGAAATGTACTATATGAACAAATCATGCTTGTTAAATTACACAGTAAAATGTATTTGTGCTCCACCTTCTGTAAAGTTTTAAAACAGAATGCCTACATCATCAAATATGCTGAGATTAATTAATTTATTAAAATTATTTCACTCTGACAGTCAAACTTATTTAGTTGGACAACATTACTTGATAAATTTAATTCTCTTGTAACCAGAAAAAAATTATTTGTTTAAAAAAAAAACAAGAGATAAAAACAACTTGCTAATCTGGCTCTTATTCTGACTTGGACCAGCTAAGAGGAATTAAAATTATGCTGATCCTACAACTGTGGGACCAAAGCCTGTTTAAATGTAAAAAACGTTCCAGAAAATATGGTTCTTCTTTACTGGGATCTCAGCAGACTATGAGGTCTATTTATTGCATTACCTACAGATAAACACTGCATGTTTATCTGATCTTCCCAGAAATAAGGTCTGGAGTGTTTAGTATAAGCGTCTCAGATGGAATCACACAGTCCTTGACATATGTGGATACACAAATATGACGCACATAAAAGCATAAACATGCTTCATGTTTCACGAAGTATACATAAAATGAATCAGTTAAAATGTAATCTATGCCTACTCAGAGCTATGTCAAGGAAAAAAATAATACATAAACCAAAGCTGACATTACATAATAGCTTTCAGTTGTTAATGCTTATGTGGACTGAAGCTGCTGCCTTAAAGGGAGGTATGTAGAAAATCAACATTTTCTCATATCATGTCTGTAATTCACTGTGGCTTGAGACACATCACACACAGATACACACACACAAAGACACACTGCACCATGGTAAATCAAAATTATTTCAGTATTTTTCTTCGTAGTCAGTGAGAATTTCAAACTCAGTAGGAAGAACAACTTTCTGTGCGTATGTACCAGACCAATGCAGTCCTTTTATGTAAAATTGACTTAGGTAGAATATTTTTTTGATTTAGCTTTTTTTAAACTCTGATCGTTGGAACTGATGTTGCCATTCAGTTTCTATTGAAGGTTAATGGAGACCACTGCTGTGCTCTGTAAATGTCTGTGTCCTACAAGCACAGCTGTGTGTCTATTTCTCTTTCTTCCTCTCTCTCTCCCTTCTCGCTCAAGGCTCTCTGTGCTCAACTTTATGTAAAATTTATTTGACCAGACTTGCGAGTCCTAAATTGTTGCTGCTGTTTTGTGCGCTTTAACTTTTTGTTCATACTGGAAACAGCCATAACCATGGCTTTGGTTCAGCTGTACATGTTAAAGCCTGAGTCTGATCCCAAAACATGGGCAGAACAACTTGAACTGGCTTTGCAACCTAGATTGGAGCAAGACGTTTCAGAGTGATAATTTATTAATTTGTTAAAAATAACATAACATTAACATTTTAAGTCTCTACATCACAGTTATAACTTTATGTTCATTTACTTAAATTTCATATTTAGTTTGAGGGCGTGTAACTGCTAGGCGAGCTTTATCCTGAAAGAAATTCAATTCATTGTGCTGTGTATTACATGTGACGCAGATAGGTTATAGAAGTAATGGCAGAACTACAATTGCGCTGTTTTCAGGCAGTTCAGGAGCAGTGTTTTCTGTGGGAGATGGTAGCTCCGATTGGGGTGGACTTTTTCACTTTGCAAGCCTATTACGTGAACAAGAAAAGAGATATAACACAATAAAAGAAAGATAAAAAGCCAAAAAGCATAATATGACATTTAGTGAATACACACAAATATTTTTACATTTTTCCTGTGGGATTCCTGCAGGATGGGAGTCAGTATCACTATTCATCACAGCACTGGGATGGGACAGGACAGGAAAAAAAGTCAACGGGAGCAGGCAGGACTTCAGTCCGTTTTTATATTCAGATATAAGGTTCCATATGTGTCATTCTTACAGGATTGTAATGGGACAGGAATCTTTTTGTTGGAGTGGGACGCTGCAAGAGTGAAAATCCCCTCCCATGTCACCCTCTAGTGTGTAGTGCTACAACTACAGTTAAAAGAGGTGAGCTATTTGTTAGAGAGGCTCTACATTTTTTACAGTGAAATATGTACCGCTGCCTCACTATTAGTAGTTACTTCTCATGCAGTGAGTTCAGCTATTCAGCCTGGAGTGCCTGATGTGTGGTTGACCTACAGTGAAATACTGGCCTGCTTGGCCAAATACATACCTGCAGGACAGCTGATCAACGTGCAAGTGTTTGAGCATCTAATACACATTCGAATGTGAAACAGCTGTTTGTGAAACCAGACATATACACTGTTCACTTATGTGCATGTAGATTCCTTGCTGCCGTATTTGTGCCGGTGTACATATTTGGTATTTGTCAGATGAAACAAGTATAGTTTGGAATGTAAGAATAAAGACATTGCTCAATGACGTCTTCTAAAAGTTTAGGATTACCCAGTTACCCCACTTAACAGATGATTCAGTCATGCTTTATTTACTCCTGTGAATATATCCATGGCCATGAAATAGAAAATGGACAAATACGGTGACAACATCATTAGATAGGCTATTACGAATGTAACAGATGAGTCACTGCAATCAATCAGGTGTTTACCAAGACAGTGAACTAATAATGAGGCCTTCTTACAATCATGATAACAAAAGATGATACATTTGCAGAAAAACCTTTCAACTGCTGAGTAGTGTAGGGGGGAGGGAATGTACGGTACTTGAAAGATCCAAGGCAATCTTTACGAAGCTCTTGTCTTACAATATGTTAATTTTAAAGATATACCAAGATAGCCATACACTTAAGGAAATACTTGAGAAGATTTTAGTGATGCCATCTAGAAATAGAAATAAATAAGCAGTTGGCAAAGTAATGTTTGCTATTTTCAACATGAAAATAAACAGGGTTATAATGTGTCTTTAGTCAGACTGTATGAGCAAAACAAAACCGCATTAATAGTGAAACCTTTCATTCAGTCAGCTCTGTTCAACAACTCCTCAAGGTGCCAACAGTAGTAGATTTTTGTGTAGCTTTCATTATGTGATATGTCAAATGTAAAATGACTTGAGTTTAGAGAGGCACGTACATTTTAATATAAAGGCACCAGAAATTTGGTGTCTCTTTTGATAACTTGTGTCGTAATATATATGACTCATTGGCTCAGTGTAGAAACAAGCAGAGGCGCTCCTGAGAGCCATAAAGCTCAGCACTTTTGATTAGACTTGATAGCTAAAGAATGAAATTTAGCTGCAGGGAGTAAAGTACATGGCGACTTTTAACATCAGTCAGACAGCCTTGATTTGGCAAGAGGATAAAATCTTAATCCTCTTCCCTGTCTGAGAGTAATGAGATTAGAGAAGCTGAGATGGAGCGTGGTGTGACTGTTAGAATTCCTGGCTAAGATTTAGCTTTTACTCCCCATGAGACTCTCAAACATTTTCATTTCCTTCCGTCACTCATTATATCTCTCGTTTCCTACCAAATGCCCCCCGCCCCATTTCATTCACTCACTCAGTGATTGTAATTTTGTTCCTGTTAGTCCTGTAGGGCTTAATGGCTCAAACCTTTTTTTTGTCTTTGTTGCTTTGCATGCTCATAACAACCCTGGCATGATTGGTTGGAGAAGGTCAGATTAACTGATATAGAGAGAAAAAGAGTTATTCATTCTCTGTTTAGTCCTTTCCAGCGTGGACATTGCATAGAGTGAATGTGTTTAATTAATCAATTTACTTTTAATGTGTTTGGGGTGGGTGTCCTTTTACTAAGCCCCACACCCTTAGTTACCATTGTACTAAATGAGTAGTTAAACCTTGTAGGTAAAATCTGTGTGTGTGGAAATAAACAAACAGCCCAGTTCAAAGCCGATCTGATGGGTCTGTGGGATAAATGGCCTTAAACATGACGCTGGCTGCAAAGTCAAGACACCACCGAGCCAAAGGCTGAGTGTGGTACAGTAGCCAATAATGGCAGCTGTCACCATCAGGAATAGAGACCACAGCAGCCCCATGATCCCAGACAATCTCACTCCAAACTGCAGCACCCACAGGTGACCAGCAATGACTCTCAGCAGAACTATCCTTGCATCTGCATATATTGATATTCTGTTTGTAAAATCAGTATTTAATGGTAGGATCTGATAAGAATTTCTCGTACATTGTAGAAATGATTAAATGATTATGTGAATGTATCTCTACCTGATACAATCACACAGTGTGTGTGTGTGTAGTTTAGGTTGACTGGATTACATGTGCATGTTTTAGCACTTCCCGACAGTCCATTCTGTAGCCTACAGTTACTATCTTAACTTGTAAAATACCTGTGCTTGAATTGCAATGTCACTTTCCAGTGACTGGTAGGCCTTTACAGCTCTGGTCCATTTCTCTTTTTCTTTATCTTAAAGCCCACTGAGCTTTAAACTTAGCTCTCTTTGGCTGCCTGTAAGAAACCAAGTCACAGTGCTCCACCTGCTGCTGATTTTCATTTCAATAACGTCATCAACATTACTAATTTGATGTGAAACTTTTCTCTTGTACATGTTTTACTTTTCTTGAGATATTATGTCTTTCTTCTCATAATATTATAACTTTTTCATCATGTGAACCGGATCGATGTCTGAGTCACACAAGGATCAAGGAGTGAGGAATGATGAAATTAGGGAATCAAGATATACCCAAAGACTGAAATTCCACCGGGGAATTGACTGGGACGTAGCATATGTGTTTTTGTCATTTGTTCATGTCATTTTTGTTCATGTCATTTAGCATACTTATTTTAGACTTGAAAAAAAATCTCAAATATTTTAGGTGGTTGTTTTTTTTTTGTTTAGTGTCTTGAAAGAGTCTAGTAGTTGTTGGTAACCTTGAAAGACGGTCAATGGGGAGTCATTTTCCATAAATACATTTTTTCATTACTGGTATTTTAAATAGTGGTTCTTAACCTGTGGCCATGTGTTTGCTGTAAAGTAAAATGTTGTGTTAGGAACTGCTTCTCCCAGGTTGGAGCAGAGGTGGATGCAGATACAATTTAATGATGGTCTGCACTGATGAGCTGCAGGATAGTAATGACTAGGCTATATGAAAATATTAGGGCATCAAGTATCCATCTTGTTCTTGCCTGAGATGGTGTCCCATAATCAGAGCAGAGTGGTTAGAGAAAGCTCCTGACAGCTTTGCAAATGGAGCATGATTTGCATGTTGATTAAAAACATCAGTACTCCATCAGTGGCCTTTTATGTATTTTTTTTATGTTTTCGCTGCATCTGCCTGTACGTTATATTGCTTCTTTGTTGATATACAACACTTTAGATAATGTTTGTACACATTTAAAGAATTTGGCAGGGCACTATCCAACATGATAAAATCCCCAAACACACCTCCAAGATGACCGCTGCCTTGCTAAAGAAGCTGAGGGTAAAGGTGATGGACTGGCCAAGCATGTCTCCAGACCTAAACCCTATTGAGCATCTGTGGGGCGTCCTCAAATGGAAGGTGGAGGAGCGCAAGGTCTCTAACATCCACCAGCTGCATGATGTCATCATGAAGGAGTGGTAGAGGACTCCAATGGCAACCTGTAGAGCTCTGGTAAACTCCAAATACCCAAGAGCGTTAAGGCAGTGCTGGAAGATAATGGTGGCCACACAAAATATTGACACTTTGGGTATCCTCACTTTTGTTGCCAGCGGTTTAGACATTAATGGCTGTGTGATGTGTTATTTTGGGGGGACAGCAAAAACCTGAAGCCATGCTTTTCTCAAGTTCTCTTTAAGATGCACTTGACTGTCATGTAAAGCTGTATGGTAAAGAGAGACAATGATACCAGAGAAGTAAAAGAGAAATCAAAACAATTGAAAAAGAAATGTTAGATTTTCATGGCCATTATTTGTTAAGCGCACTTGCCACTTGGAAACATTATAACCCACCTTCTGAATGTCCCTTTCTTAATGAGCTGCCACAAAAATACCACATTATAGCATATTCTACAAGCTCCACTTCTCAAAATGTCCTTAAGGGAACTAATTCAGAGCTTGTATTGTTGTTCAAATCTGTCTTTGATCAGTGTAGTATCTCATCTTTTGGGCTCCCTTGATGTCCACCCACACCTAATTCATTTTTCCCCCATTTAATTTTTCTTCTTTCTTTTTCACTCAAGCGAAGTACGAATGCAATATCATTCTAATTAGCAATGAATGATAATGCCAGAAAATTACATTTAAATGCGTGCTTACAAATACCCACAACAGCCACTTATGATGTTATTTGTCTGAGTTACATTTGCGAGTGTGAAATCTGAGCAGCACTCCTCCTACTTGGTTACATGGGCTTTTATAATTCTAATCACTTTGAGAAGTAAGCCCAGTCTGTAGATGCATGTGTGTGTGTGTGTGTGTGTGTGTGTGTGTGTGTGTGATTGTGTGCGTGCAAAAGTGTGTGTGAGTGTGCTGGCCTGCTGTCTTGCGATCTGAGAGAAATGTGATAAATTAACGTACATGCCATTTATAGTGGCAATGCTGCCATGTGACCTGTTATATAACGTCACATAAAAACTTTTTTGGAATTCTGACACCTCTACTCAAATACTGTTTGCATTTTGGCCAGATTGTCAGAGAATTTGTGACATTTCTTCTTAACATAGTTCAACCTATTCTGAATCATAACAACAGAAAAGTTCAAAAGAGACATGCTGCACTTGTAATCAAATAGATTTTTCAGAATTGTGTTTTCCTGTTCCAAACATTTAATGTTGCTTGAAGCCGGGGCAGGCAATTTATTTTAGAGGTATTTTGTTGTATTTCTTGAAATTGTCTTTACATCTCGACAGCAATCAAATGCTCAGACACAAAAATGATAAAAAATCGAGTTTCTGTGGCTTTTGCAGAACTATAATAAGCGGAGCCAAACATTTTATTCGATCTGCAGTCTGCAGAGGTTACAGTGATGTTATTATTTCCTGTGTCAGAACGATTTTCACGGCAGTGTTTTGAGACTGAATGACGTCCACATTCAAACAGACAACCTTCATCTGTTGATGATCAACCCAACCGTTCTGCTTTCTGTAGGTGTAAATATGTTTAAGTTCAACTGTGCAGTCATGACATGAGACAGCAGAATCCATAAATCAGCCCACAAAGTAGTCTAGAGAATGACAAAACATACATACATTTACAATAATAACATTACAGTCTTACATTACATTTGCATTTAGTATGGATCTAGAAGCTAGAAGGTGCATTAGCTTGTTAAAGTTTACTTTAAAGTTTAAAGTTCATTGGGACATTAGTTTGCATTCAACAGTGCAATAAAAACTTTACAGTTTCCTAACTCTACTGAGGTTGTCTGTTCACCAAGTGTACTTGAAAAGAAAACTGCAATAAATGCTTAGTCCACCAAATTATTAGATAAAAAATCCTGACATACCATCCAAGTCTTTGAAAATGATTGAAGCAACAGTGCTTGCTGATAAAGATAATTAAGTTGTCCTCGTGATTGACGCACCACCAGAGACTACTGAGATAGAACATCACAGCTTGACTCTGTGTGTGTGTGTGTGAATATATTTTTGATGTTGTACTGTGCAGTTTCAACATCACTGCTACTGTTGGTTGTTGTTTATACTAAAATATGTTATCTGTTAATTAAGTGAGCAGGGGACTGGAGAGGCAGAACATGCTGACAAAATGTATGATACCATCTCTTGGTAGATAGTCAACAGTGCCTCTTTGGAGGTGTGGGAATTTATGCATCTGTCTGGGCTCAGAGCCAAGGAGTGGATTTCATGTTGCTAGTTCACTGAAAGCTCTTGCTTTCCTGTATTCAACAAAAAATCCAGACATCCATTAACCGTAGGGATTATCTCCCTGCTCCCTGGATGTGCTCTGTTTGTCTTTCCTTTTTGCTCATTTCCTCCTTTCTTTCTCACAACCACTTACCCTATTAGGTTTCTTGGAGAAAATGAGGAAAGGAACAGAGGAAAGTGAATGTGATTAGGAAACAGAGGTTATATCGTTACATGTGTGTTCATATATTCATATATAAATTTGAGCTTGTGTCTGATAGCTTGGGGGGGAAAGCTGCTCTGCAGTCTGGTGGTGGGGCAGCAGAAATTTCTCTTCCAAGAAGGCGGCAGGGTGAACAGGCTGTGGCTGGGTGGGTACTGTCCTTTAGTGTCCTTTGGGCTCTGCGTAGGTACCTCACCAATATCACTGATGATCTTCTGAGCAGTTTCAATCACTGTACACATCCCATGCAAGTTTGAAATGTTTCCAGTCAGGATGCTTTCTATTGCTCCTCTGTAAAAACTTGGCACATGAATTTAGACTTCTCAAGCTTCCTTAAGTTGTTGGAAGTCGTTTCTGAGCTTTCTGCACCAGCGTGGAGATGTGAGGCGACCATGTCAGGTTCTCTGTGCTGCTGATTCCCAGGAACCTGAAACTGTTCACCTGCTCCACCTCAGCACCACTGATGTAGACAGTTATCTCCTTTTTCCTGAAATCAATGATCATGTGACGTCAACTCGGATCTATCAAAATGTTCCTACAATTACAAATAGCATTCCTTCCAAAATCATATACCATACCCAATGACCCGGATGTAATTCTCCATAAAGGTCATTCTAGCTAGCTGCTTTCTGTGGTCACTTTCATATGTACTCACAGTGATTCATATAAAAATCATGTTGATTTGGGATGCTAGGAGGCTGGCCAAGTTTACCCCGATTTAAGTTTAATCGTTCAATCTCTATCTACGTACAACAGAAGTGGAGTGTGCAAAGTAAGCATGACGTATAGCATCACAATGGCTAAACTGATAGGAAATCTGGCAGGGTTAAATATAGCAAAAATATACATTAATATACGTTGTGCCACAAGGTTAAATCTTTGGTGCAATCATGCTCTTTGTGGACATGCCACATCATTTATTGATTTGATATATCTTCTTGTTATGCTAATGACACACTGTATGTCTAGATTAAATTAAAATCTGCCTTAAAGGCTGGTCACACCACCACATGCTCGCTTGTGCTAAAACCCCATTGATCAATGCACTTGTAATGAGAGTGAGAATGACAGATGGATCAGATACGGCAGGCACGGAGAGCAATGTGAGCAGGGAAGAGGAGGTGGGAGTTTCAGGGCTCAAGAGTGGGGGTGCATGTGCACAGGCTGTGGATCAGCCCGCCGCAGACGTGTGCAGAGCTGGTCAGGGGGTGGGCTCCAGTCTGGTCAACGCCGGTCGGCAGGCTCACAGAGGAACAGAGCTGGCTCCAAGGTGTCACAGCCAGTGCTGTGACTCTGGGTTCTTCTATGTGTTTTCCCAGTTTCTCCTGCTCCCCTGTTTGTCCTGAATATGTGTGTGTGTTGTGGGCTAGCTTCATTCTGGGCACCTGACAGAGCTTTTCACCTGATACCAATCATCTCATCATCCCTCTGGTGAAACCTGTCGGCTTTTGGGTCTGCCTACAATGAAACAAAACACAAGGTCTGAACCTCCTGCTCAACCCACTTTGGCAGATCGGACAGGCCCCATTGCACCGCATGCTGCACACACCACAAGCAGAACCCCTCAAAATGAAGCTCTTAGTGACCTTATTCCCAAGTCTAGATGGCTCCAACTCTGAGAAGGATGCACAGACAGATAGGCAGGTCCTTGTAGATATAAGGTAGGTGTTTGCAGTACACTGTTAATTTGAAACTAGCACAATTTGTTTAGGAAATGATAAGCTTTCTTAATGGCATCTTTGGAATCAGGTTTTTGGAATTTGTTCTAATTTGAAATAAATAAAATGAAAAAATCAATGCTCAACCCTACCTGCAAGTAGTCACCTCGTCACCAAATAAAACAGGAATTCTTCTTGCACAAATCACTCAAAAGCAATTGTCATGCTTGGCTAAAATATTAAATCTAAAATGTAAAACAAAATCTCTGTTACTTTTGATTCTATTCCTTAACTTGCAAAAATAAGCCTCAGTTCAGCCTAAAGACTTGACACCACCTGCCAAATGTGGGTAACTTGTTGACGGACATGGAGAGAAAGACACACGTAGTAAGGTTATCAATGTGGTGATCGGCACACGCGCCTGCATCACACACAACACACACCCACCAGTCAGCTTAGGGAATATCTATGCCACAGTTTCAAACCAAACTCACCAGTTGTCCTGAGTGACAGGTGGGTAGCTTGCCAGCAGCGCACTGGCCGGACTTGGCGGGACTGCTGGAGGTATCTTCAGTGTTGCTTGTCTATTAGACAAAGAGGCATCGCTTGGGTTTATTCAAGTGATGTAGTGAAATTTGATCTCAACACCAGCTGGTCCAGAACTCTGCAGCAAGGTTTTTAAGAGAAACTAAAGAAGGATCTGATGTTGGGAGGAGCGTCCGGTCTCCACAAAGACTCACAGAATCCAAATCCGTGTGCATGTTTAAACTTATTTGATTTCTTTGGCTTTCATCTGATTTCATAACCTTTTCTCTGTGGGTCATCCTTTTTTATATTTTGTTTTCTGTCTCTTATATCTCCCTCTTTCTGTAAAATTACAGAGCAGTCTTGTAGTCTATTTAATAAAGTCCCGACCATCCATTTGTGAGAGGCATTTTACTTTCGAAGCTGGTAATAATAATCTGTCAGACCAAATGGAAATGGACCCACTTACTATTCTATGTCCATGTCTATGTTAGTGAAAATTGCATAGATTATTACACAGCTCTGCTTGTGGATGGCCTTCTATGAAGGATAAAAGCTAAGCTTTAGTAAACGGAAAACCTGTTCTCATGGTAATGATTCCTACTTTCATTAAAGCCAAATAACAAATATTTTATTACCTTCTATATAATTTCCCTCAGCTGGAGGCTTCCCAGCTTAGCAGTCTAGAGTATTCGACAGTTTAGAGTGTTCAGTGAGTGTTTGTGTAACGTTTAACCTGAAGGACAATGTGACACTGCACCCTCCAGAATTCAAGTCCTATTATTGACTCTCCACTTCCGCAAGGCAAGGCAAGGCAAGGCAAGGCAAGGCAAAATAAAAACAGGCTGAGGGGTTGACCAAATAATTGAGTTACAATTATTTTGAAAAGAGAATAAACAGAGAAGTACACTTAATCTTGTGTGCACAGCTATTACCCACTTCATACAAACATTCATTTTTCATTCATTGGTTTGATCCTGCCACCCTGCATGCTGTTTATCTTCCTCAATTCACTGATTTATAAATCTGCTTTTGTTGTTTTTTACTGCATGTTTTTGCTCTGCTGGACTGTTTTTGCCTATCATATAGCCTGGTTTGTGAACACAATGCCACACTACAAAATCCATCACACCCAGTCACTGTCTCATTAGTGCCATGTGAATGTGAAGCATACTGCCATAGTGAAGGTCAACCAAGCATTTCATACCCAAGGGTTAGACAAGATGTGGCATGAATGGGCCTCTATAATTGACTGATGGATCATCTGGACCATCTGTTTCTGTCTATCCAACCTTCTTTGCATTGTTTACACAGTTATATGTCTGTTGTTGCTTTGTTTAACTGCACTTGATTGTGATTTATAGCATACTCACTGCCTTCATCTGTTCATTTTTATGAATTTTCTGCAGCTTTAGCGTCACACAAAAAAATCATTGGGTCAAAATGTACCCAGTTTGAGTCAAGATAGCATCAACACAATCCTGTGTTAACTTCAGCTAGGACCCATAGGTAGGAAACCTTTGGGTCACCAATCAAACACATGCCAAAGGGTTGATTTGAGTCAGTGTTAATTTTTATAGGGGCTATGTCTACCAAAATGTTTTTTTCTGAGGCTGAATATTTACTCCATGCTACAAACGCCAGCAGTGTGATGAGGCACTAGGAGTCTATTCTGTTCAAAGGTTTTCTGGTCGCATACAGTTGAAAAATGCAGGTAAAATGCTGGGCTCGTCACTGTCTCTTTTTTCACAGACATACAGTCAGGAGGGGAAGGGGACAAATACCAAAAAAGACTCAAAAACAAGTGTCACACAACCCCTTAGTTTTAGGTTATTTGCACAAACTAAAGAGTATAATAGTTGTGAACTGTTATACAGAGTCCTGACGATGCGTCCAGGCTAGACTCTGTTCAACTAGCTTCTGTTACCCAGTGCAATCTCTCATTCAGCATTTCTTTTAGTGGATTTTTGGGACAAATGAAGCGTGATCCGTGGCTTTCCTTTCCATATTCTATGAAAAATCTGCATCCACCTTAGCACTGGTTAGAAATTGAGATCTTTCCGATTTTCACAAATTTAAACAATTGTTACTTTGTGAGCACTAGAAAAAACAGCTTATTATAACTTTACATAACTTCTGTAACAGATAAAGTAGTTCCAGCTTCCCTTCAGCTCTCTTGTACTGTGCTGAGGCTCTTTTTAAACTTATAATTTTACCTTCCTTTTGCAGATTTGACTGTAAAACTGTCACAAACATTTGTAACAGTATTAAGGTAAAACTTGACAGCTTGTTGTGTCTAACACTGGGTCATGAGTTTGAGTTTGATTTGATGATTGGTGACTCAATGGTTTTCTACCCATGGTTTTACTGGCTGTTTTTTGTTTTGTTTTTCTCTGTGCAGAAGTGCAGGCCGGTGACGCAGATCAATGACGTTACTCTGGCGGCATCGATGGCATTACCTTCCCGTGGAGATTGCTGGGAAATGCAGTCCAGTTGGGAAGGGTTCCATTCGTTCCTCTGCTGCCACAATCTTTCCCTGAGCTGGGGAAGGCACTGGGAAGCATCCCAACCACTCTTGTTAAATATTTTATTGCAGGATTGGTTCAGGGGCTCATAGCTGGCCTGACGAGGTTGCTAAGTGTCATCTGCTGAACGCTACTTTCCGCCCAAGAATCAAGCCATCCTCAATACTCAGGGCCACGAGGGCCCCATATCTGTTTGCTCATTTATTTATGTTATATGTGGCCAGGCCAGGAATGATGAGGCCAAACACACAATAAATTTTATGGGTTTTTATTCTGTGACTGGAAAAGAGAACAGCATTAACATGTAAAGACGAAGGTAGTTGGTGGTTATACAAAACACTGGAATAACTTACTTACTTGTCCTGCTTATTGCATCTGATCTCAATTATGTCATTTAACAATACGCTATAGTACCCCAATACCACAATATGTAAACAGCTGCCATAAACTAGTTTACACTCACTCTTGTAGACTTCAGTTACTTCTGAGCAGGAATTCTAGACCTAAATTCTTAACAACAAAAGCTATTAAACAGTCAAAATCTGGACAACACCAAAATCTGAACATCTAGACTAGACAACAGCCCACTCTAGAAAACAGTCAAGACTAGACAACAGTAGTGGCCTTTTATAAATAGAGAAAAAAAACAATATAAATTAATACATTCACTTAGCCACACAATGCGGAGTTCATAAACTCAAGGTGAAATATTTGAATTTATCATAAAACATAAAATACATTCGTATGCAGAATACAATTTGCCCAACACTTTATATCAGTAACTCACTGTTCTAATGTGCAGTGTGCGCCCTGAGGACACGCCCACACACACACACACCAGGAACTACAAGTATAAAATAAACATTGTTTATTTACAGCTTCAGTATACACTAATATAATAAATAAATAATGTGATTTTGTCTGTTAATACACTTTGTAGTCACTCACGCTGTTGCCGCTGGTCAGAGTCTCCTCCTCTGGTGGCGAAGATACACCCGCATTCACTCGATCGTTAGGAATCAGCTGGGACACCCAGGTCTTAATGCATCTACCTTGGTCCGCTAGCTAGTTCACTCTTCCATCTACCGATCTCAAGGATTATCAATGTGTTTTCCCATGGTTTATGGAGATATCCTCCTTATTGATGAACCAAAATGGACCCACTATGTCATTTAGAGTAACTTGTGTAATAAATGTTTATTATTAAAGATTTTAAGGCAGAATAACACTGCCACCACCTTTGTTTACCTGGTCTGCTGCATTCTGCCTTGAGCCTTCCATGTATGCACATGGATGGGTATGGCTTTTCCACGTAGGTACGTGGAGGGGCAGGGTTCGGAATCATAGTGGGAAATGAATTTAGCCGATAAGAATCAAACAATGCTAACATGCGGCGCTGCGGGCATCTTATTGCTAGTAATGGATAGAGCCACACAGACGCAGTGCAGGCAGCTAGAGCCAAACAAACATGTTGTCAAGGTTCGGACATTTTTCACTGTTTCAGAAGAAGACAGGTCATTGTGCATGGCATCAGTCCTTCCTCCAGTCCTCCTTCCCTCTGTTTCATCTGTGATCAGTGCAGGTAAACTATGTGCCAAATTGAAGCTACATGGCAATCTAAGCTAAACAGTTAGATTACAGCTTTCATTTAACTAGTTGAACATCTAGCTAATTGCCAACCGTTAGTGAGGCGTGCTTTTATAACAGAGGATGAAAGACGTGAACAGAGCAGATTAAATAACACCTTCTACATGTTGTGCTTGTTAAACTACGACAAAGGAAATTGCTTCATAGCAACAAAAATGGCAAAGCCAACAAAACCAGGTTGTCATAAGACAATCAGAAGGACTACGATAAACTATTTACAATCTAAGTTGAATATAGTCACAACCGTTCACTATGTACAATAAACACAGACATAACACACAGTCCTCAGGCAGGTTGGGAATGGCAGAGAGAGGGGGAGAGTTCCTGTCAGTAGGGCTTAAGATGGCTGCTGTCATCCAGGTACCCAATCAGGAGGCTCCAATCAGCTCAACCGGACCAATCTCGTGTGTCCACCTGTTCTCCAGTACCTGCATACACTCACACACACACTCTAATGGAGGAGAACAGCTGACAGTGCCAGGAGAGATAAACAAACAACAAAATATGACCCCAGGGTCATAACACCTCCCCACCCAAGATCAAACATTTTCCTCTTTAGAAAAAGATTTGATTCAATGAGACCTAGAGAGAGCATCAGCCATAACATTTTCTAAACCCTTTTTGTAACGAACCTCAATATTAAAGTCCTGCAGTAATAGGGACCAGCGCATGAGACGCTGGTTGCTATTTTGCATTCGAGTCAAGAACACCAGGGGGTTGTGGCCAGAGAAGACGATGGTTGGCACATGGCTAGACCCAAGGTACACTTCAAAGTGTTGTAATGCTAACAGTAATGATAAGGCCTCCTTCTCAATGGTGCTGTAATGCAGCTAGTGTCTTTTGAACTTTTTGGAAAAGTAGCAAATGGGGTGATCAATGCCTCGCACATCCTACTGCAGGAGCACTGCACCCGCACCAAGCGCACTGGCATCTATTTCCAGCTTAAATGGACGAGTGAAGTTTGGGGCGGCGAGCACAGGCTCACTGCAGAGGAGAACTTTGGCAGCCTCGAAAGCCATCTGACATTCTTCTGACCTCTGGAAAAGAGTTTTGGGACTTGCCAAACTGGTTAAAGGAGCTACCACATCAGCAGCAAGTTTTTGCAGAACGCACGGTAGAACCCAGCCATCCCCAGAAAATGACGGAGCTCACGACGTGTCTGAGGAGCTGGGAAATCTAAGATTGCCTGTACTTTGGCAGTAACTGGGCAGACACGACCTTGAACTACTTGTTTACCTAAGTAGGTAACAACAGCCTTCCCGAACTCACATTTAGCCAGATTGAGTGTAAGGGAAGCAGTGCACAAGCATTCAAAAATCACTCTGAGGGTCCTCATGTGATCAGACCAAGTTGGCGAATAGGCCACGATGTCATCCAAATAAACTTCACAATTTGCAACCCCACATAGGACTGTATTCATCAACCGCTGGAAAGTTGCAGGGGCATTTCTCAGACCGAATGGCATGACTGTATACTGGAGGAAATGATCCGGAGTGACGAAGGCACTTATGTCAGAGGCGCGCTGAGTAAGTGGGACCTGCCAGTAGCCTTTTAGTAGGTCCAATTTGGTGACATATTTTGCTGACCCTACTCGATCCACACAGTCATCCATGCGTGGAAGTGGAAAAGAATCTGGTTTGGTAACAGCATTGACTTTTCGATAATCATTACAAAAACGTGGGGTCTGGTCAGGTTTGGGGACCAGCAGTGAAGGGGAACTCCAGGAACTACTACTGGGGACAGCGAAACCGTGGTCAAGGAGGTACTTTACCTCCTGCTGCATTAATGCACATTTTGTTGGACTTACGCGATATGCATGCTGTTTTATGGGTTGATGATCGCCCACATCAACATCATGACTTAACACATTGGTCTGCATGGGGATGTCCCCAAAAAGAGTTGGATGGGCCTTAATGAACTCACTAAAATCAGCCCTAGCAGAATCAGGCACCAAATGTGTGTCTAAGTCTGTCAATATTTCAGAGTTTCTAAGGCGCACACAGGAAACAGAACTACACCGGTCATCCAGCCCATCATCACTGAGACTGTATGTAACAACTGACACTAAGGCCATAGGTGCAACCACGAGGGGTGAACTAACAGAATTATTACGGTCAACATAGGTTTTAAGCATGTTGACATGACACACATGAGTTTTCCTTCTACGATCAAGGGTCCGGATTACATAATCGGTGTCACTAAGTTTACGATAGACCACATAAGGACCAGAAAACTTTGCTTGCAAACCAGAACCAACGACAGGTAACAGAACTAGTACGCGCTCACCGGACTGAAAGGTATGCACCACAGACTTTTTGTCATAAGTAACTTTAATTTTTGTCTGGGCACTTGAGAGAGTGTCACGGGCAACATCACACGCCCTGGCTTTCTGGATGGTAAGCGCTGGAGGTATTGTGTGTCACATGTAACTCTGCCATAACCTGGGCGAAGATTTTGGACATAAAGTTTGATCCCTGGTCACTTTGGATGCGTTTAGGAAGACCAAAAGTGGAGAAAAACTTAAGAAGTGCTTTCACAATGACACGAGCCTTCAATGAGCGCAATGGAATGGCTTCAGGGTAACGAGTGGCAGAACACATAATGGTGAGGACATACTGGTTACCGGACTATGTTTTAAGTAAAGGACCAACACAGTCAACAATAACGTGCTCTCTTAGCTATTACCCTGATCTTATAATCCACCACGCCACCACGTGGCGTAATATGACGAGTTGCTATGAGTAGGAATATGGCAGTTCTGCAGTTAAGAAAATGTGGTTTCAAAGGACATGGCTGTCTCACAGCATATTGACTTTTTGCGTTGGGTCGTCTTTTAGGTGGCTAAAACATGTTAGCTTAGTGTTTCTCAATGGGGGCAGTACCGCCCCCCAGGGGCTGAAGCCCTGACTTGCACTGTTGGGGATTGTAAACTGAAGTTAACGTGTGTGGAATTATTTGTGAGATTCATGAATAATTCCTGATCTCTGGAGTTGTCGGTTAGTTACGTTTTCCACCGGCATGAGCACCTCGTCTCATCCAGTTCTGTGTCTGTCAGACAGTCTAGGGGATACTTCCAGCGAATCAGAAACATAAGGCAATATAGGGCATACTGTAAAATATTATGAATTCTCTTTAAATAGGTTAATGAAGTTTGTCTCCTAATATTACGACTTTTTTTCTTTACATGTCAGAGAACACAGATATGTGGGAGAGATTCTGAATGTGCAGAAAGTTTTGAACATGAGCAGATAAGTTACAGTGTTTCACATACATTTATTTGTAGTTAAGACTAAATCACGTGTGTTGACTCAGCAGGGATGATATTAAATAAGTTGATCTACAGGAGAAAAATATTTAAAAGTAGTAAAGAATGCCTGAGAGCCTCATTACATTATATTCTATTGTATGTATATATTTAGAATTTTCACTGCCCACCTGAATTTTGTGTTTCCCTTTATATAATAAGACATTTCTACCATAAATTGGTGCAGAAAAGGCAGAAATTGGAGCAGAATTTTCCCCAGAATGCAGGAAATTAAGTGTTCGATGCTCAACATCTTTTGGGGGAGGACCCCCATACCCCCCATTTATTAAGTCCCCCATCCAACAAAACAGTCTTTGACTTCACACACAGTTTCTGGGAGGAAAATTCACTTATTAGTTAAATATAATTACTTTTTACATGGCTTTTTTGTTACCTGGGAAAGTAATTAATATGTTGTTTGTCATTTACTTATGTGTTTTTCCCATGTTTTTAATAACATAGTAACAACAAGAATAAAACAATAATTAACAATATTCAGGGAAAATAGGCAACATTTTTTTTGATGGGGGGCGGTAAGGGACCTGGATAATGGATAGCGGAGCGCTGGCCCAAAAAAGGTTGAAAACCACTGTGTTAGCTGCTGAACCTGTCTAAAGAAGTACATTGCCTAGTTTCCATGCTGGTACGACTTTCTGCTTCTCCAAACTGAGTATGTATCGATCGACATCTATAATGAACTCATACAGATCCCTAACTATCCCTTTGAGTTAAAAAAAACACATGAAAAAGACAAGATGGTGCAACATTGAGTAAAACAGAGAAACTGAAGGAGTTACATTTTGAGGGGGCAGGTAGAGAATGGAAAATACTGGATAAACAGACATTTAACAATTCACTTTTTCAAAAACTCAACTCTTTTACAAACAGAAAATTAGCAATTAGCAATTTTAAACTGACAGAACCGAGAAGGCAAATGTAATGCTACATTAAACAAGAGTCTCAAGCATGCATAATTTAAAGGTGAGCTGAGATCCTATTTTAGTCACTTCTTTGCCCTTTTGATTCTTTGCTACATTTTCAACATTTCCAATCTGTGTTCATGTCTTTACATTTCATGCACACAGTGAGAAAACACAAGCACAAAAAGTATGTAGGAAAACACAGATAGTACACATACAGACTGACAGGTGGTAGAAGCTGCTATTGACCACGTGTCAGATTACAGAGACTGGTGACAGCTTTCACCTGCCATGTTGACACCAAAAATCATGTCACCTCTGTCTACATTTGAAAGTGATTGACTGATTAGTCTTGTTGCAAACAATTATCCCTAAGTGTTCTTTATAAATGGACCTGGCAGGGTAACAAAACAAAAAATTCCCCGAGCACAGCAACAACAATGAGGTGCTGGTAGATAGCAGGATAAGTCTTCAAAAAACAAACTACTGCACACTGATCTGACTTACTACTTTATTTCTGAGCAACGCGTTTCGCCCATTGCTTCTTCAGGCTCACAGTGAAATTACAAAAGTACTTACAGGTGTCCTGGCAGGGCAGCCTGATAACCACAGAGCTGGTCTGTTAATCTTTCTGGTCTGTTCTGTTTGAATTTTGAGGAAGAAATGTCAGAAAGAGCTGTTTTATAAATCTCAAATTACACAAAAAGGCAGTCAGTAATAGATAGGTAGTATCTAGATAGTTTTTGTGCTGCAATTACTATAGGATTAATTCTTACCAAATGTGTAATTATATTTATAGCCCAGTTATAAATGTATATTTCATATGTATATTATGAAAACTGACCCAGGATGTGCACATCTCTGCTGAGATTTCTTGCGACAAGCCACTGTCACTCCATTACTACCATTTCTTTCTTTTTAGCTTTCATTTGTTTAATGCTGTATTCTAGCGGTGGGGTACTGTAATTTTTGGGGAAGGTGCTGATAACTTCAAGAGTAGAGTAACTGTTTTAAACGCATAGATCTACATTTTGTCATCATAACGGTATATACTGTGACTTTCTGTTATTAATCTATTCTGTACACACAACATCTATTTCCTGTCTGTCCTGGGAGAGGGATCCCTCCTCTACTGCTCTTCCTGTCTCAAGATTCAGTTGTGAGCTCAGGCAGTTCCAGACTTTTAGGACCCCAATGTCCTATGTAAGAGTTTAATCATTTATTAACAAAAGTTTACACTTACAGGTCCATTCTATTGACTGATTCAATATAAGATCCATAACTATGTTTTCAGTGGTGTATAAAGACCTTATATAATGACATATTATGTTTTTATTACCTTAGAATGAGTCATTTATATCTACATAACCGCAGGTCCCTCCTTACATGGACGTCGCCATTTTGCACCGTCATGTTTTGCATCGGAGCAATTTTTTCAAGCAGATGGTGGATGAGAATATAAAGCATAATATTTGAAGCCATTGTTACAGTGTTTGGTCTGCTCAGTTGGTAAATAGGAGGACTTGGCCTTGAGGGTTGTGTGTTTGATCCCACCTTGGGGGAATTTTTTTTCCTTCTCTCTTCAACAAATGGATTTTACAGCGACTGATTCTCACATACGGCCTGTGCTGCATTGTTTGTGTTTCGGTGTTTGATGCACATCCATCAACCTACAGATGCTTTTTCTTTTCCCCAGTACCTCCAGGCAGAGGACATTTAGGGGAATCACGTTATCTGACGTCTTTTTCAGAGGGTTGTCAAGCAGGCTACAGGCTCTTTTAATGTCGTTCCGAATTTTTCAAAGTAAAAGCAAAAGATATAAAGCATTGCAGCAGAAAACATCTCCGCGCTGTCTTTCCTGGCAGGCAGCTTGTGGCAGTGGTCCATGACCACAGTTTCCCTTGTTAGTGTTTGGATAAAATGTATTCAATATGTGGTTTATAATGGACTGTGGTGCAGAAACTGTGACAGTGTTTCACACTCTTGTCTTACATTTTCCATGTTATCTGTCAGTGGCCAAGTCACAATAACACATGGTTTTGCTGAATAATTAAGTAAATATAATCTCTTAATATATCTACCTAAAGAAACCTCATTTCTTTACTGGCCACACTCTGCTGTCTCAGAAGACAACACCTTTTGTGAGGTATCAGCCAAACCAGGAACCAGGCTCAACAACACAAAACAGATGAGCAGACAGACCATAATCAAATAAACAACAAAACAGGCAGAGATATTAAACAACCACCAAAGTCCTACAGAGCAGACAGAATCATGACATCCTGAGATTTCTTACAGTTTTAAAGTTATACCAGTGATGCTGAACCTGGGTAGAGGTGAGTTGACATACAGATTTCTAAATCTAAAAAATCAGCTTCCAAGTGTAGAGTTGGCCTGCCCTGACACAATGTATATACTTATTTTTTAGGATATAAATGGTACACCAAATTTTTTATGTATATATGTCAACAACAAAGTGTGTTTTATTGCTCTCATCTTACCCCCAGTAGCCACTAGCACGGCATCACCAACCTAAATTCCCTCATTCAGGTAACGGAGCCTTCTCGTTCACTATAATCAGCAAATGAATGATGACCAGTCCTACCATCATTACGAGGCAGAACATCACAGTCCAAACTTGGAGGATTTGGATTTGAGGACTGTATAGATGATAATAGAGACTTAGTGGACAGCCTATATTAATGAATCATTACATAATGATTAGTTCTTGAATATCTGTGAATCTCTTCATAAATCGTTTCCTCTTATCTCTGAATCAGCCACTTAGTGACACATGCAGGGATTCAAGTAATTTGTTCGTAGGAGGAATGCGGTGTTTTCAAGACTTGAGGCTGTGACTACAAATTGCATACTTTCTGTTTGATGAAACCTCTAAACATTATGCAGTGTGAATTTAGTCATTCGAAAGCAAAACCCCTGCACAAACTCGTGAGGGATTGTGAGAGGTGGGTCTCCGCAATTTTATCACCCAAATTCTGTGTGGGAGTGACATATGCTGATTTCAACTGGGGTGCATTGCTCAGTAATGCATTTGCAATAACTGCTTATGTTCACTACATCAGCAGTTATCTGTGTGTGTGTGTGTGTGTGTGTGTGTGTATGTGTATTTGTTATTTTTTTTGTTTGGAGCTGTTGATGAATGTGTGCATCAATAAAATGGCTTCAGCAACGCTGCCAAGCTAAAAGACATAAATTAATCCTGACAGATGAGCTTCCTCTATCTTGTATTGTTGTGAACACTTGACTTCCTAAAAACTCCGGCTGAAACGATGATCAACATGGCACTTGCTGAGACATTTATTACAATGTATATCATGGACCAGGATAAAGGGAAGGGAGAAAAGATAACAGAAGAAAATCTCTAACAATGTATTCATGACTTGCAGTAACATTGTTTTTCTGTTGATGCTGTACATAGCCACAAAAACAAGTGACCATGAAAAGATGAATGTCTCACTCTCTAGACTGGCAGAAATTCTAAGATCTTTCTAACATGATGCTGAAGTCCTTGGAGGATGTGAAGCTTAAGCACTCTGCTACCAATATTCTGTCTCTACAGATAAACTCCCTTATCTGTCAACTCATGATATATTGAGCCTGCTACATCCATTTCACAACCAGTTTATGTCTTCCAAGAAATGTAATATGGTACTGATATTTTGGTGTTTCAGGGTGGGGAAAGAAAAAGTACCTAATCTTCCATTGATAAAGTTTTCTTTTCTTTCATGTTACTCTGACTTCTTAAGTGGTTTTGTAAGTTTTTAATATTAACAGTTAATGAAATGACCACATGTAATGTGAAAGGGATCGCTTTTAATGGCAAATGCATACAGAATTATTAGCCAACTCTACAGCTTCCCTCCCCTCTAACAGAGCTTTATAGTGTCTTTTATCCCCTTGTTTTGGTTTTCCTGCCTGCACTGTTGTGATTCAAGTGCAGTTCAGTATCGTTGTAGCCACAATAGCCAGCTACTACTTTTGTTATTTAGTTGGCTTCAAATGAGGTTCAACATTCACACAGTTTCTCTGGATTGTCCCTCAATATTAACCTATTTGTCCAACATCGCCCCAGCCTGTGGGAGTACCACTCTAGCCTATAGCTATTACTTGTTGGCCAAATAGTGTTAGGTGACAAAAATACTTATTAAATGGTCATCTGCCCTCTGGGCCCTGCAGGTATTTGTTGTCTTTTCAGCAATATTATGTGAGAGGGTGTGCTTTACTGTCATTATTGGCACTTCAGTGATACTCACGGAACTCCCCCTTAATATTGTGATCATACAACTGTCACCATCATATTAAGATATAATCAAAATGTATTCATATTGTAGGGCAATTTGCTCACTAAATAAAATTCTTGCTAGTTATTTCCATATCCCTGGAAATACATGTAGTCTGATTGATAACTTGAAAACAATCAGTCATGTCAGTCGACTCCTATGTAATGAAGCCTAGTTTACTACTTTACTACTACTACACTACAGCTAGTAGGCTGACCCTCAGTAAAGAGCTAGCAACAAAGATGATTTTTAGTCCTTGTTGTGTCAGCCAGCCAATGTGAGCTAAAGTTAATGCTTTCTAAAGATGTGGGATTTCCCGAACTAAAAAATATCAGACATATAAACAGCTCATTGGGTGGTAATAGCTGCAGGTCAGGCTCAGTGGATTGTACTTGCGTTATCCCAAAAATTATTGTCACCAAATGAGTCAATTGCTGTCAAATGGAAATTGTTTCAACTGTGAACAATATCATAAAGTTGTGGAAATTAAGGAATATGTTGATATAGTCACCATTGGAATGAATGGTATAGTGAAATATCATGTGAAATTGTTTTAAATACAGACAAGTTGAATATAAAAATAGTTAGTATACCAATAGTAAATAACAGTCAATTTCAGTTACCTTACAGCTGCAGGCTGTATGAGGCATTCTTGGCACTCCTGCTCCTTTGAGGCTGTTATAGAGCTTGTGAATAACCTCATCACATCATCGAGCAAGAGATTTTATGTATTGTTACACAAATAGAAGTGGTTGTATAGGCCATTATTTAAACTGTTACACTCATGCACAAAAAAAATTGCAAAAGAAGCTTGTAATATGAGGGAGCTTTAGCTGTGGGAGTGTGTGTGTGTGTGTGTGTGTGTGTGTTTCTGACTTATGGCCTTTGCACAGCAAGTCTGTATTAATAAATTGCTATGTACAGAAACCTCGCACACTGAGTATAATCTGTTTAATTATTTTGTTCATTGTGAAAATTCACACTGGGAGACACAATAGAGTCGTCAAGCAGAGCAAGGGTGATTTTGTGGACACCTGTCTGTCTGCAGCTCCTGCAAGTCCGGATGCTGGTGTTGCTCTGTCTCTCGCTCCGTCTTTCTCATTTCCTGCCTTGAAGGAACCTCCCAAGGCTGTCGCCACTCTCTGCCTGCTCTCCTCTGTCTCCACACTGTCGCTCTCCCCCTCTGTCTGTGTGCTGTCCTCGTGCTCTATTTCATCTTGAGTGTAGGTATAGGCTATCTGAGTGCTGACGCATAAAATTGAACCTGTTCCAAAAACTTTAATGATGGACAAAGGTTTTGGAGTCAGTGTGTAAACATGACTGACACAACGTGATGTCGAATATATTTTTAAACATGCTACAATTTCTGACGAAAAATATGGACATGGTGTGGAAATGCCTTTAGGCTGACTTATGTTGGAAAATACTTAAAATACAATAAGCGAAATACATTATAGTATATATTTGTTTATATGTAGGCAATGTACTTTCTTTATTTTAGGACATCATTGTATTTATTTTAGAATAAGTAAGTAAGAATTAGTGCTGTTTTATTTTTATTTAATAGTAAAAGAAGCAAGTGAAGAAACTGCTCCTTGTGTGAAGACCTACTTGGGTAAAGACCAGCAGGTCTACCTGTGCGAGTCCACTGAGCAAAGCCACCTACAAGTAGTAGAGTAGCTTTTTACAGGCACTCAATCCTTTAAAACAGACATCACCTACATCTGTTTACTTCTCTGTTGGGTCATGTAACTGCCAGTCTGCAGTCAACAAAGCTGACTTTATCACTGCTTATGCAAACACGTTATCTCTCGGGCTACTGATGCTCGGTGAGATCTGGCTCAAACCAGAAAACTGCTACTCCCGCTGCGCTGTCCACCAATTACTCTTTCATCCAAACTGGGCTCTTAATTTCCAACAAATGGAAATTCACACAGCTGCTACCCCTGAATCAATGTGCCTCCTTTGAATATCATGCTGTCTTAGAGTCCGCTCCAGTAAAGGTCTCTGTGATTGTCATATACCGTCCACCAGGTCAAATAAGTAACTTAGACGAGCTAGTCACACTGCTGTCTTCAGTCCCAGAGCACGACTGTCCGTTACTTACATGAACATTCACTTAGAAAAATCAAACTCTGCAGACTTTCTGTCTCTGATTCAGTCCTTTGATCTAACTCAGGTTCTCTGCCCCTCGACCCACAAAGCTGGAAAGGTGCTTGACTTTGTTCTTGTCCGAAATTGTGCCACCGAATGCCTGTCACGCCTCTGCACATGTCTGACCACTATTCCATTCAGTTCACGGTATGCCTACAGGAACAGCCCATTGTTCCAGCATCATATGTCTCACACTGCTGCAACCTCTGCGACCTGTCTCCCACTCACTTTGCCTCAGTGGTAGCTTCCGCTCTACCTCCCCTAAACACATTTTCCTCACTTGAGGTCAGTGATACCGCACAATCTCTGTGCTCTACTCTGAGCTCGTGCCTTGATGGCCTGTGTCCTCTAGCCACCAAGCCTGCTTGCCCGAACCAGTCCCACCCGTGGCTAACTGATACCATCCGTAGGCTGAGTACTGATCTCAGAGCCACTGAAAGGAAATGGTGAAAAATCATAGACCCTACCAACCTTAAGGGCTACCAAATGCTCCTATCCACCTTTTCAACCAGCATCAGTGCTGCCAAAACTGCGCTCTATAATGACAGAATTAGTAGTGCCACTGACTCAAGTAAATTATTTTCCACTTTTAAAGCGCTTCTAAATCCTCCTCCACCACCCACCAACCTGTCTGCCAATATCTTTGCCTTCTTCACAGGTAAAGTGGCGGCTATAACTAGCCAGTTCTCTAAATCACTCAAAATCAACTGCTCTACTCCCGCTCCGGTTGGCTCACACTCTGTGAGCAAGGTCATGTAGCAGTCCTTATACATGTCTCATTCTATCTCCCTCGGGAAATGGTGCAAAAGGCTTGACACCAAGCCTAACATGTAGCAGTCCCGCTACACCTTTTCCTTTGTCTTCCCAGGTCAATGGCACTAAACTCTACTCGTTTATTCCTCTCACGGAGAGTGAAGTATCAAAACTCCTGACCCGCAGCCGTCCTACTACATTCTTACTTCGGGAGCCTTCCCAACCACTTTCAAAAGGGCTCAAGTTACACCTTTACTCAAAAAGCCCTCCCTCAATTAAAGCTAGAACGGGCAGTTTTCAAAAAGGTCTCAGAATTCCTCTCACCAAATGACCTAGAAACAGCTCTTGTGTCTGTAACAGAAGCCCTAAGTTCAGCTAAAGCTGCAGCCCAGTCCTTGGTTCTTATCCTGCTTGAGCTATCGGCTGCATTTGACACAGTCAATCACTGCCATCCGCACTCTCAGCAATGGGCATCTCGGGCAAAGCATTCCTGTGGTTCGAATCCTACCTATTGGGGTGTTCCTACAATGTTTTGCGGCAAGGATAATTCTCTTCCTCCCACTGCCTCACAGGGGTGCCCCAAGGCTCGGTGCTGGGGCCAATCATTCGCTCGCATGGCTTCTCTTACCACTGCTATGGCGACAATACGCAACTCTACATATCCTTCCCACCAGATGACCACCGTCTCGGCACGGATCACGGATTGTCTCTCCGACATATCTGCATGGATAAAGGCTAAACCTCTGTAAGACTGAACTCTTGGTCATTACAGCCAAGCAGTCTATCCACCATAACATCAAACTACAAATTGACTCCTCAACCATCACTCCAACCAGGGTGGTGAGAAACCTGGGTGTCATAATTGATGACCAGCTATCCTTTTCAGACCATGTTGCTGCTGTCTCTCACTCGTGCCGCTTTGCTCTATACAACTTAAGAAAAATCAGGCCTCAACCAATCAAGCTCTTGAAAACTCATCTCTTCCAACAACACTTCCTCTTATAACACCTCTAACCCCTGACCTCTAACATGTACTTCCTGTGCTCTTCTTCTTCTATCCCCTTACAATTCTCTTGTATTGGTTGCACTTTTTTGTTGACTCTTACTTCCCTAGGTATTTACCCTATTGATGCCATACGTGCTATTAGCTCTTGCTAGTATTTATTGCTGCCCTTACTAGTATATATTGCCAGTTGTAGATCTTGTACTGTATTGATGCTTTGTTGATGCTTGTATGTTGTTCATCGCTAAGTAAGTTGCTTTGGATAAAAGCGTAAATGTAATGGAACAATACACAACCATGAATTATGCTAGTGTCAACATCTTAGTTGGCTGTGTCCAAGAAAGGTTAAAATCATGGGCAACTGGACTTGGTTGAAGATACTTGGATAATAGGCTTCAAGTATCTTAAGCCATGTCCAGCTGTCCTTGATTTTAACCTTCCTTGGATAACCATTACCTGGATGACAGATGTAGTTGGCTGTGGTAGCCACAACCAGTTTTTTGGTTTATTCTTCATCTACATATTCTTTGCTGCTAGGAGTACTGCTAACATTCGCTTGCTTAGGCTTCTCAATAACAATATATGTGTATCATTATCACAAATATTTGGTATACCATATATTATTTTGTAAAATTGTTCTATATATTTTTTATATTCTGTTTTTTTCTCCAACCTTTAGTTTTGGCAATTTGTGGAAACCCTGTAGGCCAACAAAAGGTGAACTAGGGAAAAAAAAGAGAAAGAACAGTAAGGAATGTTTGGAGTCTTTTGTCCGTGACCCGGCCATTCTGTCTGACTGCTTTCTCTCCTCTGTACAACTGCAGCTAATGAGAGCGACGGCTCCCTCATCAAAACCTGTGGGAAAGCCATCCCTAAGCTCCTGTGTTGGCTCTAAAAACAATTTGTTGTGCACATTCTCAGGGACTGGATTTGGATACCTCCTGTGTTGGTTTACCTACCTCCAGTGACGGGGCAGTAATATGCTTTTCATACGCTTGACCAAATCTCTCTTTTTCCACTTTACAGTTTATCAGTCTATCTTTCCTTTTTCACAAACTTTGCCTGTTTCTCGTGTTTTATCCTCTCACATGCCTCTTTGTATTTCTCTGACTGAGGCAGTTTTCTGCCAGGCTGTGTGGTTTTCTTCACTGTGAAGAACTCTACCCAGGAGGATGAAGAGAAAAAGGAGAGTCATGGCATTCACTCTGCTAGTGAGGAAAATGAAAAAGAAATCAAGAAATATGGGATGTTGCTGGCTCTACTCACCCCAAATGCATTTTATGACACAATGGGCGGCCTAGTTGGACTGGATCTGTAATTATGATATTTTAAGTATCGTGCAGGACAGGATCATTTATTTACCCACCTCAACTGCACAGTACTTGCATCTAAATCAAAATCCAAAACCTTCACACTATTTATAAAATGATAACATATTTGTTTTTTGGAAATGTTGAGTAATTACTGTAGACTGACAGCACATTATTATTTGGTAAAGTGATAAGCTATTAAATGAGAGAACATATTGTGGACAATCCTGTGAAAGACACACAGCCCCTATAGATGAAAATAACTCTTCTGATGTAAGATTCTGGACTTTTTTAATGAACCTCTCCTTAAAGGGTCATTTTTAAGCCTGGCCCTATGGATTTGGTCCAGTAGATTGCCTCAGCCGGCATCCACAAAATGGGATAGTTGCAACATAATCCTTGGGGCAATTGCGTCTTGAATGACTTACTAACTCAAGTGTCCACCATTGTCTTCCTGCAGCAACACCCCTATCACAAGATTTATAAGCGAGACTACTCCTTGAGTGAGACTTCTATTTCTGGTTAAACAAAAAGTATCTTACTTACTTTTTTGTTCTTTTTAGATTCCTGTGTGCTGCTGTGCCAACTTGAATCTCTCCTATGGAGGATTAATAAAAGACCATCTTATCTTATAAAAGATGGCAATGGCATTTGTCTAATCCTCCATAACACTTCTTGTGTCTGAGCTGAAGAAGAGTCAGATCGTTTCACATCTTCATGTTTCTCCTGAAGGAAGCGTTTTTTGTCTGCCTCTGATTTCTCAAACAGCAGCAGGTGGGGAGGCATTAGCCCTGTGTCTCTTGAAGTGCTCCTTTGTCTTCCCCCACTTCAACATAAATCTGCAAATCTCATCCAAATGTTTTACATGCAGAGACTTACCATTTGAACCTGGATCTGACGTTTTCAGTGTAAGCAAGCACACTTATATTTAAGAAAACTATATATATACATATATGTTTTTTTTTACATACATGAATATAAGAACATTTACTGATCTACAACTGGGGATTAATTAAATGTTAGAAGGGGAAATAAAAGCCTGTGCTACAGCTCTTTTATTTAGTGTGAATTCTCTGTGGTAGTTGGATGGATTTGTATCACTGAACGACAGCACTCGCTCAGCCTCACCGGCTACAATGCATCATCATGAGCGTCACGCCTCAGTGTCTGAGAGACTACAAAGTGCAACACTGCTTACTGCCTGCAAGAATGCTTTGTACTTACATGCCATTTATTCTAACCAGCAGGCCTAATGTGTTAGGGTGTTCCCAGAGCTGTGTGAGTAGGACTAGCCATGCAGGTGACAGACCAAGAATGGACGGATTAAGGTTTCTCCTATCTAACTAAGAAGCAGGTTCTTTGCAGCCCTCAAAGCTTTGATCCACATTTCCTTATATGTAGAATTTCCCCCAGAACTGATCATTTCCAGAGAGCCAGATGGAATGTATGCTGAAGATCAGACGTTAGAATAGTTGGTTAATGGGGAGAAGCAATGAACTCTCCACCCCTCTCCTCCATTGCCTTAGAACTAAATTATAGATTTTTGTAGTGGCACATTTTCTTGTATTTTATACCATCATATGCTCAAGGATGCATGTGTACACATGGTGATATAATACACATTTCTGCAGTTTGCAGACGCATGTTGAATGTAAATCTTACCTTGTTTGTTTATGAGGAACAATTTAAATTAAAAACGAAATCAGTTTGAGACCTAAGGCTAACTAAGGGAAAATAGTTAAAGAGATGGGAAAAAAGAAAGCAAAAGACAACAACATAAAGAGGGAGGTGTTTTTCAGTTGGACCAAATGGTTTCAATTAGAATCCCTGTTGCGATGGATGTAATTGAAAGCTCTTCTCCCACTTTCTCAAAACATCAAGTCATGTGTGTTTGCATGAATGTCAGCCTGCTGTGATAAGCTTCAAACGCAGCCACTTGTATTCCGCAGGTGGTCATTAAAGGATGTATTCTCCCACTCAGAAGTGATACATGGACTGGTTAGTGTTGGGCTGCCATGTGATTAAATTTCCATTTGGCATAATCTTTTTTTCTGGAGTGGCAGAGAATGAGCACCCCAGTGCCTAAGGTGACAGTGGACACCTAAAGTGAGGCACACTGCATTGCTTTCCTCCCCTGCAGCTTGGATCGCGATCACACTGAGACGTTTTTCAGCAGTGACAGGTGCTTTGCTGTTGCTAGGAAACATGTACTCGTCACTTGTGTGCTATGGGACACATATGATAACCATGAACAGTAAGGTTCAGGAAATTAAAAGCAGTAATAACAACTAAAATAGACTTGATTCAGGCTTCCAGATAATATTTCTCCAAGCTGAATGTGATAACAAATAGCTCCAGCTAGTCAGCAACAAGAAGTATGAGGTTTTGCTTCATTGTATTTTTTTGTCTGTGGTTTTGTCGGCCAGGCCTGCTGCTGCTTTCTTCCCATTGGACAGCAGAAAACATCTAATATTCAGACAATACAGTATTTCCAACTCACTCACTAAACCTAAAAGAAACATCAGCTGCAGAAGTTTAAATTTACTGCAGGCTCTGCTATAGGGTTGAGTCCCCAGTAAGACATATGGCTTGTTTGAGGCAACAGGCTTCAGTGCCTAGATGCATGTGCTTTGTGAGTGACATTTCTTTTTTTCAAGCGCATAGCTGGTATTTGTCATGAGTCTACTTTACAAAAGGTCAAACACTGTTCTGCTAAGTGTTGAGTGTGTGTATTTGTGTGTATGTGTGTACTTCTAATTGTTTGTATATCCTTATTTACCCGCGAGAGAGCCTGTGTGGCAGGCATAAGACAGAGGAGAGGCATACTGTAAACAGCAATGTCAGTACATCAGTGTATTATATATTTTCATTCTTTTATTTCTTTTTATAATGAAATGAAATAACATTCTGTTTGAGAAACACTTAAACATGGCTGATCTGAATCATCAGTTAAAATAAGCAAAATATTTATTTGATTTAAATTCAATACACATTCAGGTTATAATATCCATGTACAGGACTGTACAGAAGAGTACAGAAAACTCACTGCAGTTTGAATGGTTTGCAAAATTAAATGAATATACAGTAATTTTCATATATTTCATTCAGTATAGCTGTCTGGTGGATCTGTAGGTTAGAGAATATATAAAGTGGCTAACGAGTGGCCTCCACAGATTAAACAACACAGACACAGTACAGGAACACAAAGCCATAATAGACTATACAAAGCACAGCAAGTAACGGTCACCGATAATAACTATAGAACATTATATTAAACACAACCAGTCATTTAATAAAAATAATATAAAGAGGTTGAGCTCTTTTTTTTTGGCATTTTACTGCTGTGATATACATTGAGAAGGTGGGAGCAGTAAGGATTTTTACAGTACAACAAAAGTAAGTGTAATGCATAAAAGGTAGTAAATACTGAATACACAGAAGTGAAATTGCTGCTGATCTTTTTGCATAACTGTAGCTTTTTGATCTAGTTATTTTCTTTCATTTTTTTTCTTTTTTAGCAATGTCACGTTAAATATGTAAAGAACTTTTGGATGGATTGAAATTGGATGGAATGAAATTTTGTACAGATGTTCTTGGTCCCCAGAGGATGAAGCCTACTGATCTTGGTGATCTGCTGACTTTTCTTCTAGGACCATCATTCAATTTGTCCAACACTATTAATAAATACTTCCAAAACTAATGACATTCCTTTTTAGTTACAGTGAAAATGGGCAACAATTAGTGTCAAACTGTGTGTTGACATTGTTCAACTGAAGTCAGGTATGTCTGTGAAAATTTAGCAACACCCGCGTATGTGTTGTATGTGTGATTAGCGGAACAAAGACTGGAAGATGAGTCCTTCTCAGTGTCCAGGCAGGCTGTCCCTGCAGATTCAGACTGTGTCAAATTAACAAGACATGAGAATACAGGATTTAAATACATGGTCAAAGTGCTTGAGCCCAGTGTAGTCATCCTTGTGTTGCCCTGTATAAATGAGCATAAGCTGCAGCTGTTAAGAAATTATCAACAGGTCAGAGATGGAGCATTACTGACATTTGTGCTATTAAATTTTTTGATTTTTTGAAATGTTACTTTCTGCATTTTTTTGTCTTCCCTGCTGTACCAAAAACGTACTGAACTGTGGCCCCAAAACTGAGGTACATACCAAGCTGTGAATTGTGTGAACCATTACACCTCTTCCTGACAAACATTAAAACAGGCTTTAGAATAAAATGAAAAAGTGGGACAACAGCAGAGAGAAATGAATGATTCATCTGTGACCCTGTTACTGTAACATTACTACAGCTTTTTAAAATAAAATCCATTGTGGTTTGAAATCTGTGAAGGCATGATTCAGAACAGAGTACAAGCTCCATTTTCTTGGCCTTTCAAAATGCTATTGCTGAATCATGGATAAATGATACTCTAATCCTCTTTAGCACTTCTTGCGTGTATGAGCTGAAGAAGCGTCCAGATTGTTTCTCCTGAAGGAAACAGTCCCAAGATCTCTGCCTGCCTCGGATTCCTCAAGCAGCAGCTGGTGGGGAGGCATTAGAGTGGGAGTGCTGTGTTTCCCTGTGCTCCTTTGTCTGACCCCACAGGCATGTCTATGCATCAATTAATTTCCAACAGGTGTTATTTACGCATTGGTCAATGTACAAATGTACAAATTAGTCAAACAATCAATAATATTCTACCCATTATCTCACAGTTTAAAAAGGCCGTTATGGATGCGGAAAACTATTACCAGAAATAATCAGAATCTCTGTCTGCACTATTTACAATCCCTTGGACATTCATATCATAGAGTCTAAGCAATGTGACAAGGGCTCCCTATTAGCTGGACCCTTTGTTCAACAAACATTTTTCTGAAAAACTACTTGAAACAAAGCCAAGAGAGTCAATAGATTGTTTTCTTTCTATACAGCTGTCAATGCAACTTGGATTCAAGAAACAGAACAAAGAGGAGCACGGAGTAGGTACATCAAAGCCAGGTCTATCCACAAATGCTCTCCCAACAAAGGAGGATTACATCAGAACTGTTGTAGTGGTGAAAGTACTGCCAGTATGGCCATACCTAAATAGAAGGAGTTTTACAAGTTGATGCTTAAACTGACTGAAACACTAGAGTCATTTACATGGTACAGCACCAAGCAAGTACAAATGTTTTGTCCAATTAAACATGCACATAGAAATATACTATATAAAAACATTTACATATCAGATCAGATCCCATTTTAAAAGAGGCTCTTTTGTTTATGCCCATCCATCCTTTATGTTTTCTACTCTATATAATCATGTTAAACTAACTAAAGATGCAACACACATGTAATAAAAATGTGCATCTGAAATGAAATGGTTTGGGAGTGGACACTTGACCCCACATAACAATGATGGTGACCACCTACTGGATCGGATTGTGCCTACAGTCTCTTATCCAGTCCCAGATTTTACATGATGAAGTTGGATAAGTAATCACAAGGTGGCAGCGGATGGGTTTTATAATGAGAAAGTGTGTTCCATGGCAGCCCTATCAGTAAGCTGTCTCTTTGATGATGTGGGTGGAGAGGGTGTGGTTGCTGGAGATGCTGATGGAGTGGCGGGTCAGGGGGTGGGAGTGCCTCCTGGATGTATGGCGGCAGGGCAGGCAGAAGTAGCGCAGCGTGGAGAAGAAGATCTGGCGGTAGGTGGCTGACACCAGGTTGTAGAGGATTGGATTGATGGCCGAGCTGACGTAGAACAGGACGTTGGTCAGCATATAGAAATAGTGGTAGAAGTCATACAAGTCGCTGTGAGAAAACAAAGACAGATAGCGTTGTTATGTGTGGTAATATATTTTATAATATATATTAAACATCAGCGCATGATTACTTACACACAGACAGGCATTTTTGGCTTGTGGGAGATAAATGACAAATTACTTTGTATCTTGACATTGTTTTAATATTATTAATTTTCTCTCATGAGTCCAAAGGACACTTTTGTCCCAAAAAAATCTGCAATTAAAAGAAACAAATCTAAAATATCTGGAAAACTGTTTTTATCATTAAAAAAAATACCCGCTCAAATAGAGACGGAGTTTACTGGAATTGTCACAATCGGTTGATTTGCTTGTGTGGGGCAAATTAAATCAGATCTGGAGAGTTCATAACAGAGCACGCCACCATAGCTTATTAGCTGTGTTGCACCACTTACTTTTATGCTCCTCTACCGACGTAGCCTGACTGAGCCACAGCCTTTCTGCTGTGGCCAGGACTTTAGTCGGATGTAAATGATAACAGTAGAAAACTGTTTCTTTCCATTTAAAATGAATTCTGTGTCTAATAAATACTGACCCTGTGGTCATCAAGGTTTTATTGAGTCTACTTTAAAGGATTATTCAGTGACTTTTCATCTTGCTGATTATTTTCAGCCTCACGTAATTTCAAACCCGCTTTATGCACCCGCACACAGGGCACTTTCATTTTGACTTAGGCGACACGTTGAAATTGGTTAAGATGTTGAAGCAAACCTCTCCCTAGGGATCATAAAGGCTAAGGCCAGCCTGTGAAGAATGTACTGTATAATGAAAGTGGAAATCATATCTTGCTTTATTCCACTGGCCAGAATTTTTATGTAAGAGTCGACAGGCTAAGAAGATTTGTTCAACCAACCAGAGAAAGTGACGCCTGGTGAGTACTAATGCTGTCTAAGAGGAAGTGACAATTTTCTTTACATTCGAAGTCCATGTAGAACATATCTAGTATTCAGCTGCCTGAAAAGGATACATAAAATTGGATATTTCTCTGCATGGACAACCATAAAGAGAGCAATACTGCAGCTGGAATTACATGCTTTGTAAAATTTAGCATATTAATTTTAATGGCAATCCAATAAGGAATTGAAATGTCTGATACCATAAAACATGTAATCATTTTATCTTTAACAAGTTATTATATCCAGTTTAAAACAGTATTGTTTGCTCTGCATTGCAATACACAAGTGAGGTTTAAAACTATGTTTTAAACTGACGGCTCTGACAATGTCCCTTTGATTGCTGTTGGACAGGAGAAGGAAGAGGGAGATTATGCTACTCAGCAGGAGAGGAGAGGGACATTAAAGATATAAAGATTATGGGACAGGAGCTGGGAGACGTACAGAGATAGTAAGGTAATTTCTTTGTGAATAATTTGACCAGGAGGGTATGTCACACAAAAACAAGAGGATATACGATACGACAATAAAACACATGCAATAAAATGATAATAAAGAGAAAGCAAAAGGTCATGTGCTATAAGTCATGACACATCAATGTGTCCTAACAAAGTGTAGCTAATCCCGAGTGTCATCTCAGTTACTGGAATCTGGTGTATTGATCTCTCCTGGTCTTGAAATGGACAAGGGTCACTGAAGTGTGCAATGATGTGTGTGTCTGACTGCATACATGGATACCATTAAAGATGAATGAGGATCGGACTGAAAGGGACAACAGGGATAGTCTTGAACATGACCTTTTCATTATATATCCTCAGGTATTTCTGTGAGCTCTGTTTAGCTCATGGCTCATGTGTCATCCTTCATTACATAGTCTTTGCTCAAGTAGCATTTTTGACTTTCATTTAATTACACGCGACGTTGGGCAAACTGGGGACCACAGGTGCAGCATTTTCAAATGTGGCAATTCTGTTCGTCATGCACATCAGTCATTTTCCTCCTGTGGCAGGCTCACTCAGGAACAATCTTGTTGTCATGAATTTACAAGAGTGGATTTCTATTACCAGGAAAGAAAAGCTAAATATTTACCATGACTGCTACAACACTAACTGATACCCCCTAATCCCAATCCACAGCCATTCGCATGCTTCATGCTTTTTGGCACAAAATCAGCAATATTCAGTCAATATGCCCAGAGCCTCCCGTGAAATTATTATTTTCTGTGATTTGCGCATTGCTCCACTGATTTACAATGGAGCCCCATGTCAGTCATTGTCTCACATACAAACACTCCTGAAATTTTTATTTGGGCTAGTCTATACACATACATTAAATGTGTATAGACTCATGAATCAGTTATGAGTTACACGTTAAATTAAACAAGCGGCCCTCATTCACTGGGTTGAAAAACAATCAGGCCTCACTGTGCTCACTGCGGCAGTGCTGAGAGCTACCTGCCCAGACTATGTAAGCAGTAGGTACGTGTCGATTTTTCAGCCGGAACAGAAAGTTAGTATGACACATTAAGAAGAACTTTCACATTTTTTTATGTTCTTTATCCCCCATTATGTTTAAATCACCTACCTACAGCTGCATTTGAAATGTCCATCTTCCTTCGTTCTTTTGCAATTTGAACTGCGAAGACAGCCCTTACCAATCTCTTAGCATATTGGATGAGCCCATTGTCAGCTAGCCATATTTAGCCTATAGATACAAAGATGTTCAAGTGCTAATCTGCCCATCATATTTAGTCTCATCAAATTTATGTCCTGGAGCCGCTTGCACCAGCAGGGCTTTACTAAGCCTGGCCCTAGCTGCTAAGAAGGTCTTAGTTAAGAACAGTCTTTAGAGTTGACCTAACGTCAGTTGCACCAACCAAACTTAAGCCTAGGCTTAACTACGCCAATCTTAGCAATGCGCTTTTACTGGTTTGGTCGGTGCAGAAAATTGAGGTGCCAGAGGCCCGAATATGCCCCTAAAAATCGATACGTGCAAAAGACCCCCACCCCGAGTAGCGGGCGGGACGCAACACAGACGCTTTTTTTTAAAACATGTTCAACTTTTGATAACATCGATGTGCTCATCGATTTCACTTTTCATCAACTGATTAATCACAGCCTGGAAAAAAAAGTTTGAAGTGCTATGGTAAACTTTCAAATGTTGAACTGAGACCAATGTAGGCAATTTTTCTTGCTCAACAAATTAATGAAACATGAAACTGCTGTTTTGCCCAACTGGAATTAATATCATAGCCTACTAGTGAGCTGTATAGTGTACTATTACATAAAATGAAATGTAGTAAAATTTTACTTTTTATCTAATGTCATTATAATAATATAAATACTAATACATTCATTTAAACTAGTTTCTCCTCCATGTTGAGTGAAATAGCCTGTTCAGTGGAAAGATGCAGATTTCCACTGCACAGGATGCCGGTGTGCCAATATGTGCTCCTTCTAGCTTACTGAGAGCAACACCTTCCCCTTGTTCTGTTTTACTTAAGTTACTGTAACACTGTTCAGGAGTCTTGTTTACATAAGGTGTGGGTTGTTTGGATGCTGCTGGTGTATCGTGAATCCGTCCCTGGTTCAAAAACTACACAAGCACCAATCACACTAAAGTTTTTTGTGATGAGTGATCAGTGTGTTAAAAATTTTCAAAACATCTGTTTCAATATTTTAAAACACTTTGACAATATTTTAAGGCCAATGCCGAGTGTCCAGATACAAGGGTCTTCACTTTCAGTACTCCAATGTTTACACACCACAGTTGAACACAAGGAGAAGGAGCACACACGTAGCATAAATATCTTGAACATTTTTCACTGTGCTCCTAAATTTCTTTGTGTGCACCTAATTTTTTTTAATTTTGGAGCACATGTGCTCCTTGGGAAAAAGGTTAGCGTAGAGCCTTGCTGGATGGTGCAACTGGCGTAACTATTAGGTTGGACTTAGAATGCTGAGTTAAGACCAGGCGTAAACCCTGTCGGTGCAACTGGTCCCTGGAGGTTGTGCAGCATTATTTGGTGCTGTTAATATTTTGAACCTGTCTGGCCATGTGATGAAGAGCAACAAAGGGGAGTTGGAGCATCGCAAATTTAACTGAAGGCATTATTTTGTTGTAATTTATATTCTGTTTAAATAATGTGTTGGTCAAATACCAAATGTATAATTCACTCATTAACATGCTTGATATGAATTTGCACTTATTATGAGCCACACCAGTAGTTTAACACCAGTTTGTTATAATAAAACAAATATAAAAAACCATGCATTTTTGTGTTGCGTCATTTTGTAGTGATTGATTGTTAACACATCCAATAATCAATTAAGGGAATTGCCTCTGTCTGTCTCCATAACTGTCTGATAGCTGAGGCTTTCCTTTCCAACTGACTTTGACTGACCTTATTTTATTGCTGCCTTTTACACAAAGAACAGAAATATTTCCAAAATAACAGATATGTAACAAAAGTGAAGGAGGCAGTCCTTTCATACTACAGGAGAAATGATTAATGCCGCTTTTAGGACACCCATGCAGATGCTGTACTCTGGGTTTTCTTGGGCGTCTGTAGCAAAAAACCTACTGAAAGAATAATAATAGTGCCTGTCTCTATATCATACCTCCACTGCAGGTATGATGCAGAAAATACACCAACAAATCAATACAGTATTAGCATAATCCACTGTTAACTGCTGCACACAACCAGTGTTGGATGGCAACTAGTTGCTTAGCGATGTGATACAATAATCATACCAAATTCTCATGAGTAAATAAACAATAAATAATGTTAACTAATTGAATCAAATTCCAGTAATATTAAAGTTGTGTGGCCTACCAGGTAAGCCAAAAATGTGAGTCTCTCTGTGTCATTTTAACAAAAGAAAGATTCCTTGCTCCTTCCTTCCAAAAATGGGAAATTATAAATGTTTAGTTACACACAAATAAACAGTGCATAAAAACTGAAGTCAAACAGAGAAGCTTTAAGCTACAGTAGCAGGTGGATAAGCAATATGTTTTAAGCTCAGTGTTCATCATCAGGCAGCGTTGGAGAGGAACTGAGGAAACCCTATAAATAATAAACATGACATGATCTTATCTGAGACACTTGCTCAAGCTGAATCCAAAAAAATAAATAAATAAAAACATTCATGCAAGTGTAAAGCACAAATAAATTCTCTTTGCAATGAGGGGCTTCCAATCATTTTTACTTTAAAATGTTGTGAAACAGTTCTTGCTATTTTTGCTCAGATGAGCCCTCTTCTTCATCTGAGTCAAAATGATTGTGTGGCCCTCTGCACAGGCGTATTACACGTCTACAACGGAGGTGTAACGTGGGCAGCACTTTAACAGTGCAGCAGCTTCAGAGCCCGATACACAATCACCGTATTTATGTGCATTTGGTGGGAGTGAAAAGTAAGCTGTGTGCACGGCGGTACACTATCACATTTGTGGTCTGATAATTACAATGGCATTGAAGTGTGTCCTCTTCATTGTCTGATATGTAGACATTCTGAACTGAGCTGCATTCATTTTTTTATCTCTGAAAATCTGAACTGTAAGTTATGTTTGTATTATTAATTATATTGAATATAATGTCAGTTAAGAGGGAGAATGTATTTCATGATCATAATTTCAAAAGTTACTTTTTTTTGCATTACAAATCACAGTTTCTCAAACCTAAATGGGATTGAAGGAATAAAGAAACATGGCAGATTGAACAGCTGTACTGTGTCTCTCTGTCACGATTTGAGAAGAAGTGCAAACAGGAGAGAGCCCAAATGCAAGACACTGGAGAGCTAACTGAAGGAGCACAGGTTTTAATTCAAAAACACAAAACTGGCTTACATGCAGTTTGGGTGTAAAACATCCAAACCAATGATCAGGCAGAACACTCCAAACACAACAGAGCATAAACATGCTACAATGACCGGACAGGGACTGAACAGAAACACCAAACATTTATACACCAGGGACTAACGAGCAGGCGGGAGCAACACAGGTGAGAGGGCTCAGGACTAACAGACAGGCAGGCAGAGGGCTTCTGGAGTAACAGACAGAATACAAGTTACTGAACGCTAAACACAGACATTATCAAAATAAGACATAACAGACCAGAATAATATAAATAACTTATTAATCCAGACACAAGCAGATCAGACAGATCACAAATAAACTACAACCAACAGGGAAAATAGACTGAAGCTAGGATTTAACAGAACACAGAGCAGACAATGCTGAAATAATGCAAACACAGAACAAGGAGTAAATCCAAAGACTTAACTAAGACACAGAACTAAAATGCAGGGCTAACAGAACAGAAATAAGGAAAATACCAAAACACCACTAAATACCAACTGACAGATCATAATCAGATAAATAATAACATCAGGTAGAGGAAGCACACTGAGGTAGCAAGCAAACTATAAACTAAGTCTAAACGCAAGGCGTTAGCAACAAAACAAACAGGGGCCAAACTAATAACAGAGTGGCTAAAGGAGACAAGATAACAGAACAACACAGACAAACTCAGACAACAGACTATATAACAACAGATACTGAACTGACCAAATAACCAAAACTCCCAGAGAGCTAAACTAAACAAAGCAGACAGGCACACAGGTGACACTCTCCCTGCATAAAAATAAACAAGGCTTCAATTTTGTCTTCTTGGTAACTACAATTGTGACCAAATAAGTACACAATGGGATCAAGCACCAGCAGTTCAAATTTCTGAGAATTTATCTCATCATACTGAATGACTGCCTCCCAGATGTAGAATATGTAATGACTATTTGGAACGGAATAAGCAGTAAAATATTGTTCATATTTACATTTTCATCATCTGGTGAAAACAACTCTGATTTAATTTCTGGTGTGTCAGGAAGTGCACACACGTTTGATAGACTGAATAGGCAATATTAATTATATTATTAATAATATTACAGTAACCATATGTTTATAGAAGATGTAGGATTTTCTGTTTCCAAATTTCCTTCATATGGAGTAAAAGAAAGAGGCGTTCCCAGCACTAACATTCATTTACCGTAATTGTTTCTGTTTGATTTAATTAGGGACACGATATATAGATTGTAAGGGCTAATCGAGAGAGAGAGAGAGAGAGAGAGAGAGAGAGAGAGAGAGAGAGAGAGAGAGAGAGAGAGAGAGACAGCAGATGGGAGGATGAGAACGTTAGATGAAGGCAATCTAATCAGGAAGATGTATCTGTCCTGCTCCTCTTTGTCAGACGTTCTTAACTGATGACCCTCTAAATGATGGCTATAGTCAATACTTGTGTTTATGTGTGTGTGTGTGTGTGCGATCGCATGGGGTTCTTTGTTTGTGCATATATGAAAGATTGTATAAATGATCATGTGTGTGTGTGTGTATGTGTGTGTGTGTGTGTGTGTGTATTTAATATGGAGCATCGGTGTGTTTCTGCAGAGATCAAGTGAGCAAATAAACTACTGGAGATTTCTTTCGCATGAGAGGCTGAGAAGAATCGTTACTCACTCGGACCAGTAAGAGACGTAGCAAAACATGAGGCGGCGAGCGTGATAGGGCAGCCAGCAGACCACAAAGGCTATGACCACTGCTCCTAGAGAGAGGGAGAGAGATTGCATCAGAAGCCAAACATATATAGTAGACAGACAGGGATCAATATGCACATAAAGCCTAAAACTGATGCATGCTTGAACAAATACTATAAATGTAGATTTGTATTGAGAAAGCACACAGAAAGAATCCTGATATCTTTACATGTTTGATTGAAGAGACATAGCGTTATGCTGTGTATAGGATATTGTCTGTATTTCCCGGTGTCTGGTGTTCCTCCCCTACCTTGTGTTCCTGTTTTCCCCTGTCTGCTTTTGCTGTGTGTTTGTCTGCTTGAGTCTATAGGCATGCCTTCCCTTCCTCTCTCTCTCTCCCAGCTCCTGGCTCCTCTGATACCACACACATGGCCTCAATCCACAAATCATCCCACCCAGTCTACTCACCTGCCTCTCATCATACCTGCAGTGTGTGTCCTGGCTTTCCATTCACCTTGTTGTTCAGCCTAAGTGGTAGTCCTCTGGGCCAAGATTCTGCTTTTGTGTGTTTTTGCCTCATGGTATCTTGTGTTTGTGCTCCAGGATCACTGCCTGCTTCCTATTGTCCTCCTGCCAGTCCCTGTCACTTCCCGTCTAGACTACTGCAACACTCTCATCACCTGTATCCCCACCAAATTCCTGGGGAGGCCCATCTCCCACTTTGAAAACCTCTGCTTTAGCCTATTTGATGTTGTTGTTGTTTGTTGTCCTGTTTGGCATCATGTTGTTTCTAAAAAGGATTTGAGGATATTGGCGATCCTACCACCGCAATGCAGCATGAACTCAACAAATTATGGCAGTGTTCATATGTTGTCTGTGTTATGACTGTGTAAATGTGGTATAACAAATTGTATCAATCAGTTGACATAAAAAAAAAAATCAGATGCTGTTTTTATTTGTTCATATCTGAAGAATGTATTAGTATTAATTTACATTCCGAGTAGATGCCCACATGCATGACAGCATTCCTCATTTAAACAGAACCAAAGTTAAACCAAAATCAATAACACATCAAAAATAGCCCAACTCTCTTTAGCAAGGCAGAATGAGCAGTTTGGGTAGAGAACGGCAGAAATCATTCAAACAGTTGTGTTTCTTTAACAAGATTATCCCGTACCCTGGGGTGCTTCTTTCTTTCTTTTTTCCCCTCTTCTAACATCTGTCACTGCATTTTTATCCATACTCTTGTGATTGGATGACAAGGCGGTACACTCGTCAGAGGACAAACTGTCCTGCAGAGGTTTTACTGTCTTTTCAACCTGAGCTCAGTCCTCCTAGTCTCTACAACACAGAGTCTTCCTCCTCTCATCTGGCTGAAGTTTTGCGCTGACAGCCCAGACACGGGCCGCCTGCTGAGTGCTTGATCTGGGAAGTTGATATGCAGGTCTCTGTTAAGATGTGCGCACAACAATTTTTGATTTCTTTTGCTTGGCCTAAATGAGTCCCATTTTGTCCAGACAGGATCTTCAGGAGCAGCCTTAAGTCAAAGCTGGGCTAACATGGCTCCCCTCCCGGCTCTCTTACCTCTCTTCTGAGCAATCACAGCACCTGCCGCGGTGCCTGGTCCGCTGCTCTTTAATCCAAAAACCCTGTCTTTCATTTCCAATTACTGTATTTCTGTCATAGGTAACACGAGTTTCAGCAATAAAGCCAGAAAAAAACAGATAAAAAACAAAAGTGTAGCAAAGTTTAAAGGAGGTACCAGCTACTACTTCTACAAGTGGAAAAAGTGAGTAATGCTGGCTGCAGAACAGCCTCATCTAGTGTCTATATTAGATTATATCTTTGGAAGCATCTGTAATTGAACTGCAGTCTCTGCAAATGTAAATTAGTGCACGTTACCTGCTGTGTAAGAGGAAACATTCTGAAACTTAGGAAAAACACTATTTCAGTTTGTAGAGTCATTAATCAACTAAACACTGACTATTTAGCTGCCATAGGCTCAAATTAATGAAGACAGGGGCTTTAAATAATTCAACTGCTTCCTGGCCGCAGCCACCTAGCTAGGGAGCAAATATCCACAGGCAATTTATAATGTCATTAAAACCATTACAGATGTTTAAATTAGGGATTCTAACTGAAGTCTAGTGTGGATGTAATCAGCCACAGAGGACAGACAGCGGAGTAGGGAAGTTAGAACAAAGTCAAAGTTCGTCTGTGGTTATTTGTGAAGATCAGCCTCATGTCTCTATAAAAATCCATAGTAGTAGTAGTAGTAGTAGTAGTACTCGCTAGTACTCGCTGTGTTCCATAAAAACGTGTTACCTCTTAGTCACAATATGTTTGAATAGTGAAAGGCAGCCCATGGTGGTAATGGCTACTGCTGTAGTGGCAGCTGGATCCCTAGCAGCTTCTTAAAAGAACCCTGCTATTATCACCAGAATTCAAAGCAACACACGGCAGGTTATAATGACATTTCTAGCCCCACTGAATTGTTTTTAAAAAGTACACTGCAGAAAATGACAAAAAATGTGCACCTCGATGGAAACTACTGGGTGAACAACAACTCAGTTCTCTTAGATGTTGCTAATTTGGTCTTGGACATTGCAGGATGCTCATCCGGTACAACCTTGAAAGGGGCTCTTATCACTGCATCATAAACCAGTTACCCAACTGAGATTTAACTTTTGGTCCCAATTTGAATGCCTGTCAGGATTGAATACATCTTGGTCTAACTATACATTTCCTTTTCTTTTGTCTTGTGGCTCTGTGGTGAAGTACAACTTAGCTATCCTTCAGGCGACACGTGCAGTCAAGAAACACTCAAACAATTTCGCCAGCACTGATTGTTTTCTATTGTGTGGTGGATGTACGAATGTGTGTGTTTGCTGGAATGTCAACATATTTTTAAAAAGGATTTGTTCATCTGTTACCACGAACTGTCAGAACATCAACAGATACAAATGCTGTACAGGAATGCTTAGATACACACATACTGACAGGCAGCAAAGACAGTGGTAGAGGACAGCATCAGAATGGGTTCCAAATGTGTTAATATGTGTGTTTGCGCTACACTCATGTAATCCATCAACAACTCAGGGGCAGACATGGATATAATTTGTCTGGAGTCTATTCCAACATGGCAGTCTTCAGCTCTCTGCCTATTGCTATTAATCATTGTCAGTTGGTCATTTTACACACACACACACACACACACACACACACACACACACACACACACACACACACACACAGACTCACAATCAGATGTCACAGTTCACCTTTCAGTCCCTTCCTGCAGCCACACACTCATCCTCAGCCCTCAGCATTACTCTCAGTCAATGGCAACCAACTGAGGGCTGGATTCACACCAAAAATCAAAGTAAACTTTGCGAGACCTTCGCCACAGCAACATATTGTGACTCATGTATGACTCTCACGTGTCTGATACACTCCTCACAACGTCTAGGCATGCTCCTGATGAGACACAGATGGTGTCACGGGGGATCTCCTCCCAGACCTGGATCAGGGTATCAGTGAGCTTCTGGAAAGTCTGTGGCGCTACTTGTTGGCGTCAGATGCACAGATACATAATATCCCAGAGGTTCTCAATTGGATTCAGGTCTGGGGAATGGGAGGGCCAGTCAGTTGCATCAATGCCTTCAATCACCCAGGAACTGTCTACAAACTGTGGGTACATGAGTCTGGGCATTATCCTGCACCAGGAGGAACCCAGGATTGACTGCACCAGCGTAAGGTCTGACAATCCCTGAAGTTTAACTGACATGATGAATGTGATGATTAAGTGTACCCTTTATTTTTGTTATACCCTTATTATTGTTCTCTACAATGACTTGTTTGGTTTAAACAGTCTACAACCACTATGTAGCCACTTGAAAACAGCTGTTCTATAGTACATAAATGCTGTAACCGTTTAAGCCATACCTGTACCAATGTAAACTATTTTAAAGGGCCCAGTTTTAGCAGCAGAAGAGTATCACCCCTGATTGATTTGTGTGTATGGCTGCTTGCACACTGCCCCGACAAACGCAGTCCAACTCCAACCCAACACCAACTGTTGGATCAGTGTGCGCCGCCAGTCGGTATCAGTCAGATGGAATGTTTAGAGTTTGACTTGTCGAGTTGCGTCGGGTCGAGTCGTAGAAAGTCGGACCAATGTGCGCCGTTTTCCAACAAACTGCAACATTCTGAGAGCGTTCCCTTGACAACTAAGCCTATACTTACATGCGGAACATCAGCGCATACGACTTTCTTTGATGTCAGTGTAGGTTAGCACATCTCTCTCATTGACAACGGACCCGTATGTGAACAATCTGAATCAGAACCTGCGCTGGAGGAAGCGACAGGTGTCGTACCGAAAACTGAACATCCGACGAAAAGTGATTGCCCTCCGTGGGCAAAGCTGAAACACCCTATATCTACAGCTGCTTTTATCTCAGTCATAACGTGAAAATAAGCATCACTTTATGTCCTTGGTAAGCTATGTCTTTGTGAAACGTTCATGTTTCTTGTAATGGAATAATCACAGTTGAAGAGGTTGCAGTTTATCAGGCCTGACAAAACGTTATTATAAGCAATAAAATTAGCCTATTGTTGCAAATGAAATTTGTGTTTGGTAGGCCTATGTTTAATGTACTTGTTTATATTTGGAAAACAGATTGTAGTCATTATTTAACATGATTCAAAGCTGGGTTAGGCTATAAATAAAATAAAAGTATCTTTCTTGCAATTATCCTTATGACATTAATTATGCTTGCTCTGTGCCAACCAGTCCACCTTTTCCCAGTTGAAATATGTAGTTTTTAGTATTGCACTTGCCAAAAAACTGATTCCACCTCCTACCTTGTGACTTAAAGGTTCTCAAAAGGAATTGATTTTAGTCATGATTGTTATATTTGAGTTATGGCTGATTATAGCTCACCAGTCCTTTTAACCTGTTGAAATCCCTTTAAAGGGCCAATGCAAGCAGTAACAGGTAGTTTTCCACTTGCCAAAAAGTGATTGCAGCCTTGACCTTGTGACATAACTAAGAAAAAATAGCCAACAAAAGTCTGAACTGATGCATTAACACAAGGTAAATCGTCAAGAAGAAAAGGAAGATATTTTTTGGCATACAAATTTCGTTGTGTGTTTATATACTGAATGAAAATCAATTAGAACACTGTGCATATACTCCACAATGAACAAACATCCCTGCAGCACAGAATTAGTGTTAAACAGACTAAATGACCACACCACTTTGTGGTGAAAAGAAAACTGTGCGGGGTAGCTATTGTCTTGAAGTCTGGCTATTTCTGGAAAGCATGACTTTCTGTGAACAGCTGTCATTAATGAGTGCAGTACAGTGATTAGTAAAGTCTAAAACTGCCAAATGCTGAAACAGCTGGACAAAGAGTCAAATTATGAAACCCTGGTTTTATAATTGAGATCTATTGGAATCATTATCATCATTATAACACGCACAAACACACACACTGCTAGTCTAATTTGGTTAAAGAAAGACAGAGAGAGGAGGAAGGAATCTGTGCCCCATTCTGGTCTCATTCAACTTTTATAGTTCAGTACAGAAAGTTTGTCTCTTCATTACATCTGTTTGATAAAGATGGTATCACAGTCTAAGTAGTGTGAGAAATCATTTCAAAATCATTTTTCCTTAAGAGAAATTGCCTGGCATTATCACACCAATCAGATTTTCACTAAAGTTCAGCACTACTCTTCGGGCATCAGGACAGATCTCAGCCACATCTGCTGTAACTGGGAGTATTAGAGAGAAAACTGGGCTCTACATTCACCTTGATCCAATTAAGTTTCAAATTCAATCTGTGATATGATGACAGAGGTCAGAACAATGAATGGCGAATCATTATAGACAAACACAGAGTTTTATTATAAATCCCTAATGAAATGCCAGAAATGTCAGAGAGAGAGATCTGTGAGTTCCTCCCTGTCCTTTCATTAAACAGAGAAATGTGCATATTTGTATATGCACAATATAAAAATATCACATATTAAAGTAGAGTTATTCTAAAAGAAAATGCAGAGGTATTGTTGCAGTCCCAAGCTTTTCGTCTTTCAACATCAGGGGCAAGAAGGGTCAGGAAGCATCAGCTAATAAATACCAGGTGTACCAGCTGATTGCTCAGGTGCATCACTTAGGCTGATGTCACAGAATTATATTATTCTATTTGTCCCGATGCTGTCGCTCTGTCTCTCTCATTTCCTTCCTTGTTTTTCTCCACTGAAGGAACCTCCCAAGGCTGTCACAACTCTCTGCTGTGGCTGAGCTGTCTTCATCCTCTATTTCATCCTCATCCTCGTCATCATCATCCCTATGAATATTGCTATCTGACCTGTTGAAATCAAACTTGTTCCATGTTCTTGAATGACAGATGAATGTTTCTGAGTCGCTGTGTAAATGTGATTGACACAACATGACGTTGTGACAGACTTGGAGCCGGTTGCACCAACAGGGCTTTACTAAGCCTGGTTCTAACAGCTAACAAGAAGGTCTTAGTTAAGACCAGTATTTAGAATTGACCTAACGTCAGTTGCACCAACTGAACTTAAGCCTATAGGCCTAACTACGCCTGGTCTTAGCGATGCGAGTTCATGTGAATGGCCACGGAACTATAGCTGTTGCCTAGTAGTGTGCGTTGCTAGGATACGTTGTAAACTATCTTCTGCTATTTTGTTAAATTGCAGCTGTTTCAATGGAGGATCAAAGAAAAAGACAAGGAAATTTTACTGACTGGCAAGCAATCAAACTTAATAACTAACAAGAAGAAACAAACAGCATGGAGACAAATAATGGAGGTGATTAATGATTGCTCTGACTCAGACTGCTTTTGGACAGAGAGTGATGTGAAGAAAAAGTGGAAAGACCTCCTGAGCAAAGCAAAAAAAGATTTGACTGGCGGGCCTCCTCCCCAAAAAACTTCCGTGTATAGTGAAATAACTGTGGATGTTTTCAGAGAGAATTACTGGTTTGGTTGGTGCGGAAAGTGGCAGTACTCTTTGGTGGGTGTGTCACAGGTGTTACCCAATCAGCTGCGAGACGTTTGTAAACACAACGGTGTTAAAAAGGCAGGAAAATGCAGTGCGTTTGCATACTTTACAAGGTGTTCGAGGCACCACTGTTTTTGCTGAAAAAAACGTTTTGCTACGTTTTGTCGGCGCTGAACTCGCCCCTGGACCACCAAGCTCCTCACCTGAATCTCATTCCCTCGTCAGCCACACACCATTTATATTAGTTTACTGCCTTTCTTTCTCTGCAAGATAGTTAAGTTTAGTTTCTGTGTACTTCATGTTACTGTTTTCAAGCCTCTGAGTATCTAAATCCTGTAACCAGCTTTTTTTGATCCTTTGGCTAGTTTATTGGATTTTGTATTTTTGTCTTTTAGGACTTTTCAGCCTGTGTTGGACTGCTGCCATTTGGTTTTGACCCTTTCCTACCTTACCATAAGCCGTTGTACCTCCATTTTGTGTTAAATCTTTGAACTGCATCTTTTTTCTACCTCAGTCATCTGCATTTGGGTCCTTCACATGTTACTGTTACTAAAAACTAAAAACTCTGTTGCATGTTATCTCTCTCAAAACTTTCTTTTCACTTCAGCTTTTTAATGAAGTCAGAGAGAATAAATATTGTCATATCAAAACAAATGTGTATTTATATGCAAATGTTGTGGATTAATACTTGAAAGCAACCAATGTGTTGAATCACTGAAAATCCATTAAAAAATGTCAAGCTCAAACAACCAACAGTCTCATTTAGCATGCTGATTTATTTTTCCAAATTAACTGTCATTCAATGAATAGATAACACTAATGAATACGGTGGTTTTGCAGCATTTACTCAGTTGGAGTGAATGAAGTGCAGATCACTGACAGTTGGATAGAGCAAACAAGTTAATTAACGAAGGGCTTGATATCTTTGAACTGTGTGTGAATGTATTTATGATTGAATTCTGAGTGTGTTGTCTGTTTCTACTGCTGCACGGTGGTGTGGGCTCAAGAGCAGACAGGTTGAGGTCAAGTTAAAAGCCTTTTTACAAGTAGATGTTTAAGGTTGAGGGTCTGGTCACACCAGCTTTTAAAACCAGCTGAATCTCATAATGAAATCAGTTAATTTCAGCGGAATCGGAGTAACTGTGGATGTGCTCGCAGGGCAAGTAAATCCTTCACAGCTTGGAGAACCAAACTGGAGCAGTCTTGCTAAATTCGACAGGCAGCCTGGAACTACTTTACTAACTGACAGTTAACAAACTATAGCTCAAAGAGCTATTGTTACTGACTAAAGCTAGCACGTACTGGCTGGCTGGTGTGTAAGCGGTTAGCTCGCAAGCTACAGTAGTTCACCAACTAGCCCTGTGAGTACTCAATACGTCACCAGACTAGTGGGCTATTTCGCACTGATGTTCAGATGCTGTAACTTTCTGCTGTGAGCTGGGCTTTACAGTTAGTGACATGTAGGCAATCAAACTGTCACATAAGTGGCAAACATACAATACATTGGCATCAGATATATAAAATCAGGAAATGTAAACATAATAGGAATTGATGGACCGCACAAAGGCATCATACCGTAGTGGATCGGGTCGTTACAGTGGCCTTCTCTACTGTATTCATATTAAAAGATTAAATGATGGACTACGATGGAAAATAAATAAATAAATTACCAGATTTCCTTCTGTGTGTGTGTGTGTGTGTGTGTGTGTGTGTGTGTGTGTGTAGGGTGGGTGGCACTTACGGAGAACAAGAACTCCGTGGCGAAGCGACTGAGCACGGTTGGGCTCCATGGTGGCATTCAGGATGGTGGGATTTCCCCCACTGATGCTGACACGGTTGTCTTGCTCTGCCTCGCGGAACATTCGCAGAAGCTGATTGGCTATGACCCCGTTCAGTGCAGATATGGCCACCATGGGTATCACAAAGGACAGAAACGCATTTACCTGTGAGGAAAGGCAAAGGCCGTAAACACTAGTTGGAAAAATAAAACATAATACATAATAAGAATGTTCCTTTCAACAGCTGGTGGTGCAAATTCTCCAGGCAGGTACTCACCACTGCCTAAGAGGGCACAAGGAGATCTATATTACTCAAAAAATAAAGGGAACACTTAATCCTCACAGTATGACATCAACTTCAGGGATATCAATCAAGTGGTCATAAAGTGGTATTAGTTGCAATGGATGGCAACAGCAAGACAACCCTCAAACAGGGAATGGTTTTGCAGGGGGTGGCCACAGACAATCGCTCGTTCCATATTCTTCCTAAGTGATTGTTCCCTAGTTTTGCTAGTGTCCTCGTCACTACCGGTAACACATCTATACTGTATGTGCCATCGCAAGAAGGTTTGCTGTGTCTCCCAGAACAGTCTCAAGAGCATTGAGGAGATACCAGGAGACAGGCCGTTATGCGTGGAGAGCTGAACAGGGCTGTAGAAGGGCATCAACCAAGCAGCTGGACCAGGATCTGCTCCTCTGCGCAAGGAAGAACAGGAGGAGCACTGCCAGAGCCCTAAAAAAATGACCTCCAGCGAGCTACTGGTATGCATGTTTTCACCAAACTGTCACAAATAGACACCTTTAGGGTGGCATGAAGGCCCAACACCCTCTAGTAGGATCTGTGCTCATAGCACAGCACTGTGAATTGGTAGGTCTGCCATTGGTGCCCTGTTTTCTTCACAGATGAGAGCAGGTTCACACTGAGCACATGTGACAGACTTGAAAGAGTCTGGAGACGCTGTGGTGAACTTTATGCTGCCCGCAACATCATGGTCTGAGGAGGCATATCCTTGGAGTGTCCTGGTTTGGGCGGCTATATACAATACATCACAATCTATCCTACAGTTACCAGTAATGAACTTCACATTCAACAGCAGGATGACGATTCGACAGCAGTTTAAACAGCGTATGTGGTCCTTCGGCGCCAGCGAGAAGCATCAGCAAAGTCGGCATAATGTTGAGAGGTTAGGGCACAGAGTTTATCTTATTATTCAGCTTAAGATTCACAGCTTAAGTGTGAATTAACTGCCAGAGGATTTTGGTTTATTTCTTTTGTGTTCCAGGTCTTTGTTTCAGCCGTTTTTAAGTCATTTTGTTCTCAACGGATTATACAATTATTCAGTGGAGTGGAGTCTTCATTGATACAAGTCACATGCTCCATGATTTATTGGCTATCTATTTAAGTCTGTTTCCATTGCTTGCACACTTTTCTTTCTTTTTTGTTGTTCTCGATACATCAACTTTTCTACCTAAAAATGTTTTTGCAATATTTAGACTTTTTGTTCAAAGGTCTGTGTCAATTTATTTACAGTGAAAATGCACATACAACCAGGTGGATGGACATTCACTTATAGACATATGCAACATATATGAGACAGCTGACATATGAGAGGGAGATTGACAGCTTTTGTATGTTTTTTTGGCCAAAAACAAACAAAAAAAAATCCCTGGTTGCAATTACATTTTCTGTTGACTAATAAAACTATAAACGCAACATAATGTTTATGTGTATTTATATGCAGATTTTGCGGATTAATACTTCGCGGCAAGTGCAGAATCATTGAAAAGCCATTAGAAAATGTTGAGTTACACCTAGTGAGAGACAGAGACAGAGATGATGACAGAGTATGAAAAGAGTGGTGGAGAATATCAAGTAAAACAGAAGGAGACTGCCACCAGTGAACTGGGTGACAGTGGGATGATTCATACCTACGAGAGAATATTAGGGGTGCAGCAAAGCAAAGTAAGTGGGCTACTTTGTGTTTTTCAAAACCTTTTTCCAACCAATATAATGCAGTCCTCATTTCATTCAATTAATTTAGCAGACTTATAAATCAATAGTTTTCCGTTTTTGCTTTGTTTTCCCTGGCAAAGGAACGATGAGAACTTATTGACATCCCAGTCATTTTCTAAGCAATTCAAAAGTGCCATCGAGAAACACTCAAAAACACTTGATGAAATTTCATTTTTCATTTTGAGTGCCAACTTTGATCAAATTTGGAATGGAAAGTTTGGTGCAGATCATTTCCTTGACACTGTGCTGCCTCGCTCCTTATAAAACATAAAAGAGAGAGAAGAAAATGAACAGGAAAGATTAATGAGAGAGAAGACTGAAGCAAGAGCGAAAGGGAAAAAAGACGAGAGAGGAGGTGCTGCTAAACATCAGTTTTGACAGCTGACTTTTTACTAGTGCTACTGTGTAACTGAGTGAAGCCTGTATAATAGGTTGGCGAGAGAAAACATGCATGGATGTGTGATGTGTTAATTTGTGTAGATATTTGATTAATCAATGTAACTGCAACTGCTTTTACATCAGTCCTTCCCTAGTTGATTCTCTCTTGACCTACTACACACTCACACAGATGAAGTGCTGTTGTTTTTCCAAGGGATAATCACAGATGAAAAATGTTAATGCCTTTAATGAACAGGCTGTCTGACTTCTGAGGGTTCCCTTGCCTCCTAGACGTTGATGACTGATTAAAGTTGAAAAGGAGAGCAGAAGAAAAGCAGCAATGCAAACACCGGCTCTAGGGTGAAAAGAAACTCCAGCTTGGGAGAAAAGAAAAAAATTTGAAAGGCAGCCAAACTACTGGCAGAGCTAATGTGGATAATTGGGACTGAAGTGTGAGGAAATTGAGATATTAGGCAATAATGATTGGAGGGGAAAGGGTGACACACACTGTGAAAATTAGAACTCAGTGAAAATTAGAACTTAGTGTGTGATATTTAGTCATTTTGATGCATACAGAAAGAAAATCTATTTGTAAGTGTACAAAATCTTAAATGAATAAATTGTAGGTCTACAAAGACTACAGGACTTTGATGGCCCATTTCCTGACTGCTGCTGGGGCTTCAACTGTCTATAATATATAACTCTTATCGAGTGTCAAGAACCTATTTTTCTAATTTACCTCCTTGTCACCATAGATTTACGACTAACTGCTGTCACACCGGAAAAGACACTTGTCTTTTCTGTGGGATGTGACTGAGTCTCCGGCAGCTTCCCACTCTGATAAGAGCACCAATATATTTTAAATTAGATGAGACACATTGTGATTTGCTAAAGTTTGGTGCAGGAAACCCTGTGTGTTCACCATGGAGACAGGTGAAACCACAAGGACATGCTACAAGACAAAATTCTGAACAACAGAACTAATCTCAAGCCACATTGAATTGGGGAACTGCTGGACCTCTATCTGAACTCTAGCTATTTGCAATATAATGATTGTTGATCATTATTGAACAATTGATACAAACAGAAGCATAACTGCAGCAGGGGCTCACCAGTATCCCATATTGTGGCCAAAATCTACATGGAAGAAGTAGAAAGAAGAAGAACAGCACTGAGCCATTGGTTCAGAAGAACAGCACTGAGCCATTGGTTCAGAAGAACAGCACTGAGCCATTGGTACAGATATGTGGATGACACATGGGTCAAAATTAAAACTCAGGAAGTGCACGCCTTCACAGAACACATCCACTTGGTGGACAGTAACTTTGTGCTGTACACACTGAAGAGGACAGGAGCCTGCTAATTGGAGTGTACAGGAAACTAACACACACAAACCAATACTTATACAAACTTACTAATACTTACGAATAGCTTAAGCTAGTGTCATCAGAGCCCTGCATCACCGAGTTGATAACATACCAACAAGTGCCCAAGCACAAGAGAAGGAGCATGTGGCAAAGCTTGTGGATGTGTTTTTTAAACCCAAGAACACGCTAAGACAGATACTGGTCCACCCGAAAGACCACACCCAGAGCAGAGTATTTCTGAGGGCCAGCCGGGCCTCACCGATTAGCATCCAAAAACACAATTTTATTCAGTGATATAGATGAAACTGTATCGTATTTTATGGCGAAAATATTTACTGGCTTTCACTCAATGTCCTCGGCTGCTCTGCCTCAACTCAGTGATTTACAGAGTTTCCCGATGGACAGAAAGCTTTACTTGTTGCTAATGTAACTGCTAACTTCTACTAACTAGCCGACGTTATCTATTTGGCCACTTAGCCATGCAGCTAGTGGTCAATTTAGTTGACTCTGCCCGGACTGGAAGCACGGAGCACAGGGACAGTGTTAGTACAGGAGCTTTGGACCGCCAGGAGGAGGTTTTCGGCAGAGTGGGGACCCAGCAGGGAATGCAGGCAGTGGAACTGATGCATTAGATAATACACATGTCTTTGGTGTGAGAGACTTGGATTTGTTTCCCACTGCCACACAAAACAGAATTTTAAGCTTGATGATTGGATGTTTCTTGCTGAAGTGCACATTGGCAAAAGTGGTTAACATCTCCCCCAATGTTTAATGCACCAAGGCTTGCACTTTTAACTTTTATTTTTATTATTTTTATTTTTACAAACATCCAATGATGTTGTTCATCTTTTGTACTGATGAATTAACTAGGAGAGTTTCATGCAGATCGATGCTGTGAAAGTGCTCCAACTGTGAGACACCTAACATTGTCTTTGGGAAAAATGAATGGGACTTTTACTTACATGGGGCGTCCAAAAAAAGCTCCATAAGCTTTATGAGCAACAGGATGTCCACAGTAAACTCTGCCACTCAGGCTACATTCAGGTTCTCCTAAGAGGTCAGTATGTTTAAACTGAAGTACTTATCAAATGGTCAAACACCTCTATCCTTACACTTTTCCAACATAAGAATTCCTGACAATCCCACAAGCACACCCATCGATTAAGGTTGTTGCATCAGCAGCCTGGAAGGAGGAGCTGAAAAAAGTACTGCCACCTCCTCCGCCTTCCTCACACATATGAGGATTACACTTGATGAGTGGGAGTACAGTGTCATCCTCACCACTGATAGCTACAGTTATATACCATCCATGTTTATGTTTATGTATCACAACTATCATACCTGATGTGGCAAATTACTGTGTCTCCAATGTTGAGAAAACCTGTAGCATACAAGCCATGTTCACTCACCATTCCTCATTGACCGTGACCCTCTAGTTGGATATAATTTTTACCCATGATACCTTCTAAAGGCAGGAGGAGTAATCGATGGGGACAGTAACAGAGTTTCAGGAGTGCTGCCTGAATACTGAAGTATCCTGGTGGATCTCACTACCTGACCATTAGCACTATGTCCATCATCATTACCCCATTATGCTTGTGTGGATGTGCTTTTGGACGTGCACAACAGCCTCCAGCTAAGCTGCTCTGCTATGAAAACTGAAAAAGATCAATAATGTTCACATCATTTATATTCACAAGATCTTGTTGACACTTTAGCGGATCAGTTTTCCACATTAAAGTCATTTTTCTTAGTCATGCTTTTGTAAAGCACACAATAATAATAATAATAATAATACAGCACACAGTAGAACAGTATGGCAGAAGGTCATAAAAAATAAACTGAAAAACACTATAAGCTGAGATTCTTTCATTTAGGGCTGTCCCTGACTATGGATTTACATAGTCAAATCAGAATCATCCTGCCTATAGTCGACTGATACTCAGTCTCTTCAGCACCGCCATCACATGCCATGCGCACTGGCGACCCAGGGTTAGGATTACAATTTTCGATTTATTCACGTACTTTTTTTACATGTTTATTTACAGCATTAAACATTGAAATGTATATTGTAATAGGCTGTATATTAATTTATTGTGAGAAAACTGGTAGTTCTGTGTAAAATCAGATGTTGAGCAAAATGGCATGATCCTTGCTTTGATGTGAGATTGACAGTCGAATCAGGCTCTGCCCATTGAAAAATCAAATCTTTGACTATTCGGGGTCAGCCCATCCTTTCATGCATTAACATTTTAAATGTTTACATTTAATTTAAAGCTCTTATGAAACAGTGAGAAAAGTATTAGTATCAGAAAATACTTCTGTACTCTTACTCAAGTAGTTATTTTGATAACCACTTTTACTTCTGCTTGAGTACTTGTTTTTGCAAAGTAACAGTACTATCGCTTGAGTACAGTTTTTAGTTACTCTACCCACCTATTGTTTTGAGACAGTAGATTTGGACCTTTATAGTTAGCAGGGATTGAACATTATCTAAAGATTGCACCATTTCCACTTGCCAACAGACACCTTCACTTTATTTTTCATCAAAGCAGAACTACAGTAAAGGGGAAAGCATAGGACAGCTATGGTGGCCTACACAGGACAAAAGATGTCGTCGTCTGAGACAGCAGAGAGTAGCCAGTCAAGAAATGAGGTTTCTTTAGATAGATATATAAAGAAATTCTATTTACTTAATTATTCAGTAAAACCATATGTTATTGTGATTTTTGTTACTTGTTGATCAAACAACAGCAACATCAAGAAATGAAGTGTTATGAAATGATGTTCCATACTACTATATTATTTTACTACAGTAATACATTTTGTTTCATCTTGGGAGGGTTGGCTCATCTGGACTAACATACATAACAACGTAAATGCACATCTGGTGCAAGTATGATCTTGGCCACTGACAGATAACATGGAAAATGTAAGCCAAGAGTGTGTAACAGTGTCACTGTTTGTGTACCACAGTTCATTATAAATCACATAATAGACGAGGTTTACAAAGCCATAGTCAGGTGGGGATCAAGGGTCCTCTCCACTTTGTTCAATTAGCAAACTGAGCAAAGTCTAAATACAACGTTGGAGACTAATGTTCCATGAAATTACAATCTAACTGCATATTTTACAACATTGACAAGGAAATTACGTCACTTCTCTCTGTGATTATGGCCCATCACCAAAACCGGCCGCCTGTAATAATATCTGGCCCACGGCAAGATTATGGTGTTTTGATAGCGGTAAAAAATAGATCACGCCAAGAGTCTCCGACCTGTTCCATAACACATTATAACCACCGACTCTGTCTCGTTATAAATACACTTTAGTCACCATTTAGAATTAGTGATATAAAATGGATTAATAGTTTATAGTACTGTTTAATGTTTGCTTTAAGTAAAGTCTTAAAATATCTATCACTGTATAATATATTACAGGTGGACATAATACCTTATGAACTAATTATAAGACCTTATAACACGTCATTGTTTGCTTTAACGTTAAAGTTTCACACATTTTGAGCAGGAAAACAACTTTTATTTATGTTTCTTCACTTTATGAACAATCTGTATGAATTTTGAACATTTTGCAGTTTAGCACAAAAACACAACATAATTACATCAAGGACACTCATTCTCAGGGTGGTGAGAGATTTATAATGAGGCAGAGTCAGTGGTTATAATGTGTTATGGAACATGGTTGGAGATTTTTGGCGCATGTTGATCATTGATATAAACTGGTATTACTATTAGTTATCAAACATTAAATTAAAAGGTCATAATACTTTATGAACTTTGCTATAGCGCCTAATGCATGTTTGTAAGTGATTATAACAACTGTTATAATGTCTTATGGATGCATTATATCATGTTATAAATATATGCATAAGTCATTATAGCGATGACCTTCATAGAAAGTGTTACCTTGTATTTTGCAAACATGTAATATGTTATAATGGTTAGTTTGCTGTCCATGTAGAGTGAACTTGATGTCTGCGTGTTGTTTATATGCTCTGGTAATGATAATCCAACACATCTTTGTAGTCCATGTTGATTCCACATTCTGACTTAAGAGCACATGCACACACAGTGAAGTCGGAAGAACGACTTCACAACTTGGGAAATGGGACCATCCCAAGAGCATATGAACATTAAGCCGTTGTTTGCAATTCGTAACCCTCACCACTAGATGCTACTAAAACTTACACACTGAACCTTTAAATTATCCCGTCTTATGTTCTAATCTGCCATCTGATAGCTTAAAAAACATTGGCCCAATGCAAAACTTATTTGCTGACCCCTGCTGTATAAAATTTCTTCTTCTTAAGAAGAAGAAGAAGAAGAAGAAGAAAATAGTGATGTAAAACGCTCTATGTTGGTTCTTAATGAAGTTCATGTCAGAAAAGTTTGATTCATACAGATAGGCTGAATCAAAAAGACAGGCAACTTTCAAAGCTGCTGTGCATACATCTTTGTACTTTTCTGCGTCCACAAGGCACCAAACCTTTGGAGAGCCCTGGTGGGTTTTCAGGTGAATGTCAATTTGCAACTTAAGAATTTTCATTTCCATCTCTACCTCACCGCACCAGTCTATTTATGATTAGACGGTACTTTTATGCAGCCCTGTCAAAGGCAACAGATGCAGAAGCAGTGTCAATCTGCACTGACGTCATTCAGATGGAAAAGTGCAGCATTCCCTTTCTCTGTAAATGCACAGAAAATGTTCATCTTGACATTACATGGGTTGACAGCACTGATCATGTCAGATACAGTCTTACCTTTTCCTTGCAGTTCACAGTTCAGATGGTTCAGTTTCCAAGTGATGTACTATCCACTCAGTGTCCTGAAGCAGCGAGACATCCTCCCCTCTGGGTTCCATGAACTCTTTGATTTCACCCAAAAGTGATTAACCCGCTGCAAACCTTTCCCCTGCTGAGCCATGGGATTTCAGTGTGTAGTGACAGGTCACCATATTCAGCTGACAGCTTCTCCAACAGAACCTTGAATGATATGTTTTGTTTAGTTTTGGAACGGAGGCTGTTTATGAGCTTCACAACCAGAGTCATTACACGATCAGAGCCCATCACTTTTGCACATATTGCCTGCTGGTAAATGATGCAGTGGAAATGTAGAAATTAACCCTAACCCTTTCAGTCCATTACCTTGTTCTTTGTCATAAATTTGCCTTTTGCCCAAAGCTGCCTTTAACTCACAGGCTTTCAGGCTTTGTCTACCCATAATGAGCTACCTGGCGAGTAGCTAGTATTGAAGGTCTTGTGGAATGTACTAAAGTCTTTTACTGTTGTGAAGAACAACTCTTCCTCCCACTGCTCATTACAGTACTGCTTTTCTGCTATTGTTTCCAGCGTAATGCTAAACTGTTAAAAGCCAAATTAGCTCATCATCATATCTGTGCTAGGTAGACGGCACGGGATGAAGGAGGGAGAAGAGGGAATGCGCAATGTAACGTCAAGCTTTCTCAAAGTAAAAAATTACGTATACATACACAAAATGTTATATGCAATGTTAAACTAGTTATTTTCTACATTCATGCAAGTGTTATTGAATTTTTAGACTGACCAGTGGCTCCCTGAGGGCTACCAGGTGCTCGCGGGCACGTGTTGGCTAACCCTTGAATTAAGATGATATAATGCACGTATTTTTAATCCAGCCTGTTTTACTTATGGGTGAAGCAAAACTATTATTGTACTGCAGCCAATCAGCAGCCACAGAGCTGCTGCCTTTGCTTCGTTTGCTTATTCAGTGACAGTAGCAATAAGTGTTAAAAAAAATAGAGTGCAGCTGGACCTCCTAACATGTGATTGTAAAAATGTAATGTAAAAAAACATTTTTCCATTAACATATTGAGTTTAAAGCAGGGGTTGAGAAATTAGGACAGAAAGTGTTTTTTTTTCTAAGACAAAGGTAGGGTCCAAAGCAAATCTTAATTATGGGGAGGGTTTTGTTATTTAAAAAGTAAAATGTACATGGTGCCTGAGAGGGAGTGATGGCACTGCTGGAGAACAACTGTGAGTTGGAAAGTCGTAATATGAGGAAATATTTCATTTTCTTAGAGTGTTGACAGTGCACAAGCATAGAATGACAAGACGTTGTAGGGATTAATTCCTAATTCGTCATACACTATGTGTATCAACAAGTCTTCTAAACATGTCCAAAGCAACACAAACATTTTCTGAATGGACTTGCTACATCATCACATGCTTATCCCCTTGTGCCTCAAACACAAACTCAAAAACAAAATACAGGCACCACACATTAATAAAAGAACTGGTCAGTCCGTTACATGGTGTGTTAAATGGGGTGATGTGCTGTGCTTTACTATTGTTTACATGTCCCAGTTGATTTAATTTGCATAAAAGAAACCTACTATGCTGGCTTTTTGACTTCCTTTTAGAAAAGCCACACTCTTTGGTGAATTTTTAAGAGTTGATTTGCTATTTGTTGTAACTTCAGATGCTTGGTACAGTTTGTATAATGAAATAATAAAATAAATGGTAAATGTACTGTACTTGTAAAGTGCCTTTCTAGTCTTCCGACATCCATTGATGGCAGAGGCTAAGATGCCAAGTGCTCATCAGAAACAGAAACTAATCATTTACACACACACTCACACACCGATAGCACAGCCATCAGAAGCATTTTGGGGATCATTATTTGAACACTTTGACATGCAGACTGGAGGAGCTAGGGATCAGAACACTGACCTTTTGATTAGTGGACGACCCACTCTACTCTTGATCCATAGCTGCCCGGTCACATCAGAGATTGGCAGAAATGTAGCAGTATTTCTTTGTGAAATATGTGATTCTGGAAGCTTGGTGATTTAGTGACCAGTTGCAAGGGCAAGTTGAAAAACTACGTTAGCTGGTAAGCTAACTACTAAGATGGGTGGTTCTCAAATGTTTTCTGTTATGCCCCTGTAAGAAGCCACAGAGTAGACTTACTTAGGTCTTTTTATGTTGAGACATTTTTCATATTCATGCAACTTTAGTCCCACTCAAAATTCTTCCCCCTGGACATCCATGCCATCTGCCCTAGCTCTGTTTGCTCTCTTACCAGGAGTTTGATGGAGGGTTGACATCAGTTTGTCGGTTTGGAATGGGTTATGTCTGGTTCAGACTACACAGTATTTATGTATTTTAAAGAAAATGCTCTGGGCTCCTATTGTTCAACGTTTGAAACACAACATAAAAACTGTTGAGTCGAATGTGAAATACTAGCCTTTTTGTATCATTGTGAGGGGTCTAATATGCCAATTGTTCACTATGATACACAAAATGCAACAAGAAATATGCTTCCGGGCAACTCCATAGTTGTCTTATTTGCACATTAAGGTCTCTTCCTTCTGCGTCTTAGTCTCGCCCACTGGAGATGCATGGAGAGACGCAAGGAAACCAAGCCAGGAGAGAAAGGACGAGGAAATCTGTTTTTAGAGACATGAGACGTCCTTTCCTCTGAAGCGTCACTAAAGCGACGTCCGTTTCTGATGATGGCGGCAGCTGATCACCGCTGGATCAGCTGTTAGTCAGCTCTAACAGCTGGAGAGACTTTTGATGGAGTTTGTGTCTACATACATGTGCGCTGTGTTGGTACTAATAAAGTGTCACAGTTATCAGTGCAGAACAGCATGATTCTCTGTTACCTGTTTAATAAACACCTGCACATGAATAATTATAGGTTACTGATGTCCTGCTCAGAGGCACAGGATCATTTCTACTGGCACAATGCTGATATTATCTGCATTTATATTTGTTGATTTTGATTGTAAATTCGTTATTGAATAACTCAGAATATGATCATGGTGTCTTGGGATTTATTAGCCTAAATGTTTCAGGGAAATTGTAATGATGTAACTTGTATCAAAGTTGACGCTCAGTTTTTGGCTTTCCGTTTATTTCTTCTTCTGATATCCTTTAACACTACTGCATACATTTTATTTGCTAGTCACATCACTCGTTACCGGCCGATCACTGCGTTCCATCATATCAATCCAACATTTTTTTTTTTTTAGCACAGCTGCGCTTTTATTCATTCTTTCATCAGCTAATTTTACTCGCGGAGCCGGCGGCTACTTTCATTAGGTACTGGTGCAGTTTAGTGACTTGTCCGACTCCTTACGTGTGCTATGTTTTATCGTCGTCTATTTGGACTAAACACAGGACTGACCCACCTCTCATGTGACTCAATAGGAATGACGATAAATGATGTAAAACATGTTTCTTGTTGACAGACTCTCCGACTCTCTCTGACTTTAACTGTCTCCATAATAAAATTTGATGGGAGAAATAACAGAAAGAAACATCTTTCTAATAAATAAATAAAGTTGTGTGTGGGGTAGGGTCGGGCCGATAGATTCCATTGTCCATCGGCGAGCTGACCAGCTGCAGTAGTGCATGGATCACGCGTAAAATTCATCCATCCAGAGGTAACATCCTATTGTATGTATCGATAGGGAACGGGGCGTTAGGGACAGGAGATAGCGGAGTGACTGGGCACGTTGCGGACGGTCGGTGATCGTTCCCTCTGGTTGGATGAAACACGATCTACTGGCATTTCCTTGTGTCTGGGTCATTCCAGCATACTGTAGCTGTTTCTGCTGGGATTTCCCAAAACAGTTTTCTTTTTTTTGAAGATTAGAAAATTCAGCGCATGCCTTTTTCAATGAGATGTTACGTAATGATGCAGCACTAGACCCAACAATTACTGAAGATGAGCAGTAATGAGAACAACATAGACAAACACAGACATGACTGCAACATACACACAAAGCCAATACCCCACCTGCCCCTGGTATAGTGTGTTTTGATCACAGTGCTTCACGCCTTCTGCAGATGTTGCCACCACACAGCTCAGCTTTCACCTTCTATCAGTTTGACAACTCTCATGGGAGACGGCGGATGTTAGGTCGTTGTTAACAGAGTTGCTTTCATAGCTGTGAGCTGTCCATATGGATAAGTCCATGTTAATATTTATCTATCGGTTAGAATGTCTTGAATGGACTGTGAATACCTTGAGAAATGAGGCCAGGGCTAGAGCTAGACTTTTCTAATTGTGGAAACAGCTGAACTCATATACCCAACAATGGTATATGTCTAGTCTATTAAATTTAAATATAACCATTGTAATTTCAGTAAAATTAAAAAAGCTTGAAATAGGAACATAGTGTGGACACATGTAAAAACAAAACAACCATTACCATAACAACAATGGGAATTAATGTATAGCATTTTGTCTGAAATGTGTCTCACCATAACTGTTTGCTCCATGTTCTCTATAGTCACATGGTCAATCATATTAAGTTTATGCAGAAGGCAATAACAATATGATAAACAGACAATAAACAACATGTACACAATGTCTCAGATCAAGAGCAAATAGTGAAGAAGAATTTCCCTCTGCAATTGCTTTTTTATTTTACTCGCGGAGCCGGCGGCTACTTTCATTAGGTACTGGTGCAGTTTAGTGACTTGTCCGACTCCTTACGTGTGCTATGTTTTATCGTCGTCTATTTGGACTAAACACAGGACTGACCCACCTCTCATGTGACTCAATAGGAATGACGATAAATGATGTAAAACATGTTTCTTGTTGACAGACTCTCCGACTCTCTCTGACTTTAACTGTCTCCATAATAAAATTTGATGGGAGAAATAACAGAAAGAAACATCTTTCTAATAAATAAATAAAGTTGTGTGTGGGGTAGGGTCGGGCCGATAGATTCCATTGTCCATCGGCGAGCTGACCAGCTGCAGTAGTGCATGGATCACGCGTAAAATTCATCCATCCAGAGGTAACATCCTATTGTATGTATCGATAGGGAACGGGGCGTTAGGGACAGGAGATAGCGGAGTGACTGGGCACGTTGCGGACGGTCGGTGATCGTTCCCTCTGGTTGGATGAAACACGATCTACTGGCATTTCCTTGTGTCTGGGTCATTCCAGCATACTGTAGCTGTTTCTGCTGGGATTTCCCAAAACAGTTTTCTTTTTTTTGAAGATTAGAAAATTCAGCGCATGCCTTTTTCAATGAGATGTTACGTAATGATGCAGCACTAGACCCAACAATTACTGAAGATGAGCAGTAATGAGAACAACATAGACAAACACAGACATGACTGCAACATACACACAAAGCCAATACCCCACCTGCCCCTGGTATAGTGTGTTTTGATCACAGTGCTTCACGCCTTCTGCAGATGTTGCCACCACACAGCTCAGCTTTCACCTTCTATCAGTTTGACAACTCTCATGGGAGACGGCGGATGTTAGGTCGTTGTTAACAGAGTTGCTTTCATAGCTGTGAGCTGTCCATATGGATAAGTCCATGTTAATATTTATCTATCGGTTAGAATGTCTTGAATGGACTGTGAATACCTTGAGAAATGAGGCCAGGGCTAGAGCTAGACTTTTCTAATTGTGGAAACAGCTGAACTCATATACCCAACAATGGTATATGTCTAGTCTATTAAATTTAAATATAACCATTGTAATTTCAGTAAAATTAAAAAAGCTTGAAATAGGAACATAGTGTGGACACATGTAAAAACAAAACAACCATTACCATAACAACAATGGGAATTAATGTATAGCATTTTGTCTGAAATGTGTCTCACCATAACTGTTTGCTCCATGTTCTCTATAGTCACATGGTCAATCATATTAAGTTTATGCAGAAGGCAATAACAATATGATAAACAGACAATAAACAACATGTACACAATGTCTCAGATCAAGAGCAAATAGTGAAGAAGAATTTCCCTCTGCAATTGCTTTTTTATTTACAGCACAGTGCTGTACAATGGTGAATAAAATACAGAGAGGAGTAATCCAGAAAGAATCTCCACAAACTTTTGGTTTGTATGGATCAGAGGTGGACTGGCAATCTGGCATACCGGTCAAATGCCTGGTGGGCCGACGCACCTTTGAGGTGTTAGCGGAGCAGGGTGACAAAGTGACAGGGCCGAGGGAGAGCGCAGGAGGAGAGAGGAGGTGAAGCGGAAAGCATGGTGTAGCTCAACCTGTAGGGAAGTAGCAGGGAGGGAGTGTCATTTAAACTGAGGACTCTGGGGACATGTAGGCTACCCACCACTTTTTAAAAGCATTTGTTAAAAATATTCTGAAAAATAGCTTGCACCAAGTAATGTTAATTAAGAAATAAAAATTCTATGAAAAAGGTTTATTTGCACAATAAGCCTGCATTGCAATGTAAATAAACCTGACGGCCAAAAATGCCATGGCCGATTTTTTGTTCATCACCAAACATCTACAAAAACTAGTGCACAAAGATGTGCAGATTAATTTTCATCGATCAGTTTCTGGTTTGACTACACCTTAAAACATATCTGAAACATCACATTTGTTAGGACTGTATGTATGTTACATCCATACAGTTTATCCACTTTAATATTCATCGCTGATAAGTAGAAAAGTCTGCTCACTAATTCATTTGCTCCGGCTGTTTGGGTTTATTGACACAATCGTTGCCTGACAAGTGCCACGGGAAGGCAGCTGCTATCTAGTGTTAGCTACCCAGCAGAAAGGGTCAGATTGAACAAAGTAGAATCCACACATTTTAGTTGACAAGAGCTGTGGCGTCACTTCTCCTAACAAGAGCATATAGCTCTTCAACCACCAATCGAGAGCACAGATCAGTCTGCAATCCTTTTTCATTGTGTCCCTCTCATGGTTGCGACTGTTAAATTTATTTCAGGATTGCCATAGCCAGACAGCCATGTGGAGTTAAAACAGTCCCATAAACTGCGGCATGTGTGTGTAAAGTGTGACTACTCATGTCACAGTTTACTGTTGTGACTCAAGACAGCTGGCCAGCTACCATCTGTTTTACTTTTTCACATGATGTAACCTTTATGTGCACATTACTCTGCACATTTTCTGACTTATATTTTTATCTTTGGTAACTGTCTACATTATTTGTCTACATTATTTGTCATGGTCATCCAGCCACACACCTGGCAGACCTTGTGTAAGTTAATGTACAGTTGCACATGACAGTGCCATTGTCCTCTTGAGAAAGTGTGCCAATTTTGTTATTTTATTAAAGTGCATACAGGTCAACTCTTCATTTTTTCTTTCTTCAGACAAATAATCAATTTCTTGGCATTGCAGTGACATTCATCTTTGTACAACAGAGACAAAGTAACCAACACAAGACACACACTCCCACAAGCTCTGCCTGCCATTTAAAATAATGTCTTACTTCGTTTCTGCCATAGAAAAATAAGTCCAAAAGTATAATTTAGTTTTCTACTTCTACTGTCATATTCAATTAAAGTATCTTAAATGACTGATGTTGTTTACTAGTAGCTCATTCTGTATGCCATTTATTCTGTAACCACATATTGTGTCACATAGTGTATGGAATCATTGCTCAATAACACAATTTCAGTGACAAGTCAATTGGATAAAAGGACATGCTGTGCATTCCTTAGAAATGTTTTATATCCTTGCTTACATCATTCTACCTGAACATTTTTATCCAAAATCTCCACAGTTATATAATGGCCATCATTTCTTTCTTTGTCATCCTCTAACTCTTTTTCCTTTTACACATTCAGGTGCTGGCGAGGCAATGAAACAGCTGTAGTCTTCAGCTCATCATCTAGATTTTCTCAGTCTTCTTCCTTAGAAAGTCCGTTCTCTACTCACACTGATTGTAGCCCAGTTAAGTTAACAGTAGGATGTTACTTTCTTTCTCTCTCAATGAAAATATGTACGTCAGCAGTGGTGTTCTCTTTAAAAAGTCTAAAGTGCATACAGCAATACATTTTTAGAACTGTTGCATCTGCTCAAGTTTTGTTGTAGACTTTTCTAGGGAAACAACAATATTTAAAGGTTCAGTGTTTAAATTTTAGTGACATCTAGTGGTGAGAATTGCGAATTGCACCCCCCTCCCCTATCCAAGCGGGTAGCATAGCTAGCTAGATGTCATTTATGAGATAGCAGAGAGTATAGCCAGTACAAGAAATCAGGTTTCTTTAGATAGATACATTAAGAAATTATATTTACTTAATTATTCAGTAAAACCATATGTTTTTTGAATATTATTATTACTTGTTCATTAATAAACAACAGCTACATCGAGAAATGAAGTGCTAGATGATGTCTCATACTCCTGTAATACAGTATTTTACATATTGGGAGGGTTGGTGCATCTGGACCAACATACCAAAGTAAATGAAGAACATCTCAAAACATCACATCTAGTGCATCAAGTATGACCACTGACAGATAACAGGACAATGTAAGCCTCAATACATGAAGTTTACAAAGGCATTGGCTGTTGAGGATCAAGCCCCCTCTCACTTTGCTTAATTAGATAGCAATCTGCAAATCTTGTGAAAAATGTAATTTTTTATTTTTTAAAATACAACAGAAACACAAAGTAGTACTGACAGCCATAATTTCAGCTTGTGGTAAAACAGTGCAACATTTTTAATGGGCATTTAGCATGTGAAAGTACAAATTACACATTTGTGTGCACAGTGGCGAAGCAATATCCAACAAAACAGAAATGGAAAGTATTCATTATTGGTCACTTGATAGGCACACGGTCTTGTTATATATCACCATTAGCAGTAAAAAGAAATACATGTTTTTTTCTACCAGCGCGGTATAAGCTGGTTGATCTGAGCTTCATGGTGGAAGCTGCCTTTTAGTGCCAATTAGTCATCAGCTGATTGTCTCACCAATGTATCAAAACCAAAACAGAGTGCTGGAGAGAGAAAGTAACTACATAAAACTAATCCAACAACATATTTTTTCGATCAGGGCAGTAAAGGTTTAGCTGTGTGATCTGAGTTTCCAGCTGTAAGATACCGTTTTATTGCCATTTAGTGACCAGCTGATTGTCTCACCACCGTAACCGACAAAGCCAAAACAGAGCACTGGAGAGAGAGAGTAACTACATGAAACTAATCCAACTACATATTTTACACCACAAGCCAAATCCAGCGCTGGAGAATAAACCAATCCAACTAACCGTACATGATTTTTCTACCAGGGCAGTAAAAGTTTAGCTGGCTGATGCTTCCATGCTCTAAGCTAAAGTTATGGTTTTAGGTTTTATTGCCAATCAATGTTACTGATCAGCTGATTGTCTTGCTAACGTAAACGGCAAAGCCAACCCACAGGCTGGAGAATAAGTAGGCGACATGAAATTAATGCAACTACATATTTCACACCAGGGGAAACACCTCACGTCTCTCGGTGATTATGGCCAGCTTCAAGCTAAAGCTAGCAAACAATCGTTTAGCATAGCTAAAGTCTGACAAACTTAAGTTAATTACCTGTCCAGCAGAAAACAGACAACTTCAGCACCGCTTTGAAAACATCTGTCCCACATTATAGCCTTCCATTTGGGAAAATCCACAACATCCGTGATTTCTGCCGCCAGCTGTTTGTATCTGTCCCGACTGCGTCTGGCTTCATGGTATAAAGATCCACAGGCTGTCGGCTCTCGTGCTAAATAACACGTGTGTACTCGTTAATTTGTCCAAATGTCACTTCTCTTCTTACTTCTAATAAACCAAAAGACTACTCAGAGACTGTGTATTATTATTATTGTACTGTTCTATATTGTTTGCAGAGTATATGTTGCTATGTTTTGTCTCCCCCTAGTGGTATGTTAAAGAGTGCATGTTATCAGCTATTGTTTACTGAATGGCACCTTTTGATGAGGTCATCAGGAAGCGCTTAGGAATGTCTCCAGACAGGCATTCTTTCTGATTTGTAATAATTCGAAGTTCATCTGCTCACGTTTAAGCCAGAAACGAGCATCGTTGGTACGCAAATGTTCTTTAAAATATCATCTATCGCTTCACAGGGATATTTTCATGCCAGTTGAATCGATTGAGCATTTATTTTTCTACATGTTAGCCTATGCTGGTTGCTGAACAAGCTGGATAGCCCAGACTAACCTCATAGCTAAATACCTTTAAATAACTATTTCATTGTGTTGAATTAATAAGTTAATTTACATGTGTATTATGTGAACAATGTGAAGGTTCAACGAAACAACTTATAGCAGCCATTTGTTCATGTCTCTTTTTTAGTTTTACCCTATCTCTGGTTAACAATAAAGAAGTGAACGATTCACCTTCGTCCGCCGTGGTGATTAGAGGAGTTAAACTGCCTGTCAACTAGCACAAGGGGTTGTAAAAAGGACAGAACAATTATGTTTATTCCCTCTTCTTCTTCTATGTATGTATTCAATGTAGTGATGGGCATCTACACTGCCGGACGTAAACATGCACAAGAAGAACGATGTGATGACGAAATGCGCTATAGCGCTGTTCCTTGTCAGCTATAGTAGAAACATGACGACCACCATAGAAGAGGGTGTCCGCGGTTATGAAGATAAAAAATTACCCATTCTAAGGTAATAAAAACACAATGGTTCATTATGTAAGCTCTTTATACGGCATTGAAAACACAGTTATGGATTTTATATTGCATTTCTGTCAATAGACCCTCAGAAATATTACACACTGAACCTTTAATTGGATCTTTACACAAAGAGAGTGACATAAAAACTTCCAGAGACAGACAAACTAATCATCTGGATAAAAAATTGAGCCTCACGGCCTCATTACTCTCACAAGTCTATTTCTGTTTACATACTATATCTGTTTACACTCTCTAAGCAAAATTCTGCAAAAGGGCCCTTTACCTGATCCATGTAAACCATTTGCCATTGCTACACAGTCACACCTGTCACCTCAGTACTACAATTTTCCCTCCTTTTAAACAGTTAGGTCCATTTGCTGGTCTAAAAATAAGTAGACCTCTACAGTACAGAATGTGGTATAAGAAAACAATATTTTTTTAAGAGGATGAGAGAATATTACTAATATTACTGCTGGCTGATGATCCAGCATCTCCTCTACTGTCAAACGTAAGCATAGCGCCTGTGAATTATAGATAACAATACTATTATTAATTTTATTAGTTGCATCATCATCTGCATTAAAGAGCAGAGGGGCCACGATGCACCAGCCACATCACCAAACGTCAGACTTTTAAATGTGAACATAAAAGCATTTTATCATCTTGTGTATCATCTACTGTTTATATTCTTCCCAGACACAAATTTAAAAAATGCCCTAGAATGTTCTGGGCGTAAACTATACAGCCTATTAATTTACTTAATTTAATTTATATGTTACTATAATTTAATACACATTTAATTATCTGTTAAGTTATGTTAAGTCATGTGTGTAGCATGAAGGGACTACCAACTTTTCATTATACAACCTTGTGATATACAGTGACAAATACATAACCTTGTATCAGGCCCATTCAAACGGGCTCCCCCAGATTTCCTTTTATACATTTTCAAATATAAAATACAATTCATTCTGTGGCTTGGATGAATAGACTGAAAACATAGACTCTATTATTATTTTTGATGTCTTTAATTTGGCATTTTGGCTGTCGCCATGTTGCTTTTTTGGAAACCTGCTTTGACCATATGTGGACGAGAGGGTGGAGCTAGTTATCTTGGCTAGTAAGGTGCATCTGTAATTCACGTTAACTGTGATTTTAATTGGTATGTGAAACAGCTGACTCTTTTGAGTGTCTTTTAGTGCAACTGAATGCTGGACAAGAAGTTTGTAGGTGACCAAAATGTTATAATTAAATTTCAACTGAAAACACACTGTGGAAAGGGTCAGAGTTCTTAGACGGATATACCAACATGGTAGCAACTTCAATTACAAAGCAGCCCTTAAGTATACTTGGCTTTCTTGTCTATTTTACTCTAAATGGGACCATACTTTACAAATTCTTGCTATATTGAAAAAAACTTAAAACTAGTGATTGAGACCATAAACTTATTAGGAAAGTGTTTACTGGGTAATAAATCAAGTGATAGTAGGGTCATTTTGTCATTGCTATAAATTGGATTTCTTTATCCAACCAATGGAGTCGCCCCCTGCAGGCCATTAGAAAGAAAGCAGATTTAAGTCACTTCCGCATTGGCTTCACTTTTCAGACCCATAGTATTATAACTATAGTAGTAGTTAGTATTTACTGAGAGATATGCATCTATATTGCCCAGTATTCCCAGCAAATCAACATTTTCAATTCAATATTTGATCATTACTCAGTGCCAATTCATTGCTGTCGATCTTGCATCCGTCCATAGTTCTAACCTCAAATCTAGATTGAGAGTTGACTACATTATCATTGTCTCATTTTAAATGAAATGTGCCAATATATTGATTGGACTGGTCCCAACAGACGTTGCTGCTGGAACACCCAGGTTCAGCTGTTGTTTGCTGACATCAAACTTGGAGAAAACACAATTTTTCCTGATATTGCTGATATCCGCAATTCACTGTAATTGGGTTTTGTTTTCACTTTTTTCATGACATTTCCGCCTCATCCTCTCATCAAAGTTGTAAACATTGAAACATGTTTTGACACAAGGGGGAGGGCAACTTTCCAGTGAAGACCAACAGAGAAAAGCAAGCATTAGAGAAGAGGAACAGATGAGTGTTATATATTGCCCCCTGGGTAATGCAGTTTATTTAGGGCCATTATGAATTGCCCAGAGAACATGATGTGCAAAGGGCAGAGAAGAGTACTGTAAGCCAGCCTGTGAGAAGTGCTGGTGATGAAGAAAAGGTCATCGTACACCATAGTAAAATGTACAAGTGCCAGTATTGTGTACTGGTGAGTAGCAGCCCACTTCAAGCACTGATTAAGGGGGAAGCAGGACATGCTGCCTCATTAGGTCCGTCCTGTATCAAAAGCAAAAACACATCCCACTTCAAAAAACGAAAAAATAAACGTTCCATGCTCCGTCATTGTGTAATAATGCCGTGTCATGTCTCTGCTGCTGAAAGTGTTCTCACCAATCATTGCGGTGCTGCTGTTGACCGGTGGAGCACAAGGAATGCAGCAGGCAGAGCCCAGCCGAAATGACATCTGTTGTTTTCGTCTTTCTCTGACGCCAATCACATAGTATCCACCATGGAATGAAAATGTGGCCAGAATACAGCCATCCGGGCTGAAGGGAGCCTTGATTAGAACCATGTAAATGTTAAACAGAAGAGGAATAGAGCTTTGGGGAACTCATTTTTGTCATAGTTTAAAACAAGATAAAAATTCAGGGAGCTCCATCAAAAAGAAGCCAGCTGGTTTAGTGGGGTGATAAATAGCAGCAATTATGACTGGGAGTGGGCCACCAAGTTTAAACAAGATTACTTCAAGGGAAGAACAATCAATGCAAGCTATTTGGGTGCATTTGAAATGCTTTCTATAGACAGTAACAAGGTGACCACCATGACCACATTCCTTATGGGGGCTAAAACAGAGGTGCACAATTCAGCAAGCTGGCTGTGATGACCAGAATGTAACCAGCATTCTGTCAAAAACATAAAATCTAAATCAGTATAAGATATAAAATCAGTTTTGGAGCCGAGCCATGGATAGGTAGGATCATTGTACATTACCGAAGTGGAGCAGTCAGTGGAGTGTGATGAGATGGCCGCATTTCAGTTTTCGCAGTCAGAGGAGTCCAGAATCGCAAGGTGTTTTGCCTGGGCTGTGGCAACGGTGGAAAACTACAAGATGAGCTTATCTTTCTCGCTGAGCTTCATACAAGACAACCTTTCAGGATCCTTGGACTGGAGAGGGTAATGGAACTGCCACTTTCACTGTCCATGATGATAACTATGGCTATGACAAAGATGGCGATACAGATAATAATTAGCAACGAGAACCCGTGAGTAGCAGTCCCCCTAATCAATTTGTTGTCCTTAAAGATGATCCAGCACTCTTTCCGAATCATCTGTCAGACAAAGAGCGCTGCTCAACAGTGCAGAGACCACAACAAGACAAGGACAGAGTTTTACAAAGAAATCTATAGGGGCCTAATTTGCAAACAGTGCCTATTTGGAAACAGAGAAAAGAGCACTCTGCTAAGTGCAGATGGGTTCAATAACTAGAAATATCTTTCAGCTCACTTGAGACAGCATGAGAAGTCTGCTGAACACATCACACATATGGATTTCTGGCGCAGTCTTTCATAGAAACTACAAACAAACACAACTATTGACCAGTTGAACCAAGATCTACTTGCTCTGGATGTAAACCGTTGGAAAGAAATTTTTAGAAGATTAATTACAATTGTGAACCTTCTGGCAGAGCGTAATCTTGCTTTTCCTGGCCACTCAGACAGGTTGTTTAAGTCTGGCAATGGAAATTTCCTTAAGCAATTAGAACTGATGGCTCAGTTTAACCCAGTCATGCGAGGAGAATTCAGGCAAAAGAGCTCAGTGACACTTATTTAAGCAAGCATATGAGCACTTTGTTGGTTTACTTCAGGCACTTGACACAAAAGGAAAAGGCTTATGTGAGTCATTTTTAGGGCACCTATAATCACTAGGTTTGGACCTTTCCAACTGTCGAGGTCAGTCCTGTGATAATGGGAGTAACATGCAGGGTAAAAAGCAGGGAGTCCAAAAGAGAGTGCTGGAAATGAAACAGCAATGCGTTATGTGTTGTTGTTGGTGATGAAGCCAAGTCATCTGTGACATCCATCAGCTTCCTTCGCCTGTTACAGCGACTTCACACTCTGTTCATCTCCTCAGTTCACCACTGGACCATTCTCACACAACATGTTAAGAACTTTACACTGAAGGCACTGTCAACAACCAGGTGGGAATGAAGGATTTGAAGCTGTTAAAGCTGTTTGCTACCAGCTGTCTGAAATTATGAAGGCATTGACTGCTTTAAAAGGAGTACGCCACAGAGAATAATAAATAAAGTGAGCAAGATCCTGCAGAGCCCCAAAGTTTCAGTCGAGACAGTGATCATGTATCCATCAAATTGTCCCTCGAATCTTAAGCGTACTTTTGAAAAAAAGAGATAAATTGCGAAATAGGTGCGTTTCCATCAGCTGGTTTGGAGCGAAAAAAGCAGGCTACGGTAACCGTAGTTACGTCAGTAGTTGACGTTACACATGGCTGTAATAAACAAGACGTAGGGGTTCCAAACCAGAAACAAAACCAGTTGCATGAACCTGATGGCCATTGATCTTAGAAATATGGAGAGAGGTCCTCAGAAATGTTTTTCAAGCAGGCAAGTTGCTATCAGCCATGTCTCGGTACGTTATGGGAATATCCGGTGTTATGCCGAGTTTTGCATGCCTGCTAAGAATTGCACGCCTCCAAATAATGCTTTTAAATTATTATTTTATTATTAATTATAATAATATAATAATATATCAATGGTGATAAATGATTCAAAATTGAAATTTTATGAATGTTTAGAGTCATTAATATTTTATGACACTCAGCAGAAGTATCATTAATTGAGATTCAGCAAAAATATGCGGTGATAACCCTGTTTGATCAGTGTGCACAGCAAAGTATCTGAAAAGGACCTTTAAGAAGTGAATGCATAATTCGGCAGAACAGATGATGAAGGCTACCTGCCCAGATTTGCATCCACCTCTTTTCTCAGCACAAAAGAGCGTTACCAGCCGCGAGGTGCATGAAATTCTCGGGGGCATGCAGAGCGGCCAAGACGCCGCCAGCAGAAACAGCTGATCAGTCGTGAGTTACAAGATCGCTACGTCAAAACTTATTCGGGAAAAGTGTTTCCATCTCCCATTTAGCTCATTAACTCTTTTTCGACAAAGGCAAAAACAACCTCAAGCGAGCGTAAAAACTTTTTGTCATTTTTTTCCATTTCCATCAATCTTTTCTAATGCGATACTTCAAAATGCACATTAAAAACGCTGATGGAAAAACGGCTAGTGAGGGAAGAAATCAGCGATCGACAGAAATCCTTCAGGAATTTCGCGATCATGGATTCAACTCTGCCAAAACAGATGCCAGGCAGATAGGCTAGAATTGCCCAAAGTTGTGTCAGAGAAGAACAGCTAGGCAGTTTGAGTATGAAGGAATAGAGCAAACTCAGTTACCTGTAGAACAGCTCTTCCAAAGAGTTTTTTCTGCTTCTTATAGATAGAGCCCTTGTCACATGAAAGGGGAGATTTTCACACATGGAAACCTTCTATGAGCTGTATGGATTTCTATGCTCCATTCACGTAATGAGAGACACTGACAAGTGAGGGAAGCTGGATGAATGCTGTCACAGACTGGATCAGAGAATGGACATGACATTGATGCAGAGGACCTGAAGCTTGAAGTAAAGGGTGCAGTTAGATCCTTCCTGACAGGAGAATATCCTTGACATCTGTCCAAATTTGAGTTTAGCTCTCAGACTTTTTCTCACTGTCCCAGTGACAGTAGCTACAGGTGAGAGAAGTTTCTCCTCACTGAAACTCATTAAAATGTACCTCAGGTCAACTATGTCACAGGACAGGCTGTATGAAACTTGCCGTTCTCTCCATTGAGCATGAAGTCAGCATGTCACTGGATATGAAATTAGTGATCACAAGATTTGCTGAGGCAAACTTTTGTATGGCCATCTAAACTGTGCCTCCCAGCTGTACACAATATAGCCTCATGGCATTTGACATACCACAACTTCTGAGAATCCATGAAAGAGATCTATCAGTTCTGATTATTAGATCCAACTATTCAGTGACTGCCCAAGATTACCTCCATATCCGTTTCCCACCCACCAAACCTGAGTTGATTATGGAGAGAAAGCAAGGCAAGGGAGAGGAAGAGAAAGACAGAGACAAAGAGAAAAGGTGTATTGTTTTGTGTATCCATAATTGACCTCTAATTGTTGTCTTAATATATATATCATCTTCTCACTTTAGGAGCACAATATAGAAGACAGAAGACCATTGCAGTGTGAATAACAGTGTTATGTGTGATTAAACATTACTAGTTACTTTTTTTTTCAAGTAATGCCTTACTTTACTAGATTACTCACTGCTGAAAATAAGTGGTTACATTACTTTTGGATTACTGCGTAACATCAGCTGTGATGCACAATAAAAATATAAAGTTACAGCTCATATATGCTCAGATCAACACAAATCCTTATTATAATGACAACATACACAGGATCTCTCTTTTATGCTCTCTAATACTACGAGAAGAACAAGGCAAGAGGACAGTACTATAGTACTTACAGCACTTAGAACTTTAATTGGACATTTCATTGGAAACATTTATTTTTTAAATAATGAATTTCATTACAATACATCACAACTTAAAATAGGTTGTCCTTCCAACCATCTAGTGCAAATATTAATTTGTTGAAAATAATATCTATAAAAAAATAAGACACTGGCCGTCATCAAAATATCAGATGATGCTGAGACTTCAAAGGAAAAACGTATATGAAATGTACTTTGAACTGTGCATTTAACAGACCAAACCCACACAACAAACTTACTGTAGCTCACTAGCCGAACTATGGCTTTAAAGTAGATTTTTCCCTCTTACTGGGCATGCTTATCATAGTGGTTATACCTCATGGGCAGGAGTCTCTCTCAAGTCGTTTGTCAGACAACCTGTTCCTTCTCAGAGTCAGCACAAGACTGCCCAGGCTAAAGAGCCTTACCACAGGCGCACTGGAGGGAATCGCTGTTCTTTCGCTGAACAATATGAAGTAATACCTCCACCCCTCGAAAGACGTCTTTAGCAGCACTGCCATTTCTGCGTCCTCATGAACTGGCGCTAAAGTCAAGTTAGGTCAGAAAAGTGTTACACGCACGAAAAGGGACGTTTGATTTATTTTTCTCTCCTCCCGTTATGTGGATAGTTCAAAAACCAGTTTGCAAGTAACGCGATGATTTTGTTATTAGTTATCAACAGTAATGCGATACATTACTGCGTTACAGACAAAAGTAATCTGGTTACAGTTACCCCCAACACTTGTGAAAACTTGTGAAAAGTTACAAGTAGGTCTTTTTTAGATAAATAAGGATTGAAAAGGGGGAGAAGGGTTATGAAGGGCCATATGCCTGTGTTTGCCTTAGTCCTCAAAATGACTAAATCCGCCCCTGCCTATAATCATTAGTGACGTATCTGGATTGATGTGATGACTGACTGCAGTTTTTCGGGAGACCTTTTGGCAGAATATCAAGGCAGTAAGAGTCCTCCAGGTTTTTATGGTTGATCAAATTGTGTCATGCTATTTGAATTGATTTTAAGTGGGCATGGAAAAAACACCCTGTACCAGATATAGAGGCACTGACTGCCTGCATAATTTTTAATATTTGGTTAGTGAAGAAGAAGGCAAATTCATTTCATGCCCTGGTAGATAGAAGTTGAGAGGCTAATGACAGGAGCATGTTCATTATTATTGTTTTTGGCAATGATTTCAGAAGGACTGCCTTGTATTTCTCAATTCCAAATTATAAATGTGAAGTCTCTCTTTATAGATGTTGTTTTTTTCCTTTCTCCTTAGTGGGTGCGATTGAATCAAAAACATTTGCAATTTTACAAGTCAAATTATCTACAAGCTCACTGATGGAGACCCAAGAGAGCATGGGTGTGGAAGAGAAAACCTGAATATTTCAATGGTGTTTTCAGTGATATATGCTGGGTAGAAAGAGCATGTCAAAACTGGCTTAGGACTTAATGCCAATGGTGTAAGTGGACACCGAGGCGTGAGGCAAGGGGCTTGGGGTAACTTTGGTCCCAGCAGGGACCAGGGGTCTCATTTATAAAACTGTGCGTATACGAAATGTGACGCATGTGAGCGAGCTCAATGTACGACCCTTCAAACGCCCATAGTATGGTCAGTGAAACACCCCTCATTAATATTAATACTTACTGACAGCAGGAAGAAAAGGAGGCAGAAATGCTACAAAACAAAAAGTGTGACACTGACGTTCCTTTTGGTGAAGCTTAAGCATGTTGTTTGGTGGGTAAAAAACCCATTTTCACGCAACGCTTGTCCACCGGAGGAAAGGGGGCACCACCCCATTCATAACCGGTCTGCAGGACGGACATCCCACTTGAGTAGTGACGATGCTGGCTGGAGGGGGACATACACACGCAAGACGGGATGACCCAAGTAATAAGTTGGATTCTCCCGTTTGAAAAAAGATTAAACCAAATGCATTCCACTTGTGTCTGAACATTTATTTAGGCTACACAAACAGCCCACTCACTAAACAAGGCTGCCGATGAGTTAAAAGAAATATGAATTGTTGTAAATGACATAAAATAGAGTTATATTTCCATAATATGTTTTTACAATAAGCGCATCACATCCACACGCTGGCACACAGCGTTAGGCTCAAATACCATAAGGCAACGAACATCTGATAACAATAGGCAATATGAAACTATGCTCTCGTATTTGCTCGACTGCCACATTGAAAACGGCATTAATTTAAATGTAATCTGTCCTCCTGTTCACTTTATTTATGAGAATGAATTACACTGCATACAAGTATTATTTAATATGATTCCTATATTAAACTGTATAACATATTTGAGGCGTTCTTTTGCAGAAACAGACATCTGCGTTTGCGTTTATTATCCTAAATCTGGATCTTTCTGTGTGCGCTGCAAATGATCTTAAATTGTGTGTTTTTTTGCGCACTGCAGGAAAAGTTAATCAAACGGGTGTTTATTCAGAAAGGCTTTAAGCCTATAATACTCAGAGGTAATATTTCGATTTCTTTACACAATAGTAGGCCTATTCATTTCAAAGCGTTTCATCCTCCTGCCATGTGAGTCGCTGTTTCTCATTTCTCCTCTTGGTTCAGAGTTTACTTAGAGGACCGCACATTCTCCTGTCCTGTTTGTTTTTTATAGATCACAACCTTTGCTTGGGAAGTGGTGTATGCAAGTTTCCAGCCCTGTTTTGTATAAATGAGACCCCAGCTCTTTCATCTGGTCAGTGACTGGATGGAGTTTTTTGGGGGGGGTTAAGAAGGTGAATCCTCAAGTGTTTGTTACAGAGGAGACTCTTTCAGTTCCGATGTCTCCCATGATCAAACAAGGTTTCTGCTGTGCTGTTTTATGTCTTCTTTTAGTTTTGATTGCTCTTGTGTCTTGTCCTTGGCAGAGGGAACAGATTAGTGACGCAGGCAGTAAAATAGGTTTGAGATGAACAATTTTACTCCTGACTTGTTAAGGCGAAGTCAACCTGCTATAAAAAGATAAATGTGGTTCTAGAAAAAGTTGAATTGTCAATAAAGAGCCCTGAATGTACGGTACATGCAGTTGAGAGCCATGTGTCCGGTGTCAACAATCTGCTGAACCGCTCACCTCTTCTGACTGGTGGTCAGCATTCAGAGAGATGCCTGTGTTCAAAAATGCCCCACTTCAGACTGTTTTACCATTTTTAACATCATTGATCTCTATGTGCAGTCTAATGTTTTTCATATTTGGATGTGCAAGATAGGCAGGATTCTTTCTGCGAATTCAGAGATCTTATCCTTGGGAAAGTATTTTGTATGTATGTATTGTATGTATGTATCTGTATATGTATTTTTGTGTTCTTGCTGCTTCTTACATCTTTTATAGCAAGGTCACCCATATCGAGAGTTAGCAGTCCAATCCCTAGTTTTCCCTGTAGCCGTTTACTTTCTGATATACTTTCCTTACACTGCTGTGTGAAGGTGAGAGGTTATCCGGGTCATCGGATGGAGATCCAGGGTGCTGCAACAGTGGTGCAGATCTGTTCTCCAGTTGCACATTCACTTGCTAGGGAGGTTTGTCGCTAACTCTTCCATTCGCAGTGGTCCGTGGCTGTTTCCTATTAAGAACAGGGGTTGAAGAGGCGCTCTGCCTGGATGATACTGCAGGTCAGCCAGTCGCATCACAAATCTCAGGGAGCTTGGCCCTGCCTTTAACTCGTCCTAGAATTTTCCAGGAAAATTATTTACCATTAGGCTTTGAAACACATGACTACCAGGGAAAACTACCACTTTTATATTTATTAACCGGTACGCAGGCCTCCTTCAGCACTGCAATAAGAAGGTGTGGAAAAATCTTCTGAACCCTTGGGTTAGGTAACTGGTTGACACTCCTTTGGCAGCAATGGCCTCAACCAAACATTTCTTGTAGTTGCAGATCACACCTGAACAACAGTCAGAAGGAACGTTAGACCATCCCTCTTTACAAAATTTTTTCAGTTCAGCAATATTCCTGGGGTGTCTGATGTGAATGGCTCGGGTTGAGGTCAGGAGTGGGCCACTCTAGAAGGCATATATTCTTCTGCTGAAGCCATTCTTTTGTTGATTTACTTCCGTGCTTTGGGTCGTTTTATTTGGGTCCTATTGCATTACCCATCTTCTGTTGACCTTCAATTGGCAGACAGATGGCCTTACATTTTCCTGCAAATTTTTTTGATAAACTTTGGAATTAACTTTTGTAACCATTCTGAGGCAGGGAAGCAGCCCAAAACCATGATTCCCCCTCCACCATACTTCACAGTTGGGAGGAGGTTTGATGTTGGTGTGCTGTGCCTTTTTCCTCCACATATAAGGTTGTGAGTTTCTTCTAAACAACTCATCTGACCACAGAATATTTTGCCAGTAGTGCTAGAACATCCAGGTGCATTTTTGCAAACTTCAGATGTGCAGCAATGTTTTTTGACAGCAATGGTTTCCCCCATGGTGTCCTCCCATGAACTCCATTCTTGTTCAGTGTTTTATGTATCATAGAGTCGTCAACAGAGATGTTAGCATGTTCAAGAGATTTCTGTAAGTCTTCAGCTGACACTCTAGAATCCTTCTATACCTGAGCATTCTGCAATGTGTTCGTGCAGTCATCTTTGCAGGACGGCCACTCTAAGGGAGAGTAGCAACAGTGTTGAACTTTCGCCATTTATAGACAATGTGCATGAGCATCAAGGCTTTTAGAGGTACTTTTGTAACCCTTTCCAGCTTCATGTAAGTCAGCAATTCTTAATCTTAGGTCTTCTGAGAGCTCTTTTGTCCGAGGCATGGTTCATCAGGCGATGCATCATGAGAAAAGCAAATTTAAAATTGGTGTATTGGTGTTTGTTTTTTATAGGGCAAGGAAGCTCTAACCAACACCTACAATCTTGTCTCATTGATTGGACTCCAAGTAGCTTTTAGAAAAGTCATTAGCCTAGAGGTTCACATAACTTTCCACCATGCATTGTGAATGTTTGCATGCATTTGCTGTGTGTATCTAGGTCACTCAATATTTTGGCTTTTTTATTGCCAAGAAAGTGCCTTAGTTTCCTAAAGTTTGCATGACAACCAAAACAATGGACTTTGTGTCGTTGTCCTTTTATGATATATTTTTCTAGCATTAGTGAGTGTTTGCAAGCTTGTTTACAACTAGTAGACAGCGTATTTATCCTCTTTTCTGGCACACTGCTCTCATAATTGCCATGACCTGGTTCTTAATATCTACATAAACATCTATCTCACTTTCAACAGGGAATAATCCAAATATTTGCATCATGGTGACATTGTTTAGACAAAGGTCTCTGCACAGGCTACATGCCATGTGTCATGTGGTGTTTTATAATCGCACGCAGAAACATCATTGATGTAAGCGCTTCTGGCTCTTGTCTAGTGTCATCTATAAAATCCACACAGTGGAGAACCCCAACATGATTTTACAATAACCTGCAATACCTGACCTTCTTACAGGGCTAGCTGGTGAACTACTGTAGCTGTCAAGCCAGTCACAATAGCTTCTCGGATTTCTATTTTCTTGTGCTGTTTACTCCCTGCATCTTTCTGTCATTCAATAAAACATTTTATTGAAGAAGGGGAAAGTTTTCACTTGCTAACAGTTAGCAACATTACGATCACTAGCAGGATAATACGTTTACACATAATATAATAATTCATTCTTATTATAACATTAACATATACATATAAAAACCTTAGTCTTAGTTTTATGGGGGTTATGTTCGGGACTATTTAGTGCCCAGGACAAGCAGATTGTGTAAAAGAAGTGAACTTGGCCTACGGGTTTTAAAAGTCAAGCCAATGTGGAACTGTTGGGGGTGACTCCACTGGCTACAAAAAAAGTCTGATTGCATTGACGTCCATAAGCAATAACTCTACTTCTAACTTGATTTATTGCCTCAGTACACACTTTCCTAATGAGTTTATAATCACAGTTGCAAGTGTCAAGTCATCTTTAATACAGCATAATTCCTTAACTCCTTAAGTTAATTATTGTCCCATTCAGAGTTAAATAGCTGGGTATGCTTTAGGGAGTTGCTACCATGGCAAACTGTCAATCAGGATAGAGGCGTAGCAATGCATCTCTCTCACCAGCTCCACCCTCTTGTCCAAATATGATCACTTTTAGCTCCAAAAAACCAAGATGGTCAAGGCCAAGTTGCCAAACTTTACGGTTTCAAAACGTTAGCCCCCAAACCAATAGCTGACTTTACGGTGGCTACGTCCACTTGGTTTCTAGTCTACACCGACTGACATACTGAGTTACCTGATTTTGACTGCTGAATATTATTATCAGGCTACCTCGTTGTCGATTACTGCTGGGTGGGAGGTCTTTTAGAGCGGTTGTCATAAAGTACCTCCATTGTGGAACAATAGAGACAAATATTTAAACCTGCAGGGGCTCCAAGGCAGCACAGCATGTTACTTGAGTGAATGTAGTAGTAGAGATTTGTGTGTGAGGCCAGGAGTTCAGCTACTGCTGCTGTGAGCATGTAAACATAACAGAGACTCTGTTCTGCCTGTGATCCATAGAGGCCTGGACTTGTTTCTTTTGAAGAGGAAAAACAAACAGAGGGTGACCGGACATACTGTAGCCAGGAAGGAAAAATACTTACAGTTACTTAATAGATTTACATGTAAGACAACATAGTGTTTTAGCAGAAGCCCCTAGTTGTTGTTTTAAGTTTTCAAGATGTTTATTTACTCACTAGGCAGAGTTAGTAGACTATTTGTGATCAAGACGCACCAACTCCTTTGGACTGATGGGTAATCAGTAATCATGAGAAAGTACATGCAACACTTTAAAGTCAGTAAATCACTACTATGTTTACTCCGAGAGCATACTGTATCTGTGTAATTACTGTTAAGCAACATGTCACTATGTATGGTTGCAGGTTGAATTTTGTGGGAAATGTGCTGCATTGCCTCATGACAAAAGAGAGGGTTGGTTTTGACACAAATCAGGAAGAATGTGCTACTCTTCTAGTTCAGTTTGAGGTTAAGCTTTCAGAATTTCAGGCAATGGCAGGTGGTGAAATGAATCAAGGTTTGATGAAAAAAAATCAGCTCTGACATGCAAACACATGGAGGGTGAGTGATAGGGACATGCTCTGTGTGACAGCAGGAAGCAAAGAGTTTAATATAAGTGTAAATATCCAATGTGTAACACAGCGGTGTCAGTATGCAACATAATGGACAGTTAAGTATGGACATGGACTTGACATCGGTACTGCAAATATCACTGTCTATCAAATCATGTGCCATTGATTACGTTAGGGTCAATTCATTGTTTTTGCTACGAACCTCAGATGGAAGCCGAGGGTGAGGAGGTTAGTACAATTAATAATTGTTCCAGGGCAAAAGAAAAAGAGGAAACAGGAGTAAGTTTGCAAAGAAAAGGGTAATTTATTTACAATAATTACCAAAAAGTGTCTCTTAACACTCAATAAACAGAAAACAACTCCCAAAAGGGAAGCCAGCAACAAGGGTATTTTTAAAGGGAACTAAGGTAATTGATAAACCCAAACGCAAAAGTAATGATAGCAAACTAGCAAACTAGCACACAAGCACATGGTGCAAAACACAAACGGTAAATCACTACACTCAACCGCAGGACTCCCACTGTTGCCACTGCCGGTTACTTTCTCTGCCAACTGCCACACGCTCGCCGCAGACTCCAAACACTCGGTAACACTGTCTCTTTTGCTGTAGACCACCATAGATCACACTCAGAGCAGCTTCCTTCTCCAGCCCTTATACTCTCCACTGATTAGGAGTGTGGAATCAGCCACGCTCCTCAGCCTGCTGGCTGCAGCATTGGGGCGGGACAAGGTCCTGCTTAGGGCAGAGAGGAAAAACACACAAACACAACACCCCACAGGTCGTAACAGTTTTAACATCAAAATAAAAAGTTGAAAGAATGCAATCTTCTTTTAAAAAACAAAAGAGATGCAATTTTAATCGTATGTTACATCATTTACAGTGTCTGAACAAGCTGTAGCAACTAAAGGTTTGAGTCAGTCAAATGTTGATTTCACAGCAAATTTACTCTGCTGTAGTTAATTCAATTCAGTGGGGCTTTATTGGCATGGGAAACAGATATTTACATTGCCAAGTGGGAAATAAAAACATATACATAAACAGTAGAATTGTGCTATACCTGTGTGCATGTTAAAGGTTGTTATTAAGTGCCTAGCAGTACAGCTGGGGAGGCTGTGTCTAGTGAGTATAGTGTATGGTATAGTGTATATGTGTGTGTGATGTATGGGTTTATAATTACTGCATGTGTGTGTGTGGCTTGTTAGTCCTAAAATCCTGTAGCCTCAAACACCTCGCAAAACCACTTAGAAATATATACTTTTTAAAACTGAAAAAGGTCACCTTACAGTTTCAAACTGTCTGATATATATAGGGTCGGTCCATTTGGCGATTGGATCGCTTATCAACGATTGAAGGGAAGATCAGCAAATGGTTTTTCATACACTAACTCTACTAACTTGGTGTCAGAACTATGACATAATGATGACATAAAAGCAGTCTCTAGAATCTGCACCACTCTGCAGTGTTTCCCATTCACTGATTTATTTGTGGCGACACTACAAGCCTCAATATCAACGCTGACCGCCACATACTATTTAATGAGTAAAATAATAATTCACTGTGTGGCTGTGCGCTGCACATATATTCACACAGCACCTCCGCTTGCTCTCTCTCTTTCTCTCTCACACACACAAACACATTGACACAAAGCCGTGTGTTTATAGAAAACCTAATGCAGTTAACTCTGAGAAGTTAGTCTTTTTATATTTTCTTAACACAACGCTGTCAATGTCAGAGACAGATATGTTAACGTTAGAATACAGCTGGGTTGTCAACTTCGACAACCCAGCTGTACATAGCCAATTGCACCCTCCTTCTCCACGCCGCATGTGCCCGCGCGGTGCCACAGTTACACGGTAATTCTGTGTGAAACACTGTACTGTGCTTTTACAGATGTTTCTGGTGGTTTCTCTTAAAGCTAATAGGCCTTTTTCTTCCATGTTAGCATTTCACTGACTTGCTGCAACGTAACACCGCCCCCCGGCGATCAGATCGCCAATCGGTGATCTCAAGTAGCCATGATCAGATGATATGAAAATACAGACGATCGTCCAACCCTAATATACATATATATATCAAACATAAAGAACTCACAAGCTCTGACAATGAGAACATTTATTAATGTGCTAATATGAAAAATACTCCTAGCCCTACTAATAATGCATGGACTGCTTTTAATTCTATAAGTTGATCCATCCGAAGACAATTACCCTGTAAAATGGACTATATTGCATCATGAAGATGTAAACAGTTTTCAAATAGTCAAACACAAATACCTGTGTCTAACAGGAGGAAGGAAAGTCCTTCTCTGGATGAATCACTCGGTTTTGCAATTCAAACTCATCCTCCTGCACAACAACATGACCCTGTACAACCCAAGTAGAGACTCCTGCATAGCATGAGGCCACTCCAGCACAGCAAACAAACTCAAAGTGTAGTAAATTCGTATTGAAGAAGCAGCAATTTATTTAATATTCTAACATGTAGCTCTAATTTAGCTTGGTTTAACACTAAGCCGTGTCTCTGGATCAGTCAAGAGATAATGTAAAAAAACTGGCTAATAAATAAAACAGATAAAGTACAGAAAATGAGAAGCAACGACTTTATATGTGAAACATTTATTACATACACAACTAATAACTACTAGATACACAAATTAATGGATAAATGTAGCCATCAGTGTTATGAATACAGCAATGAAAAATGGACAATGATTGCATACCAGTGACCAGTGGATAACTATGGCATTGACCAGTGAAATCATCTTTATGCACTGTTCAGCAACTGAGAGGTTATTTGAGGAGCATGAGTAAATACATATATATATATATATATATATATATAAAATAATGAGAATACCAAATAAAATCCATACATGTCAGTATGAATACATTTAAGACAGCGCACACAGGTGTGAGATTTCACTTCCCACTTTACATCTTCTTTCTGTAGAAGTGGATTTTGGTAACTAGTCCTGGTTAGTTCAGTTCTACATCAAAATCAACGTGTTGAAATAAAACTGGTTTGTTTATGTTCAGAAGAAAGTGAAGACAGGATGATTGGGGGACAGATATTTTACACAAGACAAATGACACTTGACTCTTGATTCTAGATTCTAATTCATGACACCAGTTGATATCTACTGGAAACTGACTGAAAGTATTTCACGGTGCTGATATTTTTCTCTTGTTGAGTCAATAATAAACAAAAAATACTTTTTTTTTTAAGTGTGTGTAGTGTGTAAAAACTTCTACAACTGTCAAATAAATGTAATGGTTTAAAAGTACAATATTTTCCACTTAAATGCAGTGCAGTACAAACATCAGAAGCACAAAATGGAAATACTACAAGTACAAGTACCCCAAAATTGTACCATAGTCATTTTATCCATGGTATGATACCATAATTAGACTAGGGTCACATATAAGGATTATTTTCATTTATTCATCATCAATTAATCTACCAGTTATATTCTCAATATATATTCATTCATTATTCATTCATTCTATAAAATGCAAGTTGTAAAAAATTGCCAGCTACAAGTTACTCAGAATTCGCATTGGGCGAAAGGCGGGGTACACCCTGGACAGGTCGCCAGTCCATCAGAGGGCCACACATAGACGAACAACCATACTCACACCTAAGGACAATTTAGGGTCACCAATCAACCTAGTCCGCATGTCCTTAGATTGTGGGAGGAAGCCGGAGCACCCACGCAGACACGAAAGGAACATGCAAACTCCACACAGAAAGGCCGGGGCAACCGGGGTTTGAACCCACGACCTTCTTGCTGTGAGGCGACAGTGCTAACCACTGCACCACCGTGCCGCCCAAAATTGTATTTTATGATATAGTATTATAAAAAGTAAAACTTATTACTGTGTATTAAAAGTTACGTTACTTGTTACATTAACTTGTTACTCAACTTTTTAACTAATAGCATATTCATAAAACTAGCGAGGAGTATGTTTTTGTACAAAACATATGTTTCTTAACCATTCACTGATAAAGAAATGAAAATAAAGCCAATCCCGACTTTTGAACTATAGGCCTACTGTTTTATACAAAACACAAAATGATGCTTAAAGCCACTCTCTCCCAATGAGTGCATGCATCACTGGCAGTAGTGAACGGAGTTTCTTTCAAGTTTCACATTGCTGTGCTGCTTTAGCAGATGCTTCATTAAATTAGATGCAGAATTGTTCGCAGTCTAAAGCTTTATGTTGGTTGCATAAATTTACAATGGACGAAAATGTTCTTTGGACCTTAGACTGTGACACACAATGGCAATGCTTACAGCTGTCAAAAGAACTCTTATCTCTCTGGTTCTCCATTCTTCATTTAGCTTTTTGGCTAGCTGCCGACTTTAACAACATAATGTCCGGCAGTCGCGCATTCACGTCAAGAACAACAAAATGGCGTTCTGGTAACACAGCGTTACTTGGATTAATAACTGTAATAACACTACTGTTAGTAATCCATTGCCTACCTGTTCCTTGGAAAAGTAATGTTACAGTAATGTTACCTGGACTGCCCAAGTAACATTGCTATAATATTATCATCATTATTATTATTATTATTATTATTACTGCCCAACACTGCAGAGCACAGGGTGGCAACGTTAGATGTCTTATTCATTGTGAATTCTTTCCATTTTGCATGAAAGAATTTGTTAAGATTAACTGATTAACAAAATGCTCTTGGTTGAATAACTGATAACAATTAATCATAGCACCAGTAAATCACACAGATAAGATAAAATATACTTTTTTGATCATATGCAGGCAGATTGAAGGACACAGCTTTACGAAGATACAGATATGTAGTGTCTGTATTTTCCAGTTATAATCCTTTACATAAAGTCAATATGGTTGGCAGTTCTTCAGCTGACCGACTGCAATCTTTCTTAAAAAATGCAAAAGAAGATAAGTGATATTCTGTATTTTATATATTTTAAATATTGCAGGGAGTAATAGAACAAGAAAGAGCAACCACAGTGAGCAGCAAGATGACCAACTCCACTGTGCTCCACTGTTGTGTGGAAAACTACTTGCAGCATCAGACCACAGTTGCTCATGGCAAGATTTAAAAAAAAAGATTGACAAATTGCTTTATTTAAACAGTGTAAGTATACTTGGCTGCACTGTAAACAGATACACCAGCTCCTCTTCTGATGTATTTCTGACAAAGTAGCTGATTAAACAGTGTTTGCTGCCCCCATAATTCTGAGTTGTTGTTACCACCAGTAACCAGGGGGCTGTCACCAAATCAGCCAGGACTGAAATCTTAAGAGTGTAACTGAAATACATTTTGCAACCCAAGAGAGTCAGCCTTTAAAGGTTTTAAGAAGTTAAAATAGTGTTCAGATGTTCTGCATTATTTATGCATTTTGAGTACAGTTTCACTCACAGCACTGCAGATGAATTTAAGCCTGCTGGCGAACTGCAGGGGGTATTGAACTTCTAACCCAGGCAGTGTTAGTACGATGCTCCTATTAATCTACACAGTGACCAGCCCACTTCTTCTCCCCCCTCGCTCTCTGACTTCCTCATCTTCCCCTTTCACTTCAGTTTTCTTCTCCTCCCTCTGACATCCTCATCTTTCCCTTTTTCACTTGACTTTTCTCACACACACCTTCTCTCCACTGGGTGTCATTCAGTGTTGTCAAAACAGGCAAACCCTCCATAGCAGCAGGGCGCATACTGAACCAGCTTATATTAGATTTTCTACACATGCACCACACAGTATATTCACAAATCTGCACACTCGAAACGATGTTATTGGAGCAATTTGATTGTTTCCTCCTTTTCAGTGTACGTCATTATGTCACTAGACTCAACTGTCCCAAATTATTTATTGTCCTGCTCTTTACATTAAGTGGAAACGATAACACTTGTATTTGATTTCCATATGGTAAGACCTCTTGTGTGGGAAAATGTTTCTACACTGATGCAGACTATTTGCTGTAGCCTGGCTCATGAATGCATCGGAAGATGACAACTGTTAGCCTTGGCACTGCTTCAGTTAGTTTTTGTGGCGCAGGAGTGATGAATAGAGGAGTTAAAAGACACAGAAGGAAGATGAGACGGACAAACAAAAGACAAGAAGAACAGATGAGAGCTGTGTGGTGTAGAAAAGCAGGAGAGAGTAAAACCAGACACAGCAGACACTGCAGCTGATGATAGTGATGATGTTGATCATGATGATTACACAAAAGCTTAAGACAGACACTCACTGGATACGTACCAGCTGATGTCACATTCACTTTTGCTTTTGTCTAATGCCAAGTGTCTGTTAGCTACACAATATCCCTCCCCTAATCATTTCCAATTCTCTCAAAACGCAAATCACAACACTTCTGATTCAAGTATGTGCATTTTAATCAAAGCCGGGGAAATTGGCCTACTCATTTAAGACCTCACACTGTACAAACTGAGGGAGGAGGTATGTAATTTCTGACTACCATCTTTGTTTGGATTAGCAAACCGAGTCAGAACTTTGTAAACTTCATCTAGATGGTTAGACGGGTCTTTGAGCGTTCTGGAAAAACCTTCAGAACAATGGTCAGTGTTGTCAAACCAAATTTTGGATTCAGAATACATCACATCTGTTGTGAGAGTCTGTCTTGATCATTTCCTGGCAGAAATGAATAATTAACTGGAATCACTGACAACCCTATGGCTAAATAAATTTTAATATTCAGAATTAAAGACTAAGTAGCTTAATAAAATCAACGTCTTTTTTGTGTCGGCTAGTTTCTTTTTGTGTTTACCAGTGAAAATCAACAGATACGCACAAAGGGTGATTTTGGAAACACATCTGTGCGTAAAACCGTGTTGGGCACACATGTATGTACACTATAGAAAAAACACCACTTACACCAAACTCATGCACTACTTGAAGCTGGAAACTCCAGAGTCATATTAATATTTTACACCCGATGTGTAAAGAGCAACTATGGAAAACGTCTGCGGGCAAAGCAAATACACAAAACAGCGATAAAACACGTTTCCGACACCCACCTGAAGCACTGTCTTAATGGTGACAGGGGAGACGATCGCGGTGCATATCTTCTCGCCTTTACGCATCACCTGGCCCATGATGAAGAGCATCGGCGTGGCAAGAGCGAAGGACGCGATCCACATGGCGCTGATGAGCTTCTTGGTGCGGCTGCGGGACATGATGCTCTTGGCTTTGAACGGGTGGCAAATGGCCATGTAGCGCTCCACGCTCAGGCTGGCGATGTTGAGCGCGGTGGCGTACGAGCAGCTGTCCCGGAGGAAGTAGTAACCCCTGCAGACGGCGTCCCCGAACACCCACGGGTGGTGGAACCAGATGAAGTTGTAGAGCTCGATGGGCATGGAGAGGACGAGGATCAGCAGGTCGGAGACAGCGAGGCTAGCCAGGTGGTAGTGCACGGTGCTCTGGAGGTTCTGCAGAGTCTTTTTGGTCAGCAGGGTGTACAGTGTGATGGAGTTCCCCAGAGAGCCGACAGCGAACAAGGCCATGTAGATGACTGTGACTATCACCCTGGAGTAAACGTCCGTGTTGACTTCCAAGTCTTCCTCCTCCGTGTTGGAAGCGACGGTGGTGTTCTGAAATGGAAACTGTGAGTTATTCCCCAAAAGTCGCTGCGCTAGCTCGCCCAAGTCGCGCCCTAACAGCGTGGAGTTTATGAAGTCCATAATGCCTCTATGTCTGACACCATGGACACAGAAAGTATGATTGTTTAAACGGAGTCATTTGTTGGGTTTTCAGACATGTTCTATCGGAGTAAAACGGGTTCAGTCTCTTGAAAGTCAGAGAGCAGCTTTTATATTTGGCATGACAGGAGGCGTGCTCCATCTGCTGCGATGACGCACAGCTATTCAGTGAGAGGAGCCCTTGCCATTTTGTCCGTTCTTGTTTCACCTTGGAAACCAAAAATAACGTTAAGGACCAGTCACTCGAAAATCAAGGGCATTTAATTTTAAATACACTTTCTGAGAAACACTTTTTGTTTTGTATGTGCCACTGTCAACCAGAACTCTATTTCTCCCTTACTGAATGTGTGTGCATGAGATTCGTTCCTCATCTCTAACTCAGACACAAAAGTGCTAATAAATAATGTTAGGTGACAGCTGGACACCCCGCTAGAGTGTATCTGATTGTGTTAGAGGAATCAGTTAGGATTGTGTCTTCAGTAATGATCCAGTCTCAGTGGAGAAATTTTATCACTGGGCAGGCAGAGAGGAAATGTTAGCTATCTAATGGTTACTTCACAACATCTGCCACTGCTGAGACCAATGTAGCAAAACATGCCTCCTCTATCTGACACACACACACACACACACACACACACACACACCTCTTTACACACAGTGGTACATCTCAAGAAGTGAATGTGCTGTTATACATTCAATAATTTTAATGGAGCTCATTATTTATCATGTGTGTTACATGTATGGGCACACACTTATTGTAACACATTAAAGCATGTGGGCGGTTATGTGCTGCAGTATAACACTGTTTCTCTCCTGAAGGATTCTCCTTGGCATCAACAAGCTGGTGATATTCTTTAGACTGTGAGGAAAAGCCCTTGTACTTAAATAGGAAATGTCTTCATGTCTTCGGCCCCAGAGCCAGAGTCAAATGTGTTTGGCTGACAGGATGTCACAAAAAGAAGAAAACATATAGCATTACTGATTATAACTGTCAGGCCAGTTTGGCCTCTTCACAGTTACAGTTAAGAATAATTAGGTGTACCGTACTGTAACTCTGTAGTACCTGTAATTATGATGTTTACTGTGAGACAGGATGTCTTTTTTATCAATGTTTTTTTCCTTATCTCATCTAAGGGGTCAGTGAGGTGGAGGACAGTTAGGTGAGAAGACACAAATAAATTCACACATTGGATATATTTTCCTTTTTAAGTCAATTGAAGAGTTAGCTGTTTATGATCTTTTCCCTTTAGATTTTAGTGATAATCTAGGTCAACCAATATCTTTTTTAGATATTAAGAACTCATGATCTGATTATTTGCCATGCATTCTGCATCATTTTGCAGAAACAAACATCATGTGTTGATGCTTGTGAGAGTCTGTCTTGATCATTTCCTGGCAGAAGTGAATAATGAACTGGAATCATATGGCTAAATAAATTTTAATTTTCAGAATTAAAATCAACTCTTTTTTGTGTCGCTAGTTTCTTTTTGTGTTTTCCAGTGAAAATCAACAGATTTTCAAATTACAAAAGGTAATTTTGGTAAAATCTGAAATAAACATAATATTAAAAACATATTTTTGGAAATGTTTTACTTGGTTGCAAATAACATAAATCATAACATTATGATATTTTTTACAACTCATTTTCCACTTCTGCCTGCATAAGGGTTAACTAAATAAGACAACAACAGGAGGGAATTTGCATGGCATCCCCGCAAAACTAGATGAAGACCTATCAGGTAAAGTTATGTATAATTTTAAGTAAAGTTAAATAGGCTACAGCTGTTTAGCACACAGAAGCCGTTGCCATGGTTACTATCCATAGAGCACCTGCCGTTTACTAGTGGAGCGCTCGTCTCTCTTTCTGATCATCAGAGCAGATACCTCGCGGGGCCAAGCGACTATGTTCTGATTTTAAGAACGTTCCTAAGACCGACATCTTCCCCAATACTAATCAGCATGCAGTGTGTACAATCTACTTTGCTATGGCATTTGATTGCTTTTATTTATCTACTTCTCCCACACACTGCATCCAGCGTAGTCTGCCGAAGCCTCCCTCCGCTGCTTGTTTGGGTGGGTGATTTGCTGGCTGTAATAAATAATAATGATAATAAAAACTGTTAACTTGCACTAAAATAATTGTTGGATTTAATTAATTAATGCAATATAAAATAATGATGTTTGAGTGGGCATGAGTTCGAAAAGCAACAAGAGGAAAGAAACTGAATAAACAACGCTGTCGGTTATGTCTGATACATATCATACAGGCAAACAGGCCATTTGTTTCTCTCTAACAGAGTTATAACTCTTATCAGCTGGATTGTCAGCTGTTTGTATATGTTGCTGAATTTCAGTATCAACTCTGTATATTTCTGTTTTAAGGATGATCGCACATTTATGTGATCATCTTACATTTCCTGTTTTTCAGGATTATACCGAGAGTGACATTTTAAAACCAGGATGTTAGAAGATAATAAACTGTTCATCTGGATGTTTAGCGTATAGCTAATGCTGCAGAATGTGTATTCTATGATGAACCATAACATAATACCTATAAAGGCCTGTTGATGATGGTAACTTTTTTATTATGATGACATCACACAGTGACTGTGGAGGCCTTTGGAGTACAGTGAACTCACTGTCATGTTCTAGAAACCAGTTTGAGATGATTTGAGCTTTGTGACGTGGTGCATTATCCTGCAGGAAGTACCCATCAGGAGATGGGTACACTGTGGTCATAAGGGATGGACGTACTCAGCAACAATACTCAGGTAGGCTGTCGCTTTTAAACGTTGCTCAATTGGCACAAGGGGCCCAAAGTGTGTCAAGAAAATATCCCCCACACTATTACACCACCACCACCAGCCTGAACCATTGATACAAGACAGGAGGGATCCATGCTTTTATGTTGTTTACGCCAAATTCTGACCCTTCCATCTGAATGTTGTAGCTGAAATTGAGTGATCAGACCAGGCAACGTTTTTCCAATCTTATATTGTCCAATTTTGGTGAGCCTGTGTAAATTTTAGCCTCAGTTTCCTGTTCTTAGCTGACAGGTGTGGCACTCTAAACTCTAAATCAACTGTGGAATCTGTACACATAAAGTTTTCTCTTGTGTATCAGGAGCTAACTTGGTGTAAGCAACCTAGTCAGTCAACACGAAAGTCATACAGTTTTAAGGTTAAGTGTGCATCTATTCTCTGTATGTGCCTTTCTGCGTGTTTGGGAAACAAACATTTCAGTAGTGTTAAATAAAATTTGTATTTTCTTCAGGAAATAAAGGAAAGTTTATTTTTCAGCAGTTGGGCTGTTGTTAGGGTTTGAAACAAGATTAAAAATTAATCTAGCACCGTGAAATATAAATGGCAGAAAAACATTCATGAACTAAGCAGCGAGCAAAAGGTTTTTACCTGACAGAAGCAATGTAAAACAAATGGTTCTTTGGTCAAAAGACTGAAGATCTATCTAATCTGAATGCCTGGTTCAGTACATATACCGTTAATATACTATACTGTACATCTGAAAGAAAAACCCAGAATGAAAGGGTAATGAGCCAAAGGCTATTTTACTTACAAACAGAAACAACACACTTTTTGTTCATCACTGTGGTTCCAAAAAATAAAAATAGGGTATATTAATTTATTTGTATTGCACAGTCTTCTCTTGTTCAGCACATACACAGATTTTGTTTCGGTTTGTTTTAAGATCGGATCAACACAGTAAACAGAACATTCCAACATTTACCACAATGCAAATTGATAGGTATTCTGTATTCATACAGAAATACCACAATAAATGCAGGAACACCAGCATACAGGCTGTGGCTTTTCTCCAGACATGTTCAGGCCATAGGTTCAGGCTCTGTTACTTCAATGTTCCCGTGTCAGAGGCAGATCAACACCGGCGCCGTACCTTTCATTAAGCGCAGCAAGCCGCCTATTGACTCAATACTCCCGAAAAAAGGCAGAGTGACAGCGGCTCTAGACAGACGGGGAGAACAGACAGAGCTGGAAACTCAGGTAAACTCCCACTGCAACGTTACAGTAGTAGTTACTATCTATGAATCTGTCACCGGAGGCTCACAGCACAGCTACATGTATTGGATGATAATTAAATGGTTAGTGAGCTGGAATGGATATTATAATGAGAATGTGTCAAACTTTATAATAGTTAGACCGCAGTAAGTAACTTTACTGTAACTAGTGATAGTGGATGGCTCTTCCTCTTTGTTATTGTGACAGTTTTGTTGCAGTGTTTTATGTTATGTGGGTCACGTTAGTTACAGCGACTGAGAGGTGGAGAAGCTTTGTACTTGAGTATTGGTAAAACCACAATAAACATAAACTGAATGTTACGAAGAACACAGCGACAGGTCCGAGCCACTGTAGCGTTTGCTGGCTGCCAAGGCTCCATCCCTATAGGTTACCTTTAGTAAACAATTCGCTCCACATATGCTTTTTGCCGTTACATCCTTACAGGATAGTTACATGGGTGGCGTTAGTTGGTGAAGTAATGTGGAAAGCGATATAACTTTGCACCGGATAACATTAACAACTGCTCGGTGTTAGCCGGCAAGCTAAAGTGACTTTCTCTGTGTTTCTCCAGCTTTACTAATGCTCACTTTGTTCTTACTTGACATCATCTGAACCTGTTTGGTCTGATGGGCTTCAGCACATAAGCCTTTATTGTTGTTTTGTATCCTTACCTGGAGCCTGTGTTTTGCTGTGAGCTGGTTGTTTTATGGTGTGGACTGTGGACTGTGGACAATATTTAAAAGTCAAAGTAAACAGAAGGAGAGAAGGCCTTTCCACGTCAGTCCACCCCATCAGCACAATGAGGACTCCAGGTCTGTGCAGCTCTTTGGCACCAGGTGGGACATCTGATCCACAGTGTGACTCTGGGAGGAAAATGTGTAATAAATTCTTCAGGTGATAAAAAATATAAAGTAAATACAGATGATTCTTTAATGAATAGAATATTGTGTTAAGTTAATTTTCTAACATAATTAAATTCAAAAAGTGAATCTTTGACATATTCTAGATTCATTACACAAAGCGAAGCATTTCAAACTTTATGTTTTTATCTTGATCATTACGTTTTTTTAGCTCATGGAAATAAAAACTCCACTATCTCAAAATGTATTAAAATTTTAGAATAAATACATTTCTGTATTAGAAATTATACAGAAATGTCAACTGGAGAACAGCTCTCTAATCAGCTAATTAACTCAAAACACCTGCAAAGGTTTCTGAAGCCTTTAATCTCTGTCTGATTCTGATGCTCACAATGAACTTTTCCTCAGTATTCTAATTTTTTGAGATGCTCTTCTAAAAGATGCCTCAATGTTTTAATGTTGATAGCACTATTACGTCACATACGTGAGAGAAAATGGAACAAGGGAGACAGTCTTTAAATGTTTTTGTGTTGTCCTTTTAAGACTTTTTTTTAAAGAATTTTTTATCAGCTGTCAAATGTCCAGTAGCCAAGACTAGCAATGTTATTTTAGACTCAAATTTTAAGCTTTGAGTAGCAGATGTGGAGGCATCAGAACCTCAACAAGAATCTTTTGACAAATATTAAAAGTACCTTTCTCTCTCAAGTGTCCTATTCCAGACAATAATCCCACACAGCCCGACCGACAGCAGCAATGTTTAGCAATTAAGTAACGTGATAGCAGCCATGGCTAATGTTTTAAAAGTTATACTGCTGCCATCATGTAACTAAGGACTCCGCTAGCTTATTACATTTATTACAAGTAAGTTAACATACTGAGGTGACGTCCAAATAAACGACTTGTAACCGCTCATAACCAACAGTATGTAAAAGGGTTAATTGATTTGCTTGAAATTGTTCGTTTGAGCTGTAAAGTTAAGTAAAATTAAGGTAATTAATAACTGATTCATAGTTAACTGTTAACGTTGGTCTCTACAAAATCTAACGTTAGTGTTGCAAAATAACGTTACCCCATTTATATATTAAAAAGAATTTAAAGCCTTGTGAAGTAGACACATATGTGAGTTATTTTAATATTTTCTGGTGTCTACCTTGACTGTAGCTGGTAATGTCCATAAACTGGTAACAACACGGCCGCAGGTTCCAACCTCCACCGTACAGCACCGCAGAGTAGCATGTAGCATTAGCTCCTTAGCCCGAGCTAATTCAGTCACGTTGAGCTAGGCGGGAGTGGTTTCAGCAACACACCTCTGCTCTACCTCCATTTTTGGTTATCTGGGAGTGACGTGCGGTGACACGCTGCCAAGATAGCGCCAGCCAGCTCTGCCAATTTTGAACTTAAAAAAGGCTCTTCAGAAACCGGAGAAACAGGTGACGTCACGGACGCTATGTCCATTTTTATATACAGTCTATGGTACAGTTGTGGTTACAATACTTGCTTTCTATTGCTTTTATTTTATATAATTCTTTATTAATTTATGCACCAATATACCAAAGAAAATAACTTATAAGTTTGATCTTGGCAATAAATCCGATTCTGAGCATTTTATTTTGGGTGAAAAAGCCTGGCTGTTATTTTGGAGCTGTGCAGGCGGCCTCTTTGCTGGGGGTATTGCACAATCCTACGATAGTCATTTCCGGTTAGTGCAGAACAGCAGTGTTTGATTTGAAAGAACACTACCCTGTCAAAAATTACACACTAAGCAAGTAAGTACATAGTGTACGCAGTGTACTGCATGTTAGTATACTCAAGGAAGTACCCGAATTGAGACACAGCACTTGTTTGTCTTAAGGTTAAGGAGGCACATTGTAACCAATTTTGAATTAGTGATGGGAAAAGTCATTCTTTTGACAGACTCGAGTCATCAGATCTCGTTTATTAAAATGAACTAATCTTTTTGTGTGTGATTTTTTTCATTTGAACTAGGCTGAGCCTTCTAGTGGGCGATTAAAAAACAGCGCAGTTCTCAAACACGGAAGGCTGCCTTGCTTGCTTTAATTGACAAAGTATAATGCACAAATTCACCTCTTGATCTTTCTCTGTCATTGTTCTTTAGAGCCCTATGGGGCCACAACCAAATTCAAACTATGTCAAAACCACAGAAATATGTTGTCAATATTCAACTGCCACTACTCCGGCTAAATCCATCCATTTTCACAATCTTTGAGTATACAACCAGACCAGCCATATGTACATTTGGGAGAACAAGTATTTGATACACTGCTGATTGTGCAGGTTTTCTTTGTAAGTAGGAAAACCTGCAAAATCAGCAGTGTATCAAATACTTGTTCTCCCCACTGTATGTAATTTTCAGTGTAAATGCTCTGTATTTGTATAGCACCTTTCTAGTCTTTTCGACCACTCAAAGCGCTTTTACACTACATCGCATTCATCATTCACACACATTCATGCACTGAGCCTAAGTGCTCAAACAGAAAATAACATTCACACACATTCATACACTGGTGAAACAGCCACCAGGGGCAATTCAGGGTTCAGTATCTTGCCCAAGGATACTTGGATGACATGCAGCCTGGAAGGAGCCGGGGATTGAACCGCCGACCTTCCGATCATTATATCTCTAAAGTGCTCATTCATACAGTAGACAGACTAGATGAATAAAACACACTTTTATTAAAATTCAACGCAGAATAAGCCACATCAGGTCTGGATTCTGCTGACAGAGAGAAACAAACATGAGCACATCACTCTCAAACACTGACAGGTTGTTCACTTAGTCAAGAGCTGTGAAACAACAGCACGGCTCTGTTGATAAATAAAAAGGAAAAGTTACGTTGCATTCTCTGGCGGACCTGGATCAGCTGTTAGCTGTAAACACACCACAGGGCTAATGTTAATGTTGCTATGTGGTTGTATTTTAATGTTTTATTGACTGGGTCCGTTTGTTTTGGAGAGGAGACTACCTTGGAGTTAATTCGGCTCCCAGTAGAACCCTGCCAGGGCACTGAAGTGGAGCGGACCCAGAACAACTCTCATCAGCTGTTAGCTGTAAACACTAGCAAAGTTACTGTTAAAACTATAGCACAACATCACTGCACTGTAATAACGTTATGCTTTATTAAATGTCACATAATTAACAAATTAGATATATAATGTCAGTCCAGTGACTGTTACCTGACAACTGACCTGCCTCTCATTCTCTGGCGCTGACAGTAACTCAGCCTGCTGAATGAACAAAAGGACCCATGTAAGTGGTGAAAGATTAATTCATTCCTGCTCCACAGTAGCCGAGCTTTCATGTGACAAATGAACGACTCAAACCCAGAGACCCACAGTTGAGAGTCATAAACTAATAAATACTGTTTCCTGTGCTGACTGAGCCCATGCAGCTGCCATGTGACGAGTGAACGTAAGAGTCCAAGACTATTCACGCATGCGTGAAAATTAACAAATTACTCCCTCAGACTTCTCCTTCTCTTGTATCGTATACAAAATTAGGTCAAATGAACAAAACGTTCTTTGAACGACAACACCATATGGAATATGATTTGGCCTTGACGACGTGATCGAACCATAGTTAGTAGTGACAGTCTCAATAATCCTCAGTCTCATTCTATTACCTTAGAATGAGCCATTTCTATCTACATAACCGCGGGTCCCCCCTTCCATGGAGGTTGCCATGTTGTGTCGCCATGTTTCTGGACAACGACAAACTACATTGAATTCATACAAAGAAGAAGAAGAAGAGGAAATCATCATAATAATAAACAGTCTCTGAGTAGTCTTCTGCTTTATTAGAAGTAAGAAGAGAAGTGAAAATTGGACAAATGAAGGAGCACACGTATTATTTAGTATGAGCCGACAGCCTGTGGATCTTCAGACGATGAAGCCATGCAGAGTCAGGAGTTGGGACAGATACAGACAAATGACGGCAGAAATCACGGTGGTGTGGATTTTCCCAAATGGAAGGCTCTGATGCTCTGGGAGAAACGTTTTCAAAGCAGCGCTGAAGTTGTCTGTTTTCTGCTAATTAAGAAAATCGGATTTTAGCGATGCAAATGAAAACTGTTGTTTGATAGCTTTAGCTGGAAGATGGACATAATCGCAGAGAGAAGTGATGTGTTTCCCGTCAGTGGTGTAAAATATGTAGGTGAGTTAATTTCATGTAGCCTAGTTCTACTCCATCGTGTGGTTTGGCTTTGCTGGTTATTTTAGCGAGACAATCAGCTGATCAGTAATTTGCAATAAAACAGTAGCATTGGCTTAGTGCATGGAAGCGATCAGCCAGCTAAACCTTTACTGCCATGGTAGGAAAAAAAAAAAGTTTGATTCATTTCATATAGTTTTTCTCCAGCGCTGTGCTTTAAAATATGTAGATGTATTAATTTCATGTAGTTACTATCTCTCCATCACACATAGGAAGCGATTTGTGCTGCGTTCCCCTCAGGGACAATAAAGTATATCTTAATCTTAATCAGCATCTTGATATGCCACACTTGTGAGGTGGATGAATTATCTCGGCAAAGGAGAAGTGCTCACTAACACAGATTTTGACAGTTATGTGAACAATATTTCAGAGAAATCGGCCTTTTGTGTACATAGCGAAAGTCTTAGATCTTTGAGTTCAACTCATGATGAATGGGGGGCAAAAACAAAAGTGTTGCATTTAGAATTTTGTTCAGTGTAGTATGTGTTATGTAGGTAGGTTATAGGTAACGCTGGGAGGGGAATAACAGCAAGCTCACGTTTCCTAAAAATAAACATTGTTACTGTGTGCGGCTGTTATCTGTCAGTGGTCATATTTGATGTACTACGTGTGATAGTTTTTGAGATGTTCTGTATTTACTTTGATATGTTAGTCCAGATAAGGGGTGCAATTCATTGTAATTCGCAACCCTCACCACTAGATATCACTAAAAGTTACGCATTGAACCTTTAAGTGGTGAAAATATTCAATAACACTACTCTATTATACAATACAGTAAATAAAGTGCTTTGAAAAACTGTACATTATCAGAACTGAACATGTAGAAAGGCTGTGATAACACTTGTGACAGTTCCTGTCCTGAATAATGCATAGGGGTTCTTCACATGCCTCACACATGAAAGAAGTCCTTTTTTATTTTTTGAGTCAAACAGATAACATATTGTTTTTGAAAGCAATTTTGAACAATTGAATTGAACAGTTAAGTGTTAAAAATAAAAACCATGTATAAGGTATTTTACTTGTGTAAAAAACAAACAAAAGACTGTACATCATCAGACTTAAACACACAGAAAGGCACTCATATACATATACATACATATACACAGGCAACCCTAGCTGTGATAAGACTTGTGACAGTTCCTGTCCAGAATGACAGAGGGGGCAGTTGGCATGCGTTACACATGAATGGAGTGCATTTCCCACACAGCCTACATTTCTCGCGCCCCTGTGTGGGGTTTGTTTTGAGCCAACTGTACTAGAAATGGCAACAGGTAAATGCTGGTAGCTCTCCTGTGCTGGTTGTAAGGACACCTCACACAGCTCTGCCAACAACTGTTCTTGGAAGGCCTGGTGTGTCATGAGCAAGAGGAGCCTCTTGGCTGCTATACAGTTGCTTGTACAGCTGTTACGCCTTGCTGTTTGTGATGGCAATGTCAATGAAATGGTGCAGCACCGTCATCTACAACTTCCTGCTTTTTTTCCATGAGGAATAGTAGCCAATCAATTTATCTGACGGGTCAACTACCCCCATGAAGCGAGTAATTTTTTTTGCAGCTGTAGGAACTGGAACATCCAACAGCTTGTACAAACTGTTGGATTTGCGTACTCTTTTCACAATGTCCCCTGAGTATGCAGTGTGCAGAGTGGTGCACACATATCCCTTTCTGATTGAACTTACTGGTCTCTGTGGAGATTTCATCGTCAACGCATTAACTTTGGTGTTTGGGACACTAATTCTTGTGTCCCTGTAGGTTCCACACCCCATGTCAAAGGTGCTGGAAGAGTAGTTGTCTGGTATAAGAAATATCAAAGTAAATGTGATATCCAGATACCAAGAACTTCTTTCTGACCAGCGACATCACAGCTTCAAATGAAAGTCTGTTACTACTTACCATGTTGGACTTCCCTGTATAAATGTTGAAATCCACTGTGTAGCCACTATTATCACACAACACTAAAAGCTTTATTCCCTACTTTGTTGGCTTATTTTTGATGTACTGCATCAGACTGATTCTGGCTTTGATGGCTACCATACGCTCAGCCACAGAAAGGGTTTTGGCAGGCTACACGTAAACTGTCAAATAGAGGCTGTATTCTATGACAGCCATAGTGATTTGTTTCTTTTTTTCTGTCATTGGCAGCATCTTCTGCAGGGTCACCTCAAGTGCATAGTCCATGTGATGCTGAGGAACCGGTCTCTGGACATGACCATTTGAGGGTAGGGAACATGGATTTGACATCCCAGAAATCTCTGTGCTTTGAAAGCTTTGGAATTCCCAGTTATAGTGTGAGGCCACTGGATTTGCACAATTCTTCTTCAGTGATTTTAGTCCACTTAAATTTTTTCCCTGCAGCAATATTTCTTGCTGCTTTTTTATTAGTGTTGTTACACAGTGTTTTGATAGTGGCAGGGGTGGCTGCACACCTGGCTTTCTTTTGGACAGTAAAGGTAGCAGTGTTGCCCACAGAATGACAGTGTGACTGTGGCGGGGGGGGGGGCTAGTCTATATTGACTATATTGTCTATATTGACTACCACCTATATACACCAGGCTAGCCTCAAAAGCTTAGCTCTCCTTATTAGCTAGGCTCCTTTCATGCTTGCTAATAACTTTAGCTGGGTCTCCAACATTGACAGAGAGAGAAAGAGAGGGACGGGTGAGTGAGAAAGAGAGAGGGAAGATGTGCTGCACCGCTCTGCAATCAAAAATATTTTAAAGAGGCCTAGTAAAAAAAATCGAAATCATCAATCAGTCCTCACCTTGGGACCTTTGGCTCTAACTTCTGTAGCCCCTGGTCTTAGTCCTCCGACCATAACCTCGCTAACCTAAGTACTAGCTCCGCGTCCATGTACTTCTTTATTCTATGTAGTTGTGCATGCATAATGTTATGTCTGTGTGTGTGTAAATGTGCTTGCACTTGTAAATGTGCATGTGTATGTATGAGAAAGAAATGTCTAAGAAACAGAATGCGATGATAAAAAGTATATAAATATATAAATAAAGAGACACAATAGAGTAGCGTGTACAGCAAACGGAAGTCAAATATCCCAGCTTGTGACGTCACCACATGCACATACAGTGCACAGAAAGTGATGATGTCTTTGGAACCTCAAATGTATAGAACATGTGGGTGCTCTTGTCAGTTTAAAAGGGTTATGGGTTTTGTCATAGAAAAGCGTCTAAACATATTTAATTTTTATGGGTAAGGGGTTTATGGTCTAAAGTACCATTCTCAGGATCATTATCATTTAAACATATCAGTATCTAGTCCCACTGAGCATGCATCTGCGTACATTCTGCATGTTTGTCCATGTGTTTCAGCTTTCACTGCATGAATACAGATGGGACACCCGCTGCTGTCAAGTGTCATGACCTGGCTTACGGTTCAGATACAGAAGGTGGAGTCACACATGCAGTTAGAAACAAAAGTCTAAACGATTTATTAAAGTACACTATTTACATAAATTAAGCAATATTATGTGGAAATCATGTAATTCATGGATGAGTGAGGAATGTTGTAGGAGCTGTTATGTCCTCATGTGGCTGAAGTCCAGAAGTGAGGAGGAGTAACAAATGAACCGGGCCAAGAGAGACAAAAAACAGATAATATGCAACCAAGATGCAAATATTATAATACCCACAAATGAAAGACTCATTATCAGTAACACAAAACTACTTCCTTAAAAGAAAATGCATAATATTTTAAAATTAGGCGGCTACTTACAATAAATACGTACATAACTAAACAATAAAAAAGAGCACACATACACCCTCCCTCCACAAACAGAACAAAACATGAGCACACAGCTCCACACACAGTTTCAAACAACTCCACAGCTCTCCATGCAACTAAAACGGTCATCTGACCCAGTGGTCCCCACACCAGGTCTTCTCTAATCCTAACCTGATTAAAGAGTGGGGCAGCTGTGTACACCAACCTGTTGCAGAGGGGGAAGGGCAGCACCTGAAGGAGCACAGGAAAGAAAGAGCTGCACACTGAAAAAAACACAAGACCCATGGCTATACGAGCAGTAACAAGCTGAGAGAGAGATAATAATTGCAGAAAAATGTATGTAAATACTCCTTTCTTGACATAGTTGAATGTGCTGACAACAAAATCACACAAATTATCAATGGAAATCAAATTTATCAACCCATGGAGGTCTGGATTTGGAGTCACACTCAAAATCAAAGTGGAAAACCACACTACAGGCCGATCCAACTTTGATGTAATGTCCTTAAAACAAGTCAAAATGAGGCTCAGTAGTGTGTGTGGCCTCCACGTGCCTGTATGACCTCCCTAAAACGCCTGGGCATGCTCCTGATGAGGTGGCGGATGGTCTCCTGAGGGATCTCCTCCCAGACCTGGACTAAAGCATCCGCCAACTCCTGGACAGTCTGTGGTGCAACGTGGCGTTGGTGGATGGAGCGAGACAGATGTGCTCAGTTGGATTCAGGTCTGGGGAACGGGCGGGCCGGTCCATAGCATCAATGCCTTCCTCTTGCAGGAACTGCTGACACACTCCAGCCACATGAGGTCTAGCGTTGTCTTGCATTAGGAGGAACCCAGGGCCAACCGCACCAGCATATGGTCTCACAAGGGGTCTGAGGATCTCATCTCGGTACCTAATGGCAGTCAGGCTACCTCTGGCGAGCGCATGGAGGGCTGTGTGGCCCCCCAAAGAAATGCCACCCCACACCATTACTGACCCACCGCCAAACCGGTCATGCTGGAGGATGTTGCAGGCAGCAGAACGTTCTCCACGGCGTCTCCAGACTCTGTCACGTCTGTCACATGTGCTCAGTGTGAACCTGCTTTCATCTGTGAAGAGCACAGGGCGCCAGTGGCGAATTTGCCAATCTTGGTGTTCTCTGGCAAATGCCAAACGTCCTGCACGGTGTTGGGCTGTAAATACAACCCCCACCTGTGGACGTCGGGCCCTCATACCACCCTCATGGAGTCCGTTTCTGACCGTTTGAGCAGACACATGCACATTTGTGGCCTGCTGGAGGTCATTTTGCAGGGCTCTGGCAGTGCTCCTCCTGCTCCTCCTTGCACAAAGGCGGAGGTAGCGGTCCTGCTGCTGGGTTGTTGCCCTCCTACGGCGCTTTTCCCGACGTACTGGCCTGTCTCCTTTAGCGCCTCCATGCTCTGGACACTACGCTGACAGACACAGCAAACCTTCTTGCCACAGCTTGAATTGATGTGCCATCCTGGATGAGCTGCACTACCTGAGCCACTTGTGTGGGTTGTAGACCCCGTCTCATGCTACCACTAGAGTGAAAGCACCGCCAGCATTCAAAAGTGCACGTGGACAACACACCACCGCTGTACTCAGTGTTAATGATGAGAAGTAGGATATTAATACACACCACTTCATAAAATATGTTTAGATTTCATCCTGACTTGTTTCACTGCGGTTGCAATGAAGTTCTGAACACAACAGCATTATGTTCAGACAGCAAGCCCTGCAGCCTCTGTGATTTTAGAGGGGAATCTTAATTAACGGGATAGTTTCGTAGATGGAGCCCATCTGTAGTCTATAATTGAATTCTCCTAAGTGTTTTTTACATATTTCGATAGACTATTTTACATGTCCAAAAAACAGGGAGCCAGGTTGAGGGTTAGGCTAATAAAATCCTAGATGAAAGTGTGAAATTTACATTTACGGAAATTCCCTGAAATTAATGTCATAAAAAAATCACTCTGGTGTTTTCTTCTGAATACTGCCAATCCAAGGCAATGTCTCAAAGGTGCATGATAGTGATTGTGGGCTAAACTCAGGAGTATTTCCTCATTGCTAAATCCGATTGCAGTTTAATATAACTTTCCAATGCATGCATAGCCTACTACACAACAAACGTGTGTGTGATGTTGCAGCCTTGCAAAGTGAAGTTTCTCTCATAAATGTGTGACTATAATGTCAGAGAATATTCAAGTTCTTTTTTACTTTAATCTTCTGTCTCAGATTATTCCCCCTCTCCGTTGACTCCTTTTTTTACAATGGAACTCATTTGCAATTGTACCTCTACATCTTAATCATATTACACATAAAATAAGAGCCCATAAAATACATTTGAACGATTGAGATTGAGATTTGAACGACAATTAGGCTACAAATTTACTCAATGCAATGCCAACAAGCCTCCCTGGCTTTGTCGTCTGTCAGATTTAGCCATTAACATGTCTTTACATTCATAATTCCCTGACACTACCAACGTGCATTCCTCTGGAGAAATACGGAGCATGCGCCGTTGCAAAAAAGCTCTGCCTGCATGGCCAAACACACCCCTTTTATGCAAACACGCACCACCTCTGATTAAGTTAACACCGGGTTAACACGGACTCAATTAACCAACATCTTATCCACTGTCGTAGTACCATTTAACTCCAATGTAGGCGGTCAGAGTTTGTCAACCCTGAGTTTGGCTGATAACCCCGAGTTAACTCTGAGTAGGTTGAACTCCCTTCGTAGTACAGGCCACTGATCTTCAGCCATGTCACAACAATAGACAAACACAGTCTGCAATTATTACTATTTAATTATTACCACACAAACAATTGTGTTTTTATCGACCATACTGTGTAAACATTCACAGTTGTTTATATGTGACTTTCTGCTTTGTCTCACATTGTTGAACCTAAACATTTTTCTACTTAGAAGAAAAATAAAATCTATTGTCATTGAAAATAATGCACTTTCAAATGTCATGTTTTCCAATTTGTTGAGGTACTCAAAGACAGCATAACTGAAACATCCACCACTTTGACATGACGTTTGGAGATGAATTCATTAAGGACTGAATGTACGCAAGAACTGAGATACAACAGTGTCGCACAGAATGAGCACTTCTACTCTGATATATTCACTATGAAAAGCTTTTGTACCTTGAGTAGAATTTTGAGGACTTTAACTGTGGATATGCTAATTTGAATAGGAAGGAAATTTTTACAATATTTGAAGATATTGAATATATATTGAAAGAAAGTCAAACTGTCACAAAAGGTTAAGCTATTTTAATCACTGAGATGATATCTGACTCTTTATATTCATTATGTATGCAACATTTTCACAAAAAGAGGAGAGGCAAAGCTGTGAAATACTGAGCCTCCTGTCTGAGAGGCCGGTGACCTCCAGGCCTCATAAATGTCAGGAACACAAGGCCAATAATAACACATTCATCCCAGTGCTACTGTCCGTGGGGAGACCGTGACACTGAAACAGTGTAGCATGCCCATAGTCTGCCAACGTCTACTTATCACTGAGTGGGGGTGGGTGATTGGGGGTGATAGCAGCACAATACATAGAACATTAGAGCCTGAACATTGGGTCCATATTTCATCTGTTGATTCTATTATTTTATTCAATGTAGAAAACAGCAAAAAAAAAAAAAATCAATATTTCTTTGTCTTTTTTGTAAGCGTCAAATGAAAAAAATGTTTGAGGTCCCTTGGCTTTTCCTCTAGCGCCACTATTAAGTTTACTTATGTGATTTTTAAGTGAAATTTCAACTATTGGATGGATAGCCATGGAATTTGGTAAAAACACTGATCTTCCACAGGGTGAACTTTTAATCTACCGCCATCGTCAGGTCAAAACTTTATTTTGTCCAATACTTTTTTAGTGAAATATTTGACTTGACTTTCAGATGAGATTTACCACTTTGAGATGAACACAAGGAAAAAACAGACATTTTTGAAATGCAAAGAATGGAACAACAAATTCTTGATCCATTTTTTATTTTCCTATTTTAATATAAAATATCATGTGATTATTTTCAGATATTTTATTATAATGTGCATTGAATTATTTACTGCTACGTCTCCCATCCAAATGGACCAATTTGCTTTACAATGCTAAAATAAAATTACACTATTTAATGTGTAGCATTATACAAGTTAAATATTAGTAAAATATGTATTTTATTTTTTTTATGTATTTAAAACTTTGCAGAATAAAAGAGTAACATCTTTCTGTTTTGATGAACAAAACAGAAAGATGTACGAGGCTTGCAGTTGAAATTGTTGTGGAGAAGATACAATAGGGAAATCCGCCTTAGCACCCTGACATGATGGGCTCCCTATTACCCTGTGGAGAGGAAGGGAAGAAGGCGAAAGGGGTGGAGGGAGGGGTTTGCAGAATGAGTGAGCAAAGAAGATGAGATGGATTGAGAGGGTATTGATGAAAATGCCGGGAATTACCTAATTGATGTTTGGTCCTGCTCCTGAAACTCTGCTTACTTCACTAGCAAGGACTAATCCATCAACAGATACAATTAAATGATTTATTGATGAACAAAGCAGAAATGTGTACAAGGCTTGCAGTTGCTGAATAGATACGGACCCCCAAAAACTTCCAGTTATTTTAGAAAACATCGGGCTGATCTGAGATGGAAATGTATGTAGCGTGTATGCTTCAGAGGACCAGCGGTGCATAATCTGTATCAGATGCTTGGGAATGACGTTGCAGGAGGCTGAGGTAGTAGCTCAAATCCTGAAGGAGTGACCGGAGTAATGGAGTGAACGGGAGAAATGCATTTTTTTTCCTCATCCTCAAAAATCCTCCTCAGTAATATGAGGTGAGCGCTGGCCAGCTCTGCAGGAGACGATCAACAGCTGGATGAAGAGACAGCCATCGGGTGCAAACATGACGCAGAATTTCACACTACTCAATATCAACAAAGGCAAAAAAAGCACACAGTTCCTCTCTTCTGGAAGCAGAAACTGAGAAGTGGCTGTAGATCAGCTCATCACAGGCGTGCTTGCAGGTGTTATGAGCTATATGAGCTGGGCAATTAGCTTTCAAAATGCGAGTGTTGGCACTGCTCAATAACTGGTAAACAGAGTGGTGTTCTGCAAATTATACATTGGCATTATCCATGGCATAGGCTGTGAAGTGTTTTATTTCCAGTTCCCGCTTTTTCAGAACTTGATGAATACCATTTGGAGTTTCATCACTATCTTCATAAAAGTCAAGTAACTTGCACTGCACTATATCAAACACAGAAAAATATCTCATGCACACTGGAAACATTTTTCTGTTCCCCGTGTTTGAGGTGTTGGTGGCAACCGAGTAAAACACAGGCTCACCTTCAATTGGGGAAGATCGTTCAGGATATCCCGCGCAGTCATTGGTCCTAAAACATTCGTTGTGATCATCTCAGCTTTCGTTCTTCCCAAGTGCATCTTCTTCACAACATTTGAGTCATGACACAACTTACTGTTTAGCTTGATAAGATAGTCGGTGCTGTTGTAGCAGAGTCCATGTTTGACAGTGTGATACACGTACGAAGCTTCACTTGCCACTATTTTGTCCGTTTCCACAGTAGCTGCCCCGAAGAATGCACTAATATCGCTTGTCCCTTTAGCTAGTGTGGCCTTCTTGTGCATTTCAGTGGAAGGATGTTGAGTCAAGTTATTCTCACCTCCATGGCCAACTGAAAATTCACTGTGACATAAAGTACAGAAGGCTTTTAGTGGTTAGATCAGTGTAGTAGTCAATAAACGTGACAAGAGGTGTCACGTATGGGACAAATCAATTTGGCCTAATATAAGGGACATCCTAATACGGGACAGTTGGCAACCCTACCTCCTCTCTACCAGCAGCAGCAGAGGGAGGAGGAGAGGAGGGACTGAGTTGTTGATTCTTTCTAAACCTCACTCAGTATGTCGATGTCAGGAAGATGATTTATTTTACTGTTAGATTTGTTTCCAGTGAGATATTAGTGACTTACTGTTGCTGCTCTTAAAAGGTATTTTATTTGTCACATACACATACATGTAGCAAAATCCATCCTCTGCATTTAACCTATCCCTGAAGGGAGCAGTGGGCAGCTACTGTACAATGGGAGCCAACTCCAGATTGAAATGCAGTGCCAGTTCAAACGGCACTGACTGGAAAATCTACCTAACATGTTTTTGATGGTGGGGGAAACTGGAGGACATTCAGGAACATTTCACCTTAAAAATCCTCCACCTCATAACAAACAGCCTACCCTGCTTCAGAGAGGTGCTTCATACAATTTTGATTGCCACTCTTCAGAAAATGCCTAAAGACAAAATAATTCCATTTTACAGAACAGACAATACAGCAAAGATTTTAAAGCTATCATGTCAGCATGTCATGCCCATAGTTCCATCAACACCAGCACTCTTCCAGGTGACACAATCACACCCGTCATGGCATTGGGATGCCAGCACGCCCAGCCATACACTTCTAGTAACCACACCACCCCACCGCTGGCTTGTCGTTTACAGTCGTTTCAAACTAAAGAGCCCTCTGCCGCACACTCCCAGTCATCGCTAACCTGACTGCGTCAGATGATTTGTGACATAGAAAGTCATAGTTAGAAACCGTTTTGAAAGGGCAGGCACTTCTGTGCCGTTATTTGCTCATCATTCAATTTAGAATTATCTTCAGTTCTGACATAAACAATGCTATGAGCACGTATGCTAACCTCTTTAGCATCTTTGTTTTGAGCAATCAATCACTTTCACACACATCATCACACACGCCCAGCATTTGGGCACACAAGTACTTTCTAATAGAATGCCTATTGGTGCATACAAACCTTAGTGCGGACTGCTTAGCATGGTTTAGCAACTGCGGCAGCTTGCTCTAGCTGGAGCTCCAGGTACCGTGATGCCAGCACTCCCAGCAGTCCTTTTCCAGCAACAACAGCAACCAGCTCTAGTCGGGATATTAGAGCACTTTATTACTCCATGACCTAAGCCCTTTTTGGTCCGTTTTCTCTATTTTTACATTTGGGCTTATAAACCATATGTAATGGAGATGGAACACCATGTGTTTGGTATCTATGGATTCAGAAGACCCATAGCTAACATAATCATAAATGCAATGTGCTTATAAAGGAAGCATGAGAAAAAAGAATGCACAATAAACTAGAGGATTTCATAAACAAAAATTGGATTTTTGTGATTTATTAATGAAAATCCCACCTTATACATCATTACTGAACAGTTTTTGAACTACAAACATATTTATCCAACGCTTTGTGTTACATCCACATGCAGGTTTTCTATAAAATGTGCCCAGAACAATGAAATAATGCAGGCTTTTGTGTTTTTGTCATGCATCCCCCTGACCTAACCAAGGCATCTCTAAGAAAATGCACAGGGGCTCCTGGCATCCCCCACAGGGGGTCTTGTAATAGGCTCTGCTTGCCTTGCAGAGTGCTCACAGTACTTCATAACATCTGCAGTCCTGTGTGCATGGTTTGTGAGTCCACAGGGGCAATGGACACAGGTGTCTGGTCAGTCTTCTGGTCTGCAGCCACCGTAGTCTAAATGGATGTGTTTCCAAAGTCAACCCAGATGATGATGCAGACAATGTGCTTGAAATATGCTGTAATAATGTAGAAAGAGAGCGCAATTACACAGTGAAACTAAACTGTAAGCTTCTTTCTGTGTCAAAATTCAAGGGAGGAACACAACATCAACTCCTCTATAATCTCATGTAATCTCACTGCACTATACTCATAACTGGAGTTGTAATATGTACATTGATTTCATTGGCCTGTTATACAGTGGAGTTTTACAGCAAGGAGCTATGAGCTATGTAAACAACCGATATGGCCGTTTTCAGTGGAGTCTGAGGATAACTGCAAAAAAGACCACATCTCTATCAAATTGTTTTAAAGGTAAGAAAACATATGTTAAACATTGTATTATTGGGCAGATTCGCCCAATCCGTATGCCTTTTTTTCCACCAATCACCGGCTGAAAGATTCCTCGAAGGGTACCTCTACACGAAAACATCCACCTGCTCCAGAGATCTTACTCCCAAAGAGTTTGTGTACACTTTTTCTCTTCACTATTTCCTACCTGCCAGCAGGAAACAATTACATGGCCGTTATTCTAGATCTGGCCCCAAGTGCATGGTTCTACCAAAATACACACCCACGCCACTTCCAAACACAGCATGCTTCAGCAGTTCAATTTGGACACATACTGCTGTTCCTTTGTTGCCCACGCAACTCTACCATGCTCCCGTCATACCCTATCCCACCCATCTTTCCGACTCCAATCCCACCCTGCCAAGCCACATCAAGCACTCTGATTTTCTCTGACCTCCGGGCTCCACAGTATGCAGAGAAAACAGCGTGTCATTTCCACAGTTCCATTTTCTAGGGGTCATTCGACAAAATCTGTTTCACACTGCAATCTGAATCAAAGGTTTAACCAAATCAGCCTTCTGATCTCCAATTCCTTTTTGCCCCACTCTGCACTAATTGCCAACATCTTTTCCTCCTAGGCCACCTCAGATTCTCCCTATGCATTATTCCTTAAGGGTGAGGCTTTATCTCTCACTTGCTATCAGTCGGTTCTTCCGTTCTGTCGCCCTGGACAGTTAAACTGTGTCGAACTGCATATTTGGCTCAATCCTTGCCAAACAGATTGGGATCAACTTCTTCTACCACGAACAACTGTTATTCGGGCCAGCTTACACCCATCTATTACTTGCTGCTGAGATTTATCTGTGCTTTTTCCACAACGTGGGGTGTGTTTTTGACACGCTTATTAGAAAGCTAGAGAAAACAAAGCTCTGCATCACAGATGTTTACGAGGAGGTTGGGGAAATTCAAAGCAAAGATGCTTCAGCGGAAAGAAGACAGCTTTTTTGGATACCAGACCAATCAGCTGATGGACAAACAAGTGTCAGCACAGAGATCAAAGCAGCAAAAAGACTTTCCAAAGTTCTATGACTCTGTTATTGCATACACTTAAAAATGGTTTGATTTCTTATCAGAAAATGTGATGATGAAACTGAAACCGATTGGCCTACATGAGGAGCTCTCCTTCACTAACCTGGAGCAGGCGGTGGTTGCCCTCAAAATGACTGAGACAGTGAGTATGGACCAACACTATGAAGAGTTTTGTGCTAGCAGGGAAATAAAGAAAGCCCCACTGGATACCACAAAATCCACCAGTGAGAAGTGGGTCGCCGTTTTCCAAAACATAGGGAAAGTCAACTTGATGAACGTGTTCAGGATAGTCTCATTTGTCCTAAGTGTGCCAGGCTCAAATGCCTTGTAGAGAGGATTTTCTCTCTGATGACCATTAAATAGTCAGACTTGAGGAACAAATGCAGCTCAGAGCTGATCAAAAATTTACTTCAAATATCTGTGAACTGTGACTTCTCATGTTTTCTGGCTGCTTAAAATGACAAAAGACTGCTTGAATCAGTCAAGAGCAGCCAAAAATATCCATGGAAAAAGTAGAAGATGTTTTATTGTGGCAAGTTTTGTATTCCAACTTACATATGCATTCTTCTTTTTGATTTCTTTGCAAAACTACAGCATCCAAGAGATGTTATGTTAAGTTTGTCATGTACATGAAGGGGATAACTTTCTGAACTACAGTGTTTTGTCTTATACTGATAATAATGGTTGTTTTTAGTTTATCATTTGTACATGAAAGGAATAACTTTTTCTAGACTGCAGTGGAAGATTCACAAGTGTATAGTCTTATACTGATAGTAAAGGTAACAGGTAATGGTTCAATTAAAGGACTGTGTTAAAGGTACCTGCTGTAAATAAACCATTATTAAACCTACCGTATGTTGCCATGGCAGTAGTTATGTATAAATATTTTATGAAGAGGTTAACTATAATTATGACAAATTGCTTTTAACATACACTGTATATGCACACAAAACCATACTCACAGTGCTACGGCAGGACACAATTTGTCCCTTATTTATATTATTATATATATTATATTTCATAGTGGTGATCGGTACAGCCCATATGAAACGATATAGCTCACTCTTTAGCTACTTTCCATACACTATACATTTGTTTTTGTTTGTAGTTTACTTTTTTTGTCACACAGTATATATTAATTATGTGCTGGGACACATGGAGGTTGCTTCGGGCCAGATGTGGCCCGCGGCCGCCAATTCAATAGGGCTGTTGTAGACTTCTCATTCAGAGGGGGGCCACAAGGGGGTCCAAGGTCTGTATTACAGGGGCACTGGTCCCTGTTGGCTCCCCCCTAAACCGCCACAGATCTAAGTAACAGCAATAGACACAGTCTGCTTAAACTAATATCACACATAAAATTCCAAAGGGGTCACATACTTTTTCCTGCTACTGTTATCATCCACAGAGTAATCACTCTGTAATGTCATAGGGATCACTGTCCATTCCTGTGCCTTTTACCTTTTCAAGACTGTTTTCTTACCAATATCATAGTTCTCACCTTTAATAAAACCACCTACTTCCGGGTTTGTTTGCAACTGAGATTATTTCACAGTGTTTACCTAGAAGGTGAATATCTCTTGAGTCATAAACACTATCTACAGAGTTTTGTTATGCTCCTGGTGTCTCTTGGCTGAGCATGACTTGTGAGTAAATTTTGAGCAATTAATGCTCCAGTACCCCGAGTCACCGTATTGCCTCTGTCTTTATGTTTCTGCTTCTTGTCTCCCGCTCTGTGTGTTAATGAGGTTACTGTCTCTGTTGTTTGCTCAGTGCTAAAATTTGTTGCACTTTGCCCTCGTGGTGAGTGTAATTATATTACCGGCAAGTGTCAAGACTCATATTAGAATGTATACCTTGTATGTAATTACATTAACATTTTATGTTACTTGTGTTGTGGAAGAGGCAGATGATTACATCTATCAAGATGCTCAGTGAAATACCACCCCTGTGTGTTCTTGTCAACAACACTGGGCCCATGCTGGCAACGCACTCTGCACAGACAGACAAACATGAGAAGATACAGAGAGGGATGGAATAGATTGAAGTCATGAAGGTGAAGCAGGTAATTTAGACACTGCTCATCCTAGCTCCAAACAAATTTAATATGGAAAATAAGCATTTCTTTAAGGCAGTGATTTCTTTCTAATTAGGCGAGAAGCAGGTACAGTTGACATTGAAAAGGAGAAACTTAATCATACACTGGTAAATAACAATCCTGAGATAGATACAAACAGTAGATTTCTACTGATTGATCCTCTCTGTATTTAAATATTTTGCTAAAGCGGGTAAGACAAACTGCTTGGAATAATAAAAAGCTTTATTTATATACCTGAAACAAGAAAACACTCATTAAAATACAAATGCATGAAGCAGTAGTCAATAAAAACAATCAACAGGCCACTGAAAGGATACTTGAGGGTGTCATTATACTTTCATCAGCTCAAAAGGTCTTTGTGCTTCGCAAACATGGGGGAACATGGCCATTAACCCAGTAGGACCCTGATGCAGGAGAGGAGAATTATCTGGTCTGGCAAGAACAACAGAGGCCTTCCAGGCTGATCCCTTAGTTATAGGGATGGGTATTGCTACTCAAAACACTTTTTGGTATTGACCGAAACAGCCCAGTATCGAGTAGAATGGAAATGTCTCCAGTCAAACCAGGACTTCAATCAATACCTAGGCCTACTTTTTGTAACCAAATCGTGGCAAAAATGACAATTTGTATAGTTTTTCTTGCAGCCAAACATGCAAACAACATGCCTAAAGATAGAGAAGAGCACGCTTTTTTTCCCCTTATGTGCCTGCACCATAAACTGTGTAAAAAAATCCATGCATGATTTTAACAGCCGACACACCTTTGGCTTCACTCTCAGGCATGTTCGTCACTGTTGCAAGTTTATCACCACAAGCTTGGCTTTCCGTTGGTTTCATATTCTGGTATCATTTAACACTTCTCTGTAAATTTTTTTTGCTATTCACATCATTTGTCACTGATCGTTCTATCACATCAATTAAACGCTCTTGTGGTGCAACAGCGATCAGCGGCTGCAGCTGTGGCTGCTTCAGGTGTAGTTGGTTTAATCAGCTGGACGTGCAGATTGTCTTTTCCTCTGTGAGTCTTTAGTGTAGTTTAGTGGCTTGTTTAAACAGACGCCTCTCTCGTTTTATACTTGACGTTTTGCGACCAATAAAGGAAAAACCACTGGCAGAGATCTTTTAATTAAGTCTATTGATCACGAGTTAACAAAATAATTTCCTGTTGTTTACTTTCAACACACGTATCAAAATTTGGTCACTTTCTCATTCAAAAATAAAAAAATTTGCAAGCTCTATTCTTTCTCCATATAATACTACCCGTGAGGATGAACTAATTAAGATGAGGAGGATCTGATACAATTTCCCAATACTTTTATGTAACAGGTATTTGAAACAAGAAAAAAGTCAAATAGACAACCTTGCTTGTCCATAACAACAATAAAAATAATAATAGACTACCAATCAACTACTATGGCTTCAACAGTTGGCATTTTATGCAAGGTATTGAATGAAGTACTCTATTGGTTTCGGTATCACAAGGGTACTGGTTGTGGTACTGGTATCGTAAAAATTTTAAACGATACCCAACCCTACTTAGTTATGTTGCTATAGCTTTAGACTGCCAGGGAACTTCCCATGATGCACTGAGCTTCTCTCTCCTCCTCTTCCTCTCCATCTGGATGCATTCTTATTCCATTCACTGCATGAATAGTGGAATTTTCGGTAGTTAATGGCCGTGTGCAGGACAGAACAGGAGAGACCAAACAATCCTATTAAGACCGCACATACTTCAAAATAGGCTAACATAACTCAGGCTGATGTGACTACTGTGGGCCAGAAGAAACAGTAGAGCATGTTGTAAGAAGCATAAGGAAGACAGAAGGCAGCTGGTTCAAATCCTGAGAATGATAAAAGTACAGTTTATTGTTTTTCAGTATCTCCAACTGACTGCATTATTACACCATTGTGTATATATACACAAGGTGCGGACGTAGGAGAGGCCCATGCTGTGGGTGGGCGTAGACTAAAATTCTCACTGCCGCGCAAGTGCGCCCAATAGCGATAGCTTTAGAGGGCTGCGCCTATACTCATAGAATCCGGGTTACAGTACGTAACCCCCGTTCTTGGTATCTTGCTGTTTCGTCCCTTTAATCTAGGTAATTGGTGGGAGGAGTTGATACCTGGTGTGAGATGTAACACAGCTGAGCAGGTGTATCTTTGACAATAATGAATGAATAAAATCTGAACATATGCATATTTGCCACTATTATTAAAATGGCATTACTACCTGCAGCACCAACTATACTGGAGGCAAGTTCAAATTCGCAATTAAACGTCCTCGTTGTTCGAACATTATCGTTGCCGACAGGAGGAGAATACTGCAAGCAATCCTTCTGGTCCTCCGTTTCAGGAGAAACCAAAGATGTATGTGGCAGTGTGCATCTATTGTGGTCGTCTGTTTGAAAAGATGATCCGTCACAGGAGATTTATAATTGTGTCCTTATTTCAATAATTTCCGTTTGTTTCCGGTTCACACGTCAACCGCCAAACGTCCTGTAAATAGTCTGAAAGTCCGAACCATCCCAAAAATGCTTTCACACAAAAAACAAACCCAACCATGGTTAAGTTTGATCCGACCAAGGTCCGAACCAAAGTTCATGTTTTGATCAATTTTTATACATTCGGTTAGTTTTGGTTTGGTTTCACACTATAATTCTTTGACCGCACTAAAGGACTTTACATGACAGACCTGCGTCCCGTTGTCATCTACGTTGGCTGCGTCTCCCTGTACTTGACATTGATTGGTTTATTAAACAGTTCAGCGGGGATCTTTGACAAGAATGAATCAATAAAAGATATGTACATATGCATATTTGCCACTACATTGTTATTATGGTATTAGGCTACTACCTGCAGCACCAATTATATTGAAGGCTAGTTCAAATTTGCAATTAAACATCCTTGTTGAGAGATGGGTGGCAGTGTGATACTATAGGCCTAGTGGCTGTCTGTATCACAAGATTAGCTGTCATGGGAGATTTATAATTGTGTCCTTATTTCAATAATTTCTCTGTGCATGTATTTGTTTCCGGTTTAAGCGGCAACCGCCGAACTTCCTGTAAATAGTCTGAAAGTCCGAACCATCCAAAAAATGCTTTCACCCCAGAACGAACCTAACCATGGTTCAGGTTAATCCGGACCGAGACTACCTCTTTTGGTCGGACCAAATTACGTCTGTTTGGTCCGGAGGAGGTTTCACACCTGCAATTTTGGTTCGGACCAAACTGAAAAGTCCGAAAGTCCAGACCAAACATAGTAGGTGTGAAAGCCCCCGTAATTGATGTCATGGCCTGAATGCGACAGGCTGCAATGGCTGGAAATAGTATTCTGTATATAGGAATGAGACAACACTTTGGGACTTTTTATTTGACATTTTTTACTTTCTACAGGGCCAAGAACGCCTTCCAGGCTATTGCCTGAGTGTCAAATATCAATTTACTATTATTACTTTTTATCGTCAACAGCATCATCAAGCAAAAATTTTAAGGAATCGAATGAATAAACTAGGTGTATAACATAGCCTATGTTTGCATTCCTCTAATGTCATGTATTTTATGAACATCTGAAATCCTTGTTAATGTTGTGTTTCTTTGCAAATTAGGGCATACCAGCAACCCCAATATGCTAGCCAGAACACCCATGTGCCAGTCCTCAGGATGTACATGGATGTGGAGCGGGACATGAGGACTGACTTAAGGGTACCAAGGCTTGTCTTTTCAACATTTTGCACCAAAACAAGGAACATGCATATTATTTAGAGGTCCTGTCATGGGTAAAAGGTAGAGTGCAGTCAGAGAACAGAGATGTGGACCCAGATGCAGTTCAAATTAAAGGTGTATTTAAACAAATAAGGCAGGCTTGTGCTGGGAGCTCAGCAGCAATTGTCCAAACAAAACACAAGCTAAAGGGAAAAATCCAAAAACACGCCAAAGGCTGAATCCAAAAAGGCATAGGGACAAGAAGAAACACTCCACATACAACACAAGGACTGAAGACAACTGAGGACAATAAATACACTGGTAAACGAGCATGGAGTGAAGCACAGCTGAAATACATCAGGTAATCAATCACAGGGACAAAGCTAGACAAGGTCACCAGGTACAGAGGATTACCAAAATAAAACAGGAAGTAAGGTTCAAAGGAACACACAAGGACAGATCTACCAAAGTAAAACACAAAACGTGGAAAGACAGCAAAATCAGGGCGCGGACTGAGACGGGACCAAACAGGAGACAAGACTACACTAAAACATGGAGATATAAGGAGACTAAGGTCTAGGACACAGACCATACTGATAAAACACAGAAGTACACAGATCAGGAAAACACCAAAGCACAGGACTAAGGAAATAATTGCAAAAACCAGAAACCCACAGGGAAAAAATACAACTCATAACAGGTCCTTGTTTGTGTTTTGGCTGGCGCATGGGGTGTCTTACCGGGTGAGGTTACTAGGCTTTTGGTATGCCAAAGTAACTTTTTTTAGTGTTGTGAAGAAGATTGCCAAGTCTAAGGTCATCTTCAACTGTGATTTCAACCTTCAAAAACAGCCTTTTTTCACTTACGTTACATTGCAAAAATCAGGCCTAGACTAGTCCATGCATTTGTTACTTCTATGCTGTATTAATAAAATTCCATATTATTGGGCTATTTTGGCAAACTAAGTAAGCTGAATGTTTGTGGTAAAATCATTTAACGTTACCTGACACAGATAATTGTGGCTGGAATGGCTAGAATTGTGTTGTGTGGCTTGTGTAATGGATTAATATCACTTCACTTTTAAGACTCTCCTGTTGATCCACTGACAAGACTAGGAAAAGAGATCCTCTCCATCTGTATGTATTCTTGTTCTATTAATGCATAATGATAACTTCCCCTAGGGAACACGGATAGACACCATGTTCCTTTGATGAGATAGTACTCCAACCCTGAGACTAAGATAAAAGCTGCATGAGCTGTTATACTGCAGCTCACTCGGATGATACTCTCTGATGTGTATGTGTCCCTGTGAGTTCCTTCTGCGGGTCTCGGTCTGTCACCTCTCCAGAGCCATCTGTTGATTTCTGGCATCGTATCTTATCAGTTGTGTCACCTTGCCTACTCCTGTAATCAGGTGCCCGCGGTGAGTGTTTGGGAGATTAGTGGTTCTAGGTGGTCTCAGAGACCCCCACTCCCCTCCCTCCCTAGGAACACAAGGCAGAGGAAAGCTCAGCTCACTCACTGATCTCGATCTTCTGCAGAAGACTTGAATAAAAGTGTTTGCCTGAGCTGTTTACTTAAACATGCTTTTTCCCACCACAATTTCTTCCCTCTCCCGTAGTTTTGTGCTTTCACATCTTTCATTATATCTGTGTAGATCTAGACCATCTGCCCCCATACTCCTGCATGACACCCACTGCTATAATTATAGTCCTATTTTTTTCCTCCTTATTTATAGGAACGAAGACAGATAATTAATGAAGATTCGCCATCATTTTAAAGTAAAGATCTGATCCAGTGGACCATTCATCAGATAATACCAGATAAAAATGACAAAATGAAAAAAGTCCCTTGTCTTAGATGTCATTTCATTTTAATACTTTTTTGGCAATGAAAAAGGGCAGCCATGTTCTCCGCCATTTAAGCTAATAAGTTCTGATAAAATGTTAATTATTTTCAGTTACAGAAGTGGTGACATGGTGGGTCAGGTCGTCAACTGACCACAAGTCAGTCAGTGCAGAGAAGCTAAAATAGGAGAAGTAGGATCTCTTTTCCTGGTTCCTGTCAGAACACGTGCCGCAGCATTCTGGATCAACTGAGTCATAATGGACTTATTTGAGCAGCCTGGTAATAAGGAATTGCAATAATCCAGCCTCAAAGAAACAAATGCATGGGCTAGTTTTTCTACATCATTTTGAGACAGGATGTTCCAGATTATTATTTTATATTTGCATTATTATGTGGGAGGAAAAAGGCGGTCCTTGAAATTTGTTTAATGTGAAAGTTAAACGACATGTCCTGATCAACGATAACTCAGAGATTCCTCATAGTGGGGCTGGAGGCCAAGGCGATGCTATCCAGAGTAACTACATCTTCAGATATTGTGTCTTGGAGGTGCTTGGGCCCCAGTACAGTGACTTCGATTTTATCTGAGTTTACCATTAGGAAGTTACAGGTCATCCAGGTTAGTGTTGTAGTGCTTAAGACCGGTCTTAAGACCACTTTTTGATGGTCTTGGTCTCGTCTTGGACTCGACCGCCTTTATACTCGGTCTTGTCTCCGTCTCGGACATTGAGGACTCGGGATTTTATTTCAAGACCAGTCAAGACCATAACTTTGGGAATATCAATAAATTGCTCTTGCATTGTCTGATTTCTTAACATCCTAACTTTGATTGGAAGTAAAACTTATTGCTTCAAATGTAACCAATAACCCTAAAACATGTGGTTACTGTTAACGAATGTCACCCCTCCCTGCTTACGTTGATTTCAGCTCTTAGTGTTTGTATGTGGGTGTTTTAATGGGAAAGTGGATCTTTGAGATCACTTTGAGAAGTACCTATGATCTTGTTTCACATTTTATTGCATTCCATGCAATGCAGGGAACTGGTCTTGGTCTTGACTCGGTCTCGCCCTCCCTCAGTCTTGTTCTCGACTGCTCTCAGCCCCTAAAGGTCTTGGTCTTGTCTCGGTCTCAATAAACTCTGGTCTTGGTCTTGGTCTCGGTTTGGGTGGTCTTGACTACAACACTAATCCAGGTTTTAACATCCTGAAGGCACGTTTGGAGTTTAGCTAACTGATGAGTTTCATCTGGCTTGGTCGACAGATATAATTTGAGTATCATCTGCATAACAATGAAGGTTTATGGTGTTTCCTGATAATATTGCCTTAAGGAAGCATATATAAGGTGAACAGGATCTTAGAGAGAAATGGAAGGTTAGATATAGGTCTATAGTTTGCTAAAACCCCTAGATCAAGGGTGAGCTTTTTAAGAAGAGGTGTAGCACATAGTCGGTTAATAAAGACAGATTGATCAAATCTAGTAAAGACATGCTAACTAAGGGTAAAACATTCTTAAAGCTGAAATTAGAAATAGGCAGGTTGATGGTTTAGAAGAAGAAATCATTGAAGTTAGTTTTTAAAGATCGAGCAAAGCAAAGCAGTCCAAACATACATACAGCGTTACAGCTGTTTCTAAGGTTCCTGAGTTTAGAGATAAGTCGGTGCCAGTTAAGGGCAGGTCTTGTTAAAGGCAATTGTTACTACTGAGAGCTATAGGAAGACATGGTTCAATAGTGCTGTGAGACTCTGTCAGCCTGGTTACAGTGATGAAAAGAAACCTGAGAGAACAGGAATCTTCAGCCTGTCTCAGATCAAGGACAGGATGCTGGGGAAGAATACTATGTTGTTTGGTGTGTTGTTAGCGACTAATAGTGACTAAATAAAGAAGCTAATTAGAGATATATACATTTATGTCCTTGTATAATTGAATTACTGCCTACATGTATTTATTTATCTACTTTATATTTTGTGCATTATTATTATCTACTTTATGCTTATTTATTTATTTCTCTATTTGTTTCTGAATTTGTCAGGATCAGTCCTCCATAGTTATGGGGGTGCATCAGTGCCTACGGCATGGGTGAGCTGTATGTGTGTGAAGGTATTACTGACAGAGACATAAATTGGGATTTTAGAGAGACATCTGTTGCCATCAAGTTGGCGTTTCGTTCCTCCACTAATAGCTTCTCACTAGCCATTATGGCCTGAAATGCATTTCATTATGCAGTCAGTATACTTTTCTGATGGATAAGCATAAGTAACACCTTATTACATATTGAGTACTTGAGAGCCTATGAAAATGAGATTCAATTCAAAACATAAAGCTATTTTGTGGCAATTGCTTGAAATTCAACACATGAAACTGGAAAACAGTAATATCAAATGTTTAGGAAGTAATATCACCAAAGTAAATATATACTAAAATGAGGAATAATGCACTCCAGTGGCATTTGTCAACACCGTCTTAGAGAGTCAACACCGTCAGACACAAATCCTGATGGTGTTGACATCTGACAGAGTTGACAAAATACCATATAACAGATGTGCTCATCACAGGATCCATCTTGTTTATCATTAGTTGCTTGTGACCTCTATAATCTACTTCAATTAAGAATTTATAAGAGAAAATATGATACAGATCTTGCATTATATTAATTATGGTGCTGACACACTATGGTTGTGACATGCAAGGTGTCAACAAGTAGGTATAAAATATATAGAATCTAAAAAAACTTACCAGAGCTAGAGTGGTCTCATAGCATTAGAAAGAACAAGGAAGTGATAAAGGGGTCCTCAGAGTTTTAGCAGCCTTCAGTTATTCCTGATTTTCTTTATTTAAAATAAATGTCTGACTGTGTAGACAAAAACCCAGGACACAAGTTAAATCGTCTAAAAAGTACATTAAAATCTGTTCTAAATTGTAACTTTTGATACTTATGTAAAATATTTACTGAACTACTAACAAATATTAAGTATAATGGTTATTTTTACATCACCTTTAATTCTTTTTACGCTATTGTAATGTAATGACACCTGCTTCCGGACAAGGATTTTTACAGGCACTGGTCACATATTATATAATTTATAATTAAGAAAAATATAAAACAACATGAAATAAATAATTGGGTGTGCTAAAAATGTCTTGTTAGTTTTCTGGTTACATGTATGAATAATATTATGTAAATGTTTTACCAAAAACTGTGTTTTATCTTGTGGAAATGTTTTGTCCCAGATCTCAAGAATCACAGTACACTAAGTAATAAAACGTGTGCAAATGTTTATTTGTTATTTCTTTTGTGTTCATCATGTGAAAAGGTTTTTGAGGGGGAGGATCACAATGACTAATTATCAGTTGTAGTATTGTTTTGAATTTCTCTCACCAGTGTGTAAAGACTGTGTTGTAGTGTGTTTGTTTTTGAAGGCTTGTGTGTTATGTCTGAGGGCAAAGTTTGTTTTTTCAGCAAGATTGAATGGTTTTGAGTGGAGAACTTCATTTTGACCTGAAAAGTTGATGTTTGGGGAATTGGGTGAGAAGTTGTGGATTTGTGTTTAGAGTTTCAAGAAAATGAGGAATAATTTCAAGAAATGTGTTTAAGCAATCGAGAAAAACTGTAATGACGAGTACACTGCTCTGGCATTACGGAGGGCCTCCCTATAAAAAGACTAACATGCCAGATTAAATGATATTCTTCCAGATTGGAGGAACGCCAGTTCCTTTCAAGTTTCTGAGATGTTTGCTTTAATTGTCGATTTCTGTGTTATTCCATGAAGCTAACAGTTTTTGTTTTATTATCTTTTCAGAGGGGCAACAGAGTCAAGTGTCAATCGCAGTGAGCCTGCAGCACTATCAACAAGATGGTCAATTTGGGAAGGACTAAAAAATTTATTTATTTATAAGGTCAAAACACATTAATCAACATTTCGGTAAATGTGTCAGTGTTAGCCACACCCCCAGGATTCTACAAGTAAAATTTAAGACTTTTTAAGACCTTTTTAATATGACCTAGGATGAACTTTAATGCCAACTTCACTGCCATATAATGCAAAATCTATATGAATTTTTAAGCTATAGAAAATAATTATTTACCAAGTTATCTGAATTTTATAAAATACTCTTTAAATCTAAATGCGCTTTAATAACAATTAGCAATAACTATTTGGATGGTGCCTTTCTAGTCTTCCGAACACTCAAAGCACTTTTTACACTACATTGCATTCACCCGTTCACACACTGAGCTTGTGCTCAAACAGAAATTATCATTCACACACAATTATACATCTGTTCTGTTTTTGCATCTAAAATTTGCTTGAAATGTAGTATTATATAGTATTGGCTTGAAAGCAGCAGGGATAAGGAGTTGGGCTCTGGTTTGTTTTTTCCTCGTTCCTGTGATCGGCACATCTGGGTGAAGTAAGTGTGGGACATCCAACATGTAACGCATGTTGGATGTTTCCATTCACACGTTACCCTACAACAGCAGTGCAACGCCGACACACAGACACGGTCCTCATCTTATACACAACTGTCTCTCCGTTGCTGTTGTAATGTTAACTGACCAGGAAACCTGCAAATGAGTCTTCCAGCTCCGCTGTTTTTTATCAGAGCTCGCCGTAGTGTGACTGACTCGCATGCCGCCTGTTGTGCTAACCTCAGCGCCACTGCCCACAAAAATGATTTCTTTATGACATTATGGCATTTATTTAATCCTAAAGGACAAGAAAAGATTTAAGATCTTTGTAAACAAAATGTCATACTTTGTAAACAACATTTTTCCTTTTAAGGCCTTATTTTTTGAATATTAAATTTAAGACTTTTAAAATACTTTTAAGACCCCAGGGATAAAACTTTAACAGCACCCCATGGTGCCCCCTCATCCCATATGTATGTAATGTGATTACATTTCCTCCTTTGAAAGAAGAAAATATATATATAAAAAAACCAACATGATTTCTAGTCATAAATTAAAGACATAAAAGACTAAATGCATAAGTTATTCTCTTACATCTACTCCTGGCACCTATGCTGCACTACTGCTCTGTTTTCACTTCTTTCTTTTCAACACATTTAACACACTTTTCACCTGCTCACATCTCACATCTTATTTCCTATTCTTCATTCTTTTCCTGCCCTTCTCTTTCACTTCTCCCTTTCTTCTCTCTTCCTCACTCTTCGCCACCTCTCCTTCTTTCTCATTCATAATTTCATTAGATAATGGTGGGGTGGTGCGCTAAATTGCATTGCACGTTTTCATTCAATGCAACAATAACACAGCATAGTGCTCTGGAAAAAACAAACTCACACTGTTCAATATACATTTGAATTAGTGCAAGTAGGACAATGGAATTAGGAAATACCCCCTAAACTGGCTGTTTTCATACAATGTGAAAACTGCTGATGAATTATACCTCCTGGCTCCTCATGACACATTTTCTCCTGTCTTCCGCTGCTCCACGGGTTTTCTCCTGTCCTTTCCTCTTTGTTCTCACACTCATTTTCCGTCTTGGCACATTTTCACACTTTTATCCCTTCCTTGCCCCTCCTTCATATACAGCATGTCCTCCTCCCTCCTCCTTTTTTTCTTCACTCTCTTTCATTCCTTTCTTCTCTGCATCCTTCTATCAGTGGAAACTGAAACTTTGAATTTCACAAATATCTATATACATGTAAAAGCTATGAAAACAGAAATACTGTATATCTAACCTCTCAAGTAACTACCATATTAAGCATCTCCATTCTGTCCACTCATACCTCCATTTCTTTTTTACACTCCTTTCCAACTGCTGTCCCTCCATGTCTTCTATAGACTGTATAAAAGAAGTGGACTTGGTTTGTGGACTTCTGTTTTGAAGCCTCAAGTTTGGCAGTCGGCATCATGGTTTTTGGAAATAGAAGTGACCACATTTGGATGAGAGGGTGGAGTTAGGGAGGGATATGCACTGATACACTTATCCTGTTTGATAACAATTTTTGTTTTGAGCAATATATTACTAAGCTTGCCCAGTTGTGTTTTTATCACCTCAGAAATATTGACAAAAACGCTAGTGTGGCACGCCCTCAAAAACACCGGTTGAGAAACACACTGAGCTGCAGCACACACTGTGACAAGACGTCCGCCCGCTGCCTCCCCTCGCCCCCATCCTCCGTAATATCTGTCAAGTCTGTCTTTCAAGTTTGAACTCATTGATACTTCCGGCACCTTAGCAAAGATTTAGTCAGATAGACCAGACGTCTTCCTACATTAGAAATATTCACATACATGTTTGATGTACTGGAAATAGAAAAACACTTTTATTAACACTTTATTATTAGTTTATACATAGTAGAATAGTTGTTTTTAGTGGATTTTTGGATTATTATTTTGTCATAATGGCAAAATAAAGATACATAAGGGAGAAGGTTTTGGAGATTTTACTCATGAATAGTGACAAAGAAGAAGCGGTTTTCTCTGGTCCAGACTCCTTCTTCCATGAGGATGAAGACCATTTTGTTCAAGGCTTCGATCCATATCAGAATATATAAGTACAATTTTCAAGGTGTATTTATGTAGGTTTATTTATTATCATTTTACAACACAGCATTGTATAATGAAATACCAGTTGTAGTTCCTTTATACTAATATACTCACAAAACAAATTATGTAAATGGACAAATAATAAGTCATAAAAATAAATCATTATTTATGGTGGAGTGTTGAGGTTAAATGCCAGAGTCTCCCAGCCTGAGGAAAGAAGATGCTCTTATATAATTTGTTTTAGCCCCACTGGAGATGAAGGAGCAACAGAAGACCAGATCAGCCCAGCACCTCATCCCTGTACATCACAAGCACAGCACCCTACATCTTCACGACAGAGGATCCAGCGTCTGCCACCAACTTTCCCAGATTCTCTGAGCATCTGCACACAACACCACCCCTTTCCAGTGATTCGGAAGAATTAATGTCAGATGTGGAGTTCGTTCCACAAATGAGAGGCCGTCGCCATGGTCGCCGGGGTTGTGAGCATGGCCGTAGGAGTCGTGGCTACAGGAGTCGAAGCCGTGTGTATAAGAATGCTGCCAGGAGTCGTGGCCAAGATTCCTCAGCAATCTGGCTCCCCCTGCACAGCCAAATGATGGGAAGACAGAGGAAGAGCCTGATAGTCTTCCTCAAAAACTTCCCAGGTTCCTCCCCAAAAGAAAACCTGGTGTGCAGCCACTTTTGTCCTCTGGGCGCACACTAAACCCCGTGGAGCTGTTCAAGCTTTGTTTTTGACAGCGAAACTATTCAGACTGTGTGTGACAACACAAACTAAAATGCAGAAAATAGTATTGCTGCTGGCAGGAAGTTTATGTGGAGTCCAGTTACATCTGAAGAACTGTGCAAATACATGGGGCTAGTGTATTTTATGGGTGTCCTCAGTCGCTGGTTAACAAACAATAACCGGGATCAGGTTATCACATTTATTGTGATGACTTCTATACCAGCCTGGCACTCCTCCAGCACCTCTGGGATCTTGCCTTTGGAGCATGTGGGACCTACAGAGAGGGCAGAGTGGGGACCCCAACAACCAAGGTGAATGTTCTGACAAGGAAATCACAGAGAGGATCCATACGGTGGATCAGGGATGGGCAGCTCCAATGGACACAAGAGAGGTGTCTGTGTGATCCACAGTGCACACTGCATACTCAGGGGAAATAGTGATGAGAGGGAGGAAAACCAAGGATGGCTATGAGAGGGTGGAAGTTCCAAGGCCTACCGCTGTGGGAGAAACACACCATTCATGTGCAAGGCTTGCAGAGTGCCCCTGTCTGTTATTGTTGACAGGAACTGCCATAAAGAGTACCACAAGTGACCAGAGCACAGCTACTACTGCTTTGCACTCTGCTTCAAAAAATTAACATTAAGTCAAAAACTAATAAAGTGTACATAGTTCAGTAGTGGAAGGATTACACATCCCATTTGGCCTGGGAATGCTTTGGGATCCCCCAGGAGGAGTGGGAAAGCTTTTGCCTGCTGCCACTATGACCCGACCCCAGATTAGCGGATGTTAATTGATAGATGAAAGGAGAATAGTTCAAATAGAATTGTATTAAAACATAATTGGTTTGTGTTTTTACATGTCATGTGTGTTTAATAAAATATATATTTCAATACTTAATGGATCACTTGCAGTCATTTCAGAAAGTTGCTATTGTAACCTGCCCTGCTACTCCTTCTGTCTGTGTTGCAACCACTCTGTCTATTGCATTTACTTGCTTATAAATGCATACTTGAGAAACTGCAATTGAATTGAAACCCTTTGTAATATTTCTGTTCTTTTCGTCCTTCGTCCTGATCAGTGTTATATATCCACACAACAAAAAACTCCCCCTCTCTCCCCCTGGCTGTGTGTGTGTGTGTGTGTGTGTGTGTGTGTGTGTGTGTGTGTTTAATTGTAGGAGTGGAGACAGGTGCACAGGAGTGGCCCGATTCTATAGTCCTGGACACATGGGAAGAAAGCCAACCACCCTCTTCCACAGACCCTCTACCACTACCCCAAAGAACCCCTAGCACCACCTCCACCACACTCTCCACACAACCCTAGCCCAGCAATGCCAGCTGGAAGAACCATGGACAATGAAACCATCCAATAATGACTACTTGTTTCAGTTCCAGTTTGACACGCCAGAACCCTTCCTCTTCCACTGCCATGAACATGGCAACAAAAGCCAAAACTGGGCCCTGTCACCTGAGAGACCAATCCTGCTTATCGGTGACTCCAACCTCTCCAGACTCCCGCATATTCCAGACAAAAGGACTGCTATCCTGGAGCCAATCGCTCCAACCTACTACATATGCTCCAGTATAAAAACACCCACTTCTCTGGAGGTCGACCAATTACTATTCAAACTCAACGACATAGGTGTCCCTCTCTAACTTCAAGAAGCTCATGAAAACTCATCTCTTCTGAGAACACCTTCCTCTTATAACACCTCAAACCCCTAACCTCTGCACTTCATCTTCTTCCATCTCCTTATAATTCTCTTGTTTGCAATATTCATTAAATCTTAATTCTTTCTCTATGTATTTACCCTATTGATGCTGTACGTGCTAATAGCTCTTATTAGTATTTATTGTCACTCTTAGGGTATGTATGTTGTTCCTCAAATGTAAGTTGCTTTGGATAAAAGCATCTGCCAAATGAGTAAATGTACAGTAAATACAAATACAGAAAAACATGCACAGAAGTGATAGAAACAAAAGTGCCTGTCCTGTTCTAATCCATATGATCTTCAGCATTTGGCCTCATGTTCTCATCTACATCACATTTAATGTCATCGCTCGCTATGCACCTGGATAGAAACACATCCTGGTTCAGCTACTCCTCTCTGGCCCTCTTCCTCTCCCTGGCCCAACTATTCTCCCTTTTTTGAAGATTATTCTTTCTTTGTCTCCTCTTCTGTGTTGTTCTGTATCCATACTGGATAAACCTAACTCCAGAAAGCCCCCTTTTTACTGCATCGTGTCTGTAATATAAAGAACTTCAACACTTATGTCTCTGGTTGAGATTGGAATTAGCTGTGGTTGATCCATCCTCAGCCTCGCATTATACATTTATGGTTTTGAAAATGATATATTCATTTCTGACATGTTGTGCATTTGTAAATAACACTAAAAACATCCATAGTTTTGGTGTTGGGTAAGCTTGTATGTAAAGTAACTTAACCTCTTAACGCTGATTGTCGCAAATTCACATCAAACCTCTTCCTGTCAGACTGCAGGTGAGGTAGCATATGTATTCCCCCAATGCCTGTTTGCGCATATTCAATACGTACCTGGGAACCTTTTGCAAGCACTGGTTTCTCGTTTATGCCTGTTGTCACTAATTTGCGTCATACCTAAATTATTTATTGTAAATAAATTCAGGGGTCGCCATCAAGGGTTGACTGCATATTCTGTGTAAACAACATGAATTGTGTTAATTGTATGGTATGAACAAACCGATGTGGGGCTAACTTTGGACAAAAAGTTGTAAAAAAAAAAAAACAATTAAAAAAACTGTATTACAAATGTAAATTTCTAGACATTCCACCTGTAAAAACGGTGAGTCTGCAGTGATATTCAGTATCTTGCTATAACTTGTACAGTATGCACAACAATTTGTTTGCTCAGTTTTGGATCAAATGCTTCCAAAATAATTGACGACACACCCATAACCAGCAGAATGATGTGTGATTCTTTCTGAATTTTCTCACCAACATTTTGACTGTTGTAAGCGTTTTAAGTTTAAACTGACAAAACTATCCAGGTTTGGCACGTGTAATGTCAGCAGCCTCTCTCAACAACAGCTCAGTGAGTAAGTCACCTACTCTGGTGATCTGAAGTTACAGTTGTCAGACCTGCTGACAATGGGGGTGTTCAGATCATAGTTTAAGTTAGAATAAGTTTATTTGGATCCCATGACACTTTCATCTTATTTTTCTAGTATGCTATAAAGTTTTTGTGCAGCTTCAACTTTAAAACTTTGAAACTCAAAATGTTGCAGGTGGGTTAAACATTTCACCCAGTAGTCAGGTACATATAATGACACTCTGATCTCAAAGTGATGCTGTAAAAATCAAGTTTGCCTTTCCGCAATTATGTCATTGTCCCACTTTTTTCATCACTGTAATCCCTTAATTCATCTGCATCTGTTCTTCTCTGAAAATGTCAAATGTTGCATTTTTCACAACTTGCTTGGATCACAATCATTGTCGCTTGCGGCTATATTTCATCTTAGTTTTGTAGAGTTGTACAGCCTCATAACCTGTCCACCTAAACACACACACTCTCACTCACTCACTCGCTGGATGTCATACATAAAATACATTTCTAAGGTTCAATGTTCTAATCTGTTTATCTGCGCAACATTGTTTGCTTGAATTTATGTTATATTCAGCCGCCCTAGAAGTTTGAACATAATGTAATACACCTGTACATTCTGACAAATTCTGACAAACCACTAATGGCTCACAGAAAAATGTCTCCCTCATATACAGTCATCTTTCCTTCTATGTCTCCATCTCCTAAACAAATGACCTGATGTTCAGTTTTGTTCCTCTGCTACTCTCTTCAACCTCTACACATCATGCCACATTTTCTGTCATTTCCATTCATGCCTAAGCCTGCCTAGAAGTTGTGGCACTGAAAGAATAAAATCAATAAAATCTCTGCCTGCTGCCTTGTTCTGTTAGTACAGCGGTGTAACTTTGAGGCTTACACTCGCTCCTCAAATGAGTGCTACCCCCAGCCTGTCAGCACTGGTTAGCTGTATAATGAACAGATGGACAGGTTTCTCAGGTTTCTTTCTTCTCGCTCTTGAGTTCTCCATTTCTCATAATTTGTAGTTGATGCCTTGTTTGGGAATCTTGAAATGTGTCTTGTTTACATGACAGCTGGAGTGTAGAGTAATTTAAACAGCAGGCCAGGCTGATAAACTAATAAATATTACATAAAAAGGTTGTATTTAACCTGTCTGTGATCATCCAATTTCATGGTGCAAGATTTGTTTGTATTGGTGTGTGGCATCAACTGTCAATGTATCAAGAGGTGATAAAGACTGATTGCCCTAAAGGTAGATTTGATAGTTTTCCTCAGTTTACAAAAGGTGCAAGACAATAGACAGAAAATGGTGAAAATGAGGTGAAATGTGAATGGCTCACAGAGGATTATTAGTGGTCCATGATGCTGAAGTGACCCTTCCACTCAATTGACTGTGAATGGATTGAAGCTCCCAGGATGGGGAACTGTGTGAGTGGATTTGTTTTCACATTCTCTTTCAAGTGTTACACATAGCTGTTTTCCATCTTTTATAAACATGAATTTATGTCCCTGCCACCTTTTACTGTCTTTAATTCACTCAGCAACAGTGGATTGGATTATCAGATGACCATCATTAGCCGTGTTTCCACCAGGCAGTCCAGTTCAGTCAGAGCCAGAACTTAGCAATGTGTTATTTTTGAGGTTTTACTGACAAATGTTGTGGATGATACCAATAGAACCACTTCAGTTTTCTCGTTACTTGCTATAAAAAGTGCAGTTCTTTAATTGGTTGATGATCAAAAGACTCAATGTACAAACCCACCATTTTTAAATATTCCATCAATTGCAACATACCACCATACCATTATTTTTATTCATTATACACCGTTGGTGATAAGGAAATACAGCGAGATGTATTGCATTGTATTGTAAATGTAGCAGTAAGGAACGCAAAGGTTTTGCTGCTTGTTTCTCAGCGCATGACTGTCCACGGCTTCGTCGTCGACACCGGCACCAATAGCACTGTTCCTTATTTGTTCCTCAACCTCATTTGGCCAACCACCAGCACCAACATGACACCACAACGTTTAGTCACAGGTAAAAAGATATAAAACAAATTGTTATCAATGTGATCAGTACCTCCAGTTTATAACAGAGGACATGCTGGAATTAAGGTGCCAGGAAGCTGACTTCAGTAGGAGTGCATTCAGCAAGCAGCGTCTTTCAGTCAAGCCTTTCTGGGTACCCTGAGCCAGCTTGTACAGGCGTTGAGTTGCCAACATGACTCTGTACCTCCATCCAGTGACTAGATGCTTTACACCCTGGACATTATACTTTTTGTTACAGCTGGCAACAACACATTATTACAGTTATTTGGCTTGTCATAGGTCTTTATATGATATTTTAATCTCAACTGACACTGGAGATTATGCAATTCTTATGCTTTTAGATCTTACAGCAGCATTTGACACAGTTGACCACAGAATCCTTATTTCTCACCTCGAGCATTGCGTGGAGATTAAGGGCACTGCCTTAGAATGGTTTAGGTCATACTTTTCTGACAGAGATTTTAGAGTCAGTTTTGGTGGCTCTATTTCACCTTCTGTGTCCCTCACATGTGGAGTTCCCCAGGGTTCAATTCTCGGGCCAATTCTTTTTTTCACTCTATGTGCTTCCCCTTGAATCAATCTTAAAAAAACTTAACATCAGCTTCCATCTCTACGCAGATGATTTGCAAATCTACCTGCCCATCAAAAGAAATGATGGTAGTTCTTTAACAAGATTGGTTGACTGTTTAATGATATGAAAGCCTGGATGGCCTTAAATTTTTTTAAACTTTAATGAGAGTAAAACTGAGGTCATGGTTTTTAGACCCAGTTGGCACCTCTGATGTCTCACAAATAGACCTGGGCTCTTTGCAACCTTATGTTAATTCTGTTGTAACCAACCTTGGAGTAAAAATGGATTGTGATTTTAAAATGGAGAAGCAGATAAATTCTGTTGTGAAAGCTTGCTTCCTTAGCTTCCTTACTGGAACTCGTAAGCGAGATCACATCTCCCCTGTTCTGGCCACTCTTCACTGGCTCCCAGTTAATTTTAGGATTGATTTTAAGATTTTATTGTTTGTTTTTAAAGCCCTTCATGGACTAGCTCCAGTATATATTACTGATCTGTTGAAGCCACATTCTCCTTCAAGGTCATTAAGGTCTGCAAACCAGTCTCTTCTTGTTGTCCCTAAAACACGGCTCAAGGGCACGACTTAAAACACATTTTGATTCCTTGGCTTTTAATCTGGCATGAGAACTGTATGTTGTATTTGTCTGGTGTTGTATTTTGTCTATTTATTGTTTCATGTCAATGTACAGCACTTTGGTCAACCTGGTTGTTTTAAATGTACTTTAGAAATAATGTTTTATTGATTGATTGATACACCTTTTTAAATATGTATTTGTAGTGTTGCATTTCATATTTGTACTACATTTACATTTATGTATGTACAGTAGTGTGCTAATTTGTTTTGTATTTGCACATGGATATTGTTCTATGTATATAGTTTGCTGTTTTTGCACTGTTTGTATTTGCACATTTGTTGCTAAATAAAGTACTTCTTGTCATGTCACATGCGTTTCTAATATATAAAACCTTTTTATATGAAGAGCTGGACAGTGAGTATTAAAAAAATGATTTGTGTCCATTACAATTGCAAGGCATTTATAATTTATAATACAGATTATGGTGCTTCGATAGCGGCACTAAGATAGATCTCATTCATGACAGCAACGGTTACTCACATAATCACTTCCTCTTAAGTGGTTTTGCCTACAAAATAAAAGCGTGAGAAGCTTTTTTGCTGTAAAGCTTTACTTGGAGTTGAAATGAGAGCCTTTTACATTGAAAATTTCTGAACAACATTAAACCCCACAACCCTGTACGCAGGATAAGCTGCTGACGATATATGTATGTATGTATGTATGTATGGATAGACGACATTAAAATAGTCCATAGCCTGCTTGACACACCTCTGAAAGAGCCGTCAGAAAACGTGATTCCCCTAAATGTCCTCTGCCTGAAGATACTGGGGAAATGAAAAAGCGTGTGTAGGTTGATGGATGTGGATCAAACACCGAAACAAAAACAGTGCAGCACATGCCTTAATGTGAGCCTGAAAAACGAGTTGCTGCAGAATCCATTTGTTGTAAAGAAAAAAAAAAATTGTCCCAAGGCGAGGTTGAACACACAAGCTTCGAGGTGACAGTCCAGGGGTTTCATTTATAAACAGTGCATACGTACAAAACAGGGATGGAAACGTGCATACACCACTTCCCAAGCAAAGGTTGTGATCTATAAAAAAAAAACTTGACAGGAGAATGTGGGTCCTGTTAGTAAACTCTGAACCATGCGTATGCACATAAAGAGGAGAAATGATAAACAGCGACTCACATGGCAGAAGGATGAAACTGTTTGAAATGAATAGGCCTACTATTGTGTAAAATAAATTGAAATATTGCCTCTGAGTATTATAGGCTTAAAGCCTTTCTGAATAAACAAACACCCGTTAAATTTAAGATCATTTGCAGTGCACAAAAAGATCTAGATTCAGGATAATAAACTCAAATGGAGATATGTTTCTGCAAAAGAAGGCCTTAAATATGTTGTACAGTTTAATCAGGAATCATTAATTAATAGGCTACTCACATGCAGTGCAATTCATTCTCATAAATAAAGTGAACAGGAGGACAAATTACATATAAATTGAAGCCGTTTTCAGTGTGTCAGTCGAGCAAATACGAAAGCATAGTTTCATATATTGTTATCACATGTTTGTTGCCTTATAGAGCCAAACGCTGTGTGCCAGCGTGTGGATGTGATGCGCTGCTTGTAAAAACACGTTATGGACACAGTAAATCTTTCAGCTTAAGTAAATCTTTCAGCTCATTTACAACAAGTCCTATTTCTTTTAACTCATCAGCAGCCTCGTTAACCACAGCATGTTTAAAAGCATCTGGGACAGAGCCAGAACTGAGACAAAAGTTAAAAAAAGTAAGTAGGCTCGACCTAATTGTGCTAAAAACCTCCTTCACCATCCTGGCGGGAATAATGTCTAAAGCACAGTTGGTGGGTTTCATGTGGCGTACGACCTTAGTGAGCAACGACAGAGAAAATGGCTTAAATTCCTCAAACACAGCAGAATGCACAGCATCAGCAGGTATAAACACACTAAAATCAAGGCCTAAGGGCCCTTGTGTTGTCGTTTAGCTAGGGGTCTGATTTAGGTTTAATAGACTTAAACCGATGAGGGGCAATAGAGTCTAGGATTTCAGCACTTGAGAATGTTCCCCAGAGAATCTTATCTGGGGAAGATGGATAAACCAGACCAGTCTTGGCATAAAACTGAAAGCCCAAGAACATTGAAACAAACTCTCCAGCTGAAGAGGGGGTGATACAGCGACGCCTAGAGACTGAAGACACAGTTTAATAGGAGGTGGAGGAAAACTGATCTCAAATCTAATGGGGAAGTGATGTGAGATACCAGATTCTGATATGTCTGTGACTGAAACTGAAAGTCCAAGAGAGATGATGAGATCCAAGGTGTGGCCAAGATTATTTGTTGTCCTATTCACACATTGATTAAGGCCAAAAGAGTTCAACAGAGTTTTAAAATCATTGGCATCTTTGAAAATGTTATGTGGGATAAAGTACCATAATGAGTCTGGTGCTTTTAAATATTCTTTTCATAATCATTACACCTTCAAGGTCACAGAAGTCCATAAGTTCAAAGCCACCTTTATTTATACATATATATATATATAGGCATATTAATCCTTGCTTCATACTTGTGTATGAAGTTAATGGTGCTGCAGAGCTGAACAGAAGCCACTTGACATCACACTATGTTGTGCAATTACTGAATAACAAGGTGAAGAATAAACAACAGAAACAGTAGTTACCTGGATGTAAATTAGATTTATTGAGGACTCAATAAATCTAAGCTATGTGGTTAAAGAGATTTCTAGTGTCAGAGGACTAGCTTCACTGCCAACATTCTTATACAGACAGAATCAAAATGTTGTACCAACCACATGATTTGTCAGTGGGTACATAAAAAGTCTCAGGGTGCTGCTTTTGCTGGCCTATTCTCGCTGCTTTCTCTGGATGCTATTGTGCAAAATAACTTCCACCAAGCCCCTCCTTTATATGCCATATCTGACATAAACAGTGTCATTGCTGCATTGTTGCCTGCTTAGTTCAGTTTGCCTGGTCTTGACTTAAATATTGTTACTGTTTCTTGAGCTTAGATTTATAGTGGACTAGAAAATAACAACATCAAGAAAGCAAAAACTTTACTTTCTTTCTTTTAACAGAAAGCCACTAAATTTCCACACTTCGCATGCCCTTCAGAACAAATAATCTGATTATACTACACACTTACTACCACTAGAAGAACTTAACTCACAGCATTTCAACATAAGAGAACTCTAACACTTATTATTAATTTATTAACACCATGAATGTCACCTTCGCCCCATTCACACACATTGACACACTGAAATGAACTAACATTCACTCACACTGGAGGAGCTGGTGATTAAACTTCCCCCAGGAGAAGATATGTAGGTATTCAATTTTGTATCACAGCTAGCAAGTCTAGGTAATTCCAGGGTTCGAGGGTGATTTTTGGTTGGGTCAGTTTCAGTAAATGATGGTGAGTAACAAACAGAAAGTAGAGATAACATGGAGAGGTTTAAAAAAAGGCTCAGGCGAGACAGGGTAAGTCAACACCTCACTGGCCCATATGTTACCACCAAGCACAGACCCACCTACCCAGAGCCAACATAATAGGCACCCGATCCCCCGTAGCCCACAGCATTGGTGTCACCGTGCGCACAATCACCAATGCCGCAACATGCGACCCATGCGTAAAAGGCCCGGGGACCGGATGGGGGGCCCCGCAGCTGTGCAGGTTCAGACGAGGTCACGACAGTGAACGCATCAGTTGCGCATAGAGCAACAGCTGAGGGGGCCACACTGGGTGCGCGAAGGCATCCACCTCCAGCGGGGGTCGTCCCGCGAACTCAGTGAGAACCACAGGGCACACTGAGCGTTCTCTTGGTTGGCAAACAGATCCACATGTGCCACACCAAACCTGAGCCAGATCTGGACTATTAGATCCGGGTGAAGGCGCCACTCGTCTGGGCGAGGGCCGCCTCTTGACATGATGTCCGCCCCTCTGTTCAACATGCCAGGGATGTATACCCAGCTCTTATGGAGAGCAGGTGAGTGTGCTCGAACAACAGCAGCCGCCTGGCTAGGCTCAGCAGCTGCGCCGAACGCACCCCACCCTGGCGGTTTATTTAGCCTTGTTGTCAGTGCTGACCAGCACGTGCTGGTAGAGCAGAGGGGTGAAGTGTCGGACCATTTTCTACACCGAAGCTCCAACACATTTATGTGGAGAGGCATGTGAGCCTGCCACAGACCGCCCGCAGGTATCGCCCCTGCCCATCAAGGAGGCATCTGTGAAGACTGAGATATGGGACGTGGCCCTGCCCAGGGGGACTTGACTGACTGAGTGAGGGGCTCCCACCAGTAGGCTAGATCCAACCCCACAGACAGAGGAACGGCAACCAACCCAATAGCGATGGCCTTAGAGGGCGAAGCCAATAAGAAATAGAACATATTGACACAAACTATACAATCATAATAAAGATAAATAAACAAAATATAAAAAACAAAAACAAATTGATTGATTAGTTAATAAATTATTAATCAATTAATAAGCATAATCATTTTATATTTAATAATTGTTATTCATTATGAGTTTATAACTGTACATTTAAAATGTACAATGTAAAATATTTGTTTATTTAATTTATTAATTAATTCATGTCTGTGGGCTATTATTATGATTATTTGGTCAAAAAAGACAAAGTTTAAAATATATTCCCAAAATCAATTGACCAATAGAGACCGCTAGAGAGTGAACAAACAGCGACACATGCTGCCTGAACACACAGCGTGTGACCGTGTGACCTTTAGGGGCGCCTAGAGATACACACACACAGAATTATGTCTTAAAAGTTGGTTTTATGGGGAACTGCTAGAAAACTGCATGGGGCATGTTTGAACGACGGGTCCCCACCAGACTGTGGGGAGTCAGGTCAAAGTCCCCACCAGAATAGAAAAACAAGAACACACACCCACATAAACACTACTACTGTACTGTACTTTTTATTCTCTGCTACCATTGCTTTTTATTTCTGTTGTTTTGAGAATTTCCAGTTGCTGAAAGATTTAGACCCACAGAAGAATAAGGATGAGGATCAATACAATGATAATTGCACTGCCACATCCAGAAATCTGTTGTTTAGAAACGATGCACAAGACACTGTAAGGATAAAGCCATAACACAGAAATACTTAGAAAGGAGTGCACTGGTCACTTTGTGTCATTGCTTTGTCTTTTACTCTTTTAGTTGTTATCACTGTTTGGCCTTGGGTATGTGCAGATTCTGGACTGTATTGCTATAACACACACACCATAGTCTAATTTATCTCATAACAAACACAGCAGACCTGAACATAAATCCAGTCGCTCAGGTAGATGTGCTTGTAATTCTTTCAATATTTTGTCCTCATCCTGTCTGTCTGTATGTAAATAATTTAGAGGTGCTTTTACATTGTATAAGACCCCACTGAGGTTAAATAGCTGAGTTTCCCTGCCAGTCAGTCAGAACTGAAGAAGTCCTTTGGATGAAGGACGAAACGTCTTCCAGTATCTTCAACCAAATCCAGTTGCCCTTGATTTTAACCTTTGTTGGATAACTATGACCTGGATGACTGAGAATCTTCATAGACATTGTATAAGCAGTACACACTTTGCACTACACATTGCAAATTTAAATGCACTCTATTAAGGATCATAACCCCTCTTCATAACATGAAGATGGTTTTATATACAGTATATTTATATATTATTAACATAAGAACAAAGTAGAACAGGGAGGTGAGAAAGACATCAAACACTCCTGATATTTGTCTCTTCAAACCTGTATGAAGACTTAAGAAAGATGTAGCCAGCGAATAATTAACAGCCTTCAATACGTCTTTCACCTCATTTCTCTTTCTGGCCCTTTTTGATAACACAACTGGTTTTCCCCATGAATGAAGAAAAGCTCATCGACATTGTCAATGCCATTAGATACTCACTCACCACACACACACACACACACACACACACACATACACACACAGATCCATTGTCTACCTGTATAATTGCCTCTGGTTTTTGTTGACATGATCCCCTTTCTTCTCTGTGAAAATATCATATTCACCCTGACCGGTTTTGTAATAATAAACTAATCACTATCTTAATTAATACAGTTTAGATGAATATGACTTTTTTATTGTTTAGTTGTATGTTTTGTGGCCAGAGGAGTGATGGAGGACTGAGTGTGTGAGAGACACTGAGAGTTTCAGTATTTACACTCACAGACATTAATGACACTTGTTGTGGTTACTCAACCTCTGACTGAGTCTCTCCTGTGTGTGTATGTGTGTGTGTGTGTCTGTGTGTGTGTGTGTATGTGTGGGTTGGGAGTGATGAAATAAGTGCTGCAACTAATGTTTATATTAAGTATTAATTCAACAAGAGCTTACTCTTTAAATGTATAAATAAAGTGAAAATGACCAAGGCAAGTTTATTTATATAGCACATTTCAACAACAAGGCAATTCAAAGTGCTTTACATAAAACATAAAAGCATCAGGGAAAAAAGACATTGAAATTTAATTTTTAAAAGAGTTAAAAAGGTGGTATTATGCTTTTTGGCATTTCCCCTCTCCTTTATTGAGTTATATATCTTTTCTGTGCATGTAATAGGTTTGCAAAGTGAAAAAGCCCAAAGTCCAGCCCAAAGGGAGTTCGCATCTTTGCTCCAAAAACATTGACTTCAGTTTTATCTTTGTTTAACTGAAGAAAATTCTGGCACATCCAATTGTTGATTTGTTCAATACAGTTACTTAGTTAGTTTTTCATAATCTGAGCCAGTGGAAGCATATAGATGTTAAACAGAAGAGGCCCCAGAATGGAGCCTTGGGTATCTCCACAAGTCATTTTTGTGGGCTCAGATGTGTGATTACCTATAGACACAAAGTAGTCCCTGTCAGATTTAAACCAGTTTAGAACTCTGCCAAAAAGTCCCACCCAGTTTTCCAGTCTGTCGACCATGTCAAATGCAGCACTGTGATCCAATAATACTAAGCCTGAAATATCAACCCGGTCTCACTCCCAAGTCGTCACATATGGACTCTTGGTCAAGAGCCATAATCGTCAGTTTGTGACGCACTAGGGATCCCTTTGACGTCATAGTTCGACGTATTGAGGGAAGCCCTGTTGTGTCAGTTTTTGATGGTAAAGGCAAGTATGATATTTAAGAGAAAATACGAAGTAAGGAGGTGATTGGGGTGGATAGAGGGCCAGAACCCGGACCTTGAAGCAGGAGAACAGGGTTTGTGTCCCGTGCGAAACAAAACATCAAATGTTTTTATTTAGGCGAGTGAGGTAAATTGACATTAACGTTAGTTAACTTAAGTCTTAATTGACATACATAGCTATTTTAACCCAAACCATGATCTTTTCCTAACCTTAACCAAGTAGTTTTGTTGCCTAAACCCAACCAAGTACTTTCTGTGCCTGCAACGTTTCACTACTTTAATTATGCGCGTTTCAACATGGCAATGTATTGAAACGTTACGTTTTATCTTGAAAGTGTAACCGGATATTGCATATTTATTGTTGCTAAGCGTTGTTAACTTGACTGTGGATCCCTAAACGTCAATAATTGATGCAAAAGGGCTACCCAAGTCTTTAAAAAGCGACGACAAAGGGCCTTGACCATGCGTCAGACATTTGACGAGTAGGGAGTGAGACTGTGTTGGAAATATTGCCACTGTCAGTGTTTAAATGGATGTCATGAAAAACAGAGCAGTCTTAGTGCTGTGCTGTGGTCGAAATCCTGACTGGAAGACATCAAAACAGTTACTGAGTGCCAAGAAAGCACTAAGCTGTTGAAAAACAGCCTTTTCCAATTACAGGTGCTGGTCATATAATTAGAATATCAACAAAAAGTTGATTTATTTCAGTAATTACATTCAAAAAGTGAAAGGGGAAAGTATAATGTATACATTCATTCCACACAGACTGATATATTTCAAGTGTTCATTCATTAAAATTTTGATGATTATAACTGACAACTAATGAAAACCCCAAAATCAGTATCTCAGGTTCAATATTGAAGACACCTGGTGCCACACTCTAATCAGCTAGTTAACTCAAAATACCTGCAAAGGCCTTTAAATGGTCTCTCAGTCTAGTTCTGTAGGCTACACAATCATGGGGAAGTCTGCTGACTTGACAGCTGTCCAAAAGATGACCATTGACACCTTGCACAAGGTAGGGCAAGACACAAAAGGTCATTGCTAAAGAGGCTGGCTGTTCACAGAGCTCTGTGTCCGAGTACATTAATAGAGAGGCGAAGGGAAGGAAAAGATGTGGTAGAAAAAAGTGTACAAGCAATAGGGATAACCGCACCCTGGAGAGGATTGTGAAACAAAACCCATTCAATAATGTGGGGGAGATTCACAAAGAGTGGATTGCAGCTGGAGTCAGTGCTTCAAGAACCACCACACACAGACGTATGCAAGACGTGAGTTTCAGCTGTCGCATTCCTTGTGTCAAGCCACTCTTGAACAAGACACAGCTTTAGAAGCGTCTCGCCTGGGCTAAAGACAAAAAGGACTGGACTGCTGCTGAGTGGTCCAAAGTTATGTTCTCTGATGAAAGTAAATTTTGCATTTCCTTTGGAAATCAAGGTCCCGGAGTCTGGAGGAAGAGAGGAGAGGCACAGAATCCACGTTGCTTGAAGTCCAGTGTAAAGTTTCCACAGTCAGTGATGGTTTGGGGTGCCATGTCATCTGCTGGTGTTGGTCCACTGTGTTTTCTGAGATCCAAGGTCAACGCAGCCGTCTACCAGGAAGTTTTAGAGCACTTCATGCTTCCTGCTGCTGACCAACTTTACGGAGATGCAGATTTCATTTTCCAACAGGACTTGGCACCTGCACACAGTGCCAAAGCTACCAGTACCTGGTTTAAGGACCATGGTATCCCTGTTCATAATTGGCCAGCAAACTCGCCTGACCTTAACCCTATAGAAAATCTATGGGGTATTGTGAAGAGGAAGATGTGAAACGTCAGACCCAACAATGCAGAAGAGCTGAAGGCCACTATCAGAGCAACCTGGGCTCTCATAACACTTGAGCAGTGCCACAGACTGATCGACTCCATGCTACGGCGCATTGCTGCAGTAATTCAGGCAAAAGGAGCCCCAACTAAGTATTGAGTGCTGCACATGCTCATAGTTTTCATGTTCATACTTTTCACTTGGTCAACATTTCTAAAAATCCTTTTTTTGTATTGGTCTTAAGTAATATTCTAAGATACTGAATTTGGGATTTTCATTAGTTGTCAGTTTTAATCATCACAATTAAATGAAAAACATTTGAAATATATCAGTCTGTGTGTAATGAATGAATATAATATCCAAGTTTCACTTTTTGAATGGAATTACTGAAATAAATCAACTTTTTGATGATATTCAAATTATGACCAGCACCTGTATTTTACTTAAAAATGGGAGATTTGATATGGGCCTGGAACTGCTAATTAGTGATGCGTCTAGATTGTTTAAGAGTGGCTTGATGATTAGAGTTTTTAGGGCCTGTGGGAAGAAACCTGAGGAGAGACATGTTGACAATTTGTATGAGATCTGAGCCCAAGCAGTGAGAAACTTTTTTGGAAAAAAAAAAAAACTGTTGGCAGAATATCAAGGCAGCAGGAAGAGGATTTCAGATGTTGTATTATGTCCTCCAGGTTGTTATGGTTAATAGAATCGAATTGTGTCATGCTATTTGAATTGATTTTAAGTGGACACAGGGACAACACATATCCTGTACCTGACATGGAGGCACTGATTGCTTGTCTAATTTTTTGAATTTTGTCCGTGAAAGAGGCAAATTCATTGCAGGCCCTGGAGGATAGAAATTCAGAGGCTACAGACACAGGAGGGCTGTTTAGCCTGTCAACAGTAGCAAACAACACATGTGCATTATTAGTGTTTTTGGTGATGATGTCAGAGAAGAAGGACTACCTTGCATTTCTCAATTCCAAGTTATGAATGTCTCTTTATAGATTTATAAGAGAAATAGGCCACAATGAACGTGGACATTTTGTTTTATGCCACCTGTGTTCAGCTTCTTGACACTGTCTTTGTTGAGTTCTTACCAGCATTGCATTTCTCCATGGAGATCTTTTCTTACCAGAGACCACCTTCACCTTGGCTGGTGTAATGGCATCAATAACATTTGTAATTGTGGTGGTGGCACAATTGATAAGACACATGCCTTTGTGAGAGACCTGGATTCAATCCCCCACTGTGACCCGTCCACCACTGTGTCCCTGAGCAAGACACTTAACCCCTAGTTGCTCCAGAGGCGTGCGACCTCTGACATGTACAGCAATTGTAAGTCGCTTTGGATAAAAGCGTCAGCTAAATGAATAAATGTAATTTTAGAATTGAAATTATTTACAAGCTCTGACTGAGACCCATGAGAGGGTGGATGTGGAAGAGAATACCTAAATAAATTTCACTGGTGTTTTCAGTGACATGCCGTTTTGTGATTACATCAGTTTTAATAATCGTGTGCACAGAGATCGCACTCTCAAAGAAAACACGGGAATGATCAGAGACAGCAACATCAGTCACCACAACCTTGGAAATGTTCAGACCCTTCTGGTCTGAACATTTCCAAGACTAAGTGCCCCTTATTGTGTGTGGGCTCCATCACTGGCTGAGACAGTCCATAATTATCAAGAACACAACATAGTTCTTTAGTCCCTCTGTCCTGGGGGTTATCAACATGGATTTGAAAATCCTCAACAATAACTGCACTGTGAAAGTCAATACAGATTATAGACAGCAGTTCACCAAAGTAATCAAAGGTTGCACAGTATTTAGGTGGCTTGACATCTTATTGCATTGAAGGGAGTCATTAAACAAAAGTTCCCAGAGCCCAAGGTCATATCTCCAAATAGCTAACCAACAATCCAGAACCAGAAGGTATTAAATTTACAATGAGATAAAGCAGAGAATCCTGCAATAAAATGGCTAAAAAGGCGGGCTCCAAATTTTTTCAGGTGAGGCTCAGTGAATGGGAGATGATTATTATTGATTATTATATGTGTCATTTGGGTAAAGAGATAGTTTAGAGATATAGTAGTTTTGGGCAACTCTACTTTTCCCCCCACAGTAAGAAACTGATAAATGCCTATGTGTTTTTTGTGTAGTTGATGTAGTCTGAAGTTCTGTCAAACAGCAATATTAGGCTCGATTCTTGAATATTTATGGGATCATATAACATAATTATAATCTTCTTCAAAGCTTTGTCCGAGGGGAACCAACAAACTTTGAAAAGCCCTATCATAAAATACTGTACATCTCTAGCTAACTGGTTTATAAAAGACCACAGCCACTGTAAGTCTGATGTCCTTTTATGTCATGAACCCTGCATCTCTCACAGTTTGGGACTGATTTTTTTTTTTTAATCCTGGGCTTGTCTGGGTTCCTCAGTTGGCACTTGCTGCACCTGCTGGTAATCACGCACCTCTTCCTGATCAGTCATCCCTACCTCTTAAGGAGAGACCAGACTTCCATTCCCTGCTGGATTGTTAAGTTGTGTTCCATCACCTGCTCTGCCAGCCTGCCAGTCCCTCAAAGCCGAGATCCAAACTTTCCAGCCACACTCCAGCCAGCCAGCCAGCCCTCACGCTCCACTGCTTGGAAAGAGACTCCCTGCCACCTCACCCTGCCTAGTCTGCTCACCCTGCCTCAGTCAATAAACTGTTTAATTGTTGCTTTGTCTCCGTGTCTGCATCTGCGTTCTAGCATAATTCCTGACATTTTAAGGCTTAGGATGATATTGTAGAAGAATCTGTGTTGAAGGTGGAAGTCATTACTGCAGTGACACGTAATTTTTAAAGCAGCACACTGGCATGCAATTATACTGTGATGTATGAAAGAATGATCTAATAATTATCTGACTTTTAGCTAAATTATTTTTTCTGATTGCAAGAAATCAGGAAGGCAAATTTGTTAATTTATAATCATTATCAAGAAGGTAATTCCCAGTGGGTTTAATTACAACCCAGAACTTTCCTCACACAACCAACCAATTAAACATAACCAATCTTTTTTCCTTTAAGATGCCATAACCAATTTCAATCTTGTGATTTGAGACCGAACAACATTCACGTTTACATGTGCTATTTTACTTGTCAGAGGAGTCGACCGCTGACTGTAATCAACCCAAACATCTCTGCTTTTAATGTCAGTGAGGACATTCAGTTTGAGTCAGCTACCTCAGTAATAACACGTAAATCATAGGACAAATAATGATAACCTGTAACCTGACTGTATAACTGAATGAGCCAAAATGCCCTTGGGAAAAAAAATAAAAATAAAAGTCTTCATGATTCAGATTCTACATGTCTCCTTTTTTTTTTTTAAATACTGTATTACTAACATTCCATATTAATATCATAGTAAAGCTGTTCCCAGCCAGGCTGTTTGTTTACTGTTTAAACAGATTAGCTGACCAATCAATACACAGAATTACATTAAAGAGCTGTTGCCATCTGATAAAACACTTCCACATAAACACCTGTGAGTCCTTGCTCCAGAGTCCTCTTGGAGCCTCCATTCTCCTTGCTCCTTGTCTTCTCCGAGATGCATTTAAGGGATTGGAATATCCTCAATGATGGGGGATCAGTTTCTTGGTTGATGAAGGATAGTGGAGCGAGAATGGGAGTAAGCAAATTTAGCTGACTAACCCATATAAACACAGCTAAATGTGTTTGCTTACAATAAAATGATACCAAGGCAGAGTGACGGTGAAGGATTGTGAACGTAGTCATGTAGATGTTGGAACAACAGCTCATACTTCCATAATGTTACAAACATTTAGCGCACCAGTGTGAAATGGATTGATAAGAGAATAAAGGTCAGATCACTTTTCTTAGTCTAAAGAATAACTCAAATACAGCCACTTCAACAACCTACAGATGCCCACCTGCTGTCAAATTAATATCCTTGTCCATATACTGGAAATATAGAGAATATTCAGAATATTACCATGGTAACCAGGACTATGTTATCATTCTTCCATTATCCCTTTCCTTTTATTTCCTTTAATCTTTCTGAGAAGTGAGATGAATTTGCACTGGTGAGTTAATGGGGTTGTTTATGTGCATCAGTAGCCTGAATAATTAGATGCATAGTGGATAATGACACCAGTCACATTTCAGCAGCCATTTTCCTGCATTTCAACACTTTCCAGCATATTGTAGACATTTTTATATAAAGTAAAAGTACATCTAACATAACTGTTATTTGCTAATAGAGGTGAAGGACAGAGTAAACATGTTACAAAAGTATTGGCAAACATCAAATACACTGATAGGACAGTGGCTGCTGAAACATTGTGACTTACTGTCACCTAGTGGTTAGGATTGGACAATGACAACAACTGGACTGAATTATGACACAGTAACTAACACTGAACAAAATTATAAACGCAAGACTTTCTCTATGTATGCAAAAGGCCTATTTCTCGCACATTTGAGTGGCCTTTTATTGTGGCCAGCCTAAGGTACACCTGTGCAATATCCATGCTGTCTGATCAACATCTTGATATGCCACACCTGTGAGGTGGAGGGATTATCTCGTCAAGTGCTCACTAACACAGATTTTGATGGATTTGTGAACAATGAGAGAAATAGGTCTTTTGTGTACATAGAGAAAGTTTTAGATCTTAGATTTCAGCTCATGATGAATGGGGACAAAAACAAAAGTGTTGCGTTTATAATTTTGTTCAGTGTAAATATTAACATAAGAACAAAGTAGAACTGGGACAAAGCCCCTTCCTGATATGTGTCTCTTTTAACCTGTGTTGAAGCCTTAAAGATGCAGCCAGCGAATAATTATCAGCATTCATTCTGTCTCTTGTCTCGTTTGGCCCTTTTTTAAAAACACAATTGGGTTTCCACATGAATGAAGAAAAGCTCATTAACATTTTCTATGCTATGACACACACACACAGACACACACACACACACACACACGATCTATTGTCTAACTGTATAATTTCCTCTGGTTTACGTTGACATTGTGTCCTTTCTGCTCTGTGAAAGGATTACATTCACTCTGACTGGTTTTGTAATAATAAAGTAATCACTATCCTAATTATTACAGTTTAGATGAATAGCATTGTTGCTAGTTAGTTTTACTGTATAGTGGTATGTCCCTGGTCTGGCGCCAGCCTCCACTTCCATGTTGGTTAAAATGTAAACACGCTCTTGTTGAATTAAAAGTGTGCAGGATGACTGATGAAAGGCCAAACACTAGCCAGAGGAGTGATGAAGGACTGAGTGTGTGAGAGACACTAAGAGGCTGAGTATTTACACTCAGACAGTAATGACACTTGTTGTGGTTACTCAACATCTGACTGAGTCTCGTGTGTGTGTGTGTGTGTGTGTGTGTGTGTGTGTGTGTGTGCATGTGTGATCAAATCAGGGTTGCAACTAATGATATTATGAATTTATTAAGTGTTTACTCTTTAAATGATTAAAGTAAAAATGATCATCATAATTTCCCTGAGCCCAAAGTCTCCAAGTAGCTAGTTTTGTCTGGCCAACAATCCAGAACCAGAAGGTATTCAATTTATAATTGTCATTCTTCATATCACAGTAAAGCTTTTTCAAATAACAGCAGATGCTTCTTAACTTAATTCTACTTCTTAATAGATTAGAGGACCAAAGTGCCTGAGAGTCCTTGCTCCAAAGTCTTCTGGGAGCCTTCTCGCGCCTTGTCACTCTGGTGGCATATCCCTGCCAAATTTTGCAAAAGGATATTAGATGCATGCGAGAGGTAGCTCGCACATGCGACAGCTGCACACACGCATATTAATTTTTCCCCACATATGATTGGAGAACAAAGAACTATAAGAATATAAAGAAATATAAACATAAAAACGCAGCAGTTTGCCATGTCTGGAAGCAGAATGGGCCATAACAGGTTCAGATTCTGCAGACAAAGGGGAAAAAAAAAACATGAGCAGGCCAGGTTGTTCACCAAACAAGAGCTGTGAAACAACAGCATGGCTCTATTGTTAAATAAAAAGTTACGTTACATTCTCTAGCAGACCCAGTGTCTGAAGTTCCTTCCGCTGTTAGCTGCAAACACACTGCAGCACTAACATGCAGTATGGCTGTCTTAATGCTTAATGTTTATGATGCTTTGGGTCCGTTTTGTTTTGGAGAGACGAACTAATTCAGCTCCTGGTAGAAACCTACCAGGGCACTGAATTGGAGCAGACCCAGAATAACTCATCAGCTGTAAGTTGTAAACACTAGCAGGACTAACATTAACGTTGCGGTATGGCTGTGTTAACGGTATGGCACAACGGAACTGCGCTGTAATATTATACTTTTGTCACATAACAAAATAGCTATTTAATGTCAGTCAAGTGACTGTTTACCTGACATGCGACCTACTTCTCAGTCTCCAGCACTGGCAGGAAGGCAGCCTGCCAAATGAACGAAACTCCGAGGTACAGATGGATCAGGCGAAGGTACCAAAAACACAAGGCAAGAATTGGGGTCGCAAAACAAGGCTAAGGTCGAATCACAGGCAACAAGACAACCTGGCAAAGACCTCAGGGGAGAGTGGGTTTGTATATGCTTGGGGGGGAGACAATGAGACACAGGTGAAGCACATTAGGGTGGAGACATGGAAGGTATGGTAATCACACATGGAAGGAAGGCAGATGAAGACCTGAAATGAGAACTAAGGGATGCGTCCAGAAAGTCAAAACAATCTCCTTTCCTAACCACCTTTCCTTGACCTCGATGGAAAAAATCATGAGGTCAAGGAAAGATGTGAAGGAGAATTCATAAAGACTTAGTTAAAGAAGGCAGCAGGGCTCAGAGAATCAGACTGCTCTTTTCTAGGCGACGTAATTATGCGACGGCACATGTTTCTACAATATTCCCGAAGATGGATTACAAAAAGTGCATCTTTGACACTGTGCCCTGTGTTGTTTTAATACAGGCCATCTAAAGGTGGACAACACAGTGGAATATTAGGCTACTTCATTACCAAGATAGTAAAAAGGCCTACTGGTACCAGTCACCAAATAATACAAAGGGCTGTCACATTGAGAATGCTTGCTCAAACTCACCCTCCTGCCCACCCATATTTAACATGAATCCTATTCAGTGTAGGCCTATGTAAATAATTCAATTCAATTCAAATTAGCTTTATTGGCATGAATGTGTAACAACAATATTGCCAAAGTATCATACATACAACATAAGCCCCATACATTTCATTAAACAAGTAATTAAAGTGTATGTGTATTTGTGTTAAAAATTTTAAACTTAATAAAATAAGTAAATAAAACAGTAAGCATGTGTGTGTGTGTGTATTAATAGACAAAAACATTTTTAAAAAATTGATAAAAAGAAAAAAGAAAGAAATCAGTATCAAATGTAAAAACAAAACAATTACTAAAATATCAAATGATCAAAATAATAATTTGAAAATCTGTACAATTATTTATCAGTCTGAGGTTCCACTGCTTGTCCTCACTTCATGGCATGAGGAGACATATTTTGCAGCAATTATTTCACATTTGGGCATTTCTCCCAGTAAATAGGGGAGTTTCTGTGTGTCTGATATGAATTCGGGGTATATTTGGGAAATGTTTGCAAAGTGTTTTTGTGTTTTATATTTGGGGCATGAGGTTAGAAAGTGCAGCTCTGTCTCTACCTGTCCTCTGTCACACTGGGAGCAGAGTCTCTCCTCTTGTGGTAGTCAGCTCTGTCTTTGGCGAGCCTTTTCTATGGCCAGGCTGTGTTCACTCAGTCTGTATGTTGTCAACATTTTTCTTAGTTTGGGACATTTTATTGTACTTGTGTGAATTCTCTTTTTAGGGTCAGATAACATTGTAATTTACTTTGTGTTTTGGTCGTTTCTTTCCAGTATTCAATATATTTTTCTTTCTGCTTGCTGATAA